>NW_013185626.1:10264-302432 GCF_000004155.1 Schizosaccharomyces cryophilus OY26 | reverse complement strand
AACGTTACGTTACGTACGTACGTACGTCGTCGTCGTCGTACGTACTAAACAAAAACAAAAAAAAAAAAAAAAAAAAAAAAAAAAAAAAATAAGGCGCTCCAGCACGCAAGCGTCTCCATGCAACCTTCTCTTGGAAAAGAAGGCCAAAGCGTGAATCGAACTTTATCGAACATGATCGAAAGCGACTTCTCTTCGTTGATGCAAATTGCACCACCTAGTATTCCAATAATTAGATCATCAGAACATCATTATCTCAGGTGGCAATTATAACAAACCACATCCGTTTTCAGTATAGTACTATAGAAATGAAAACATATTGTTCATAGAGCTCGGTAAGCTGCATTTTGCGCAAAGGCTGCGACAACAGTATCTCAATGAACGAGCAAACGTTATTTTACGGTATACCGAATCATAAAAATATGAAGTTTAGGAAAAGGAAGAGAAGTAGGTAAAATCATAGTCAATTGGTGATGGCAGCAGCAATGAAGTTCATGCTTCATTAAATACAACTGACACTTTATCTCCAAAGCCGAAGAACTGTTTTCCGTAACTGAGACTCGTACCGTGCAATTTCGCATTGATAAGGAATGGCAGTCCAAGAGAAAAGACATACGCTTAATAATACAGTCACTGTTAACAACAAGAAAGTCATGAACACAGAGGCTTTTATACGGTACCCAGAGGAAGCCAACTCAACTATTTCATTACGTAGAGACCCATCGGTTGTTTTGCTTCAAGGGCATACAGTTCGTTTAGCAGGTGAATAAAATGACGACTTTTGCTTGTAACATGCTATAGCTCCAATTGTTGCAGTGAATGCATGAGGTCTCAAAATGTTAGTCTCAATTGTTATGTAGAAAAGAACAAGGTCCTCTCCTTCAGAGTCTTTCCGTATATTATAATAATTTCCTCCATTTCTTCGGTCTGGCAGCTTTCATTTTTGATCCGACTTAACAGTTAAAAAATTCCTTCCATCATATTGTTTGTGATTATGTAGAAATCAAAATCTAACAAATCTTGTATGACACCAACCAAGTTATCTTTCATCTTTTTTTATGCTTGGGTAAACAAATCACATAAGGCATAGTGGTTCTGTTTTGGTTTGTTAGAGTGTGTTCGCCGCCCATTGCTAGGCTGGTTGTCATAGCAAGCACAGAGACAAAAGTACCACCACAAATAGAAACTAGTGTAGGCTTCAGTTGGATGCTTCAAGAGATTCCAGACATTTCTAAATTGGTTATATGAACGTGACTGGTCTTAAATAAATATCTTGGAAGTTGTTCGTTCTGGATATGTCTCCTTCACTTCATTTCGATACTGTGTACACGAATTGTCACTCCATACACCAACAAGTCCTTCTGTCACTTCCTTCTCTCTTACAGTTATTTTAGTGGATTCCATCATTTTGGATTATAGTCGTTATTAATCAAAAGATTTTCTGTTGAAAAACTGATATAATACTTCATTGGCCATAAGTGCAAAGCAATTCGATTGCATATTGCTTTTTTTTGTCATTGAAACCGGTTCATTGATCGTTAGTATCTGTAGATATTTTCGAAGTTTATTCACTTTTCTTTGATTCATTATGTTGGTAAGTGTTTTCTGATGTCCTTATTTGCTTGATCTATTTTCATTTCGTTTTCTGGCAAAGCATGCGCTCTAAGACAAAGTGTGCCGTTTTACCAAAAGTGAGAAAGACTAATAAAATATTTTGCTAAAGTTTTTTTTGAGCTTCAATAGCCCTTAGCTAATGTTTATATATGAAGAGAGTCCTACTTGTTTTATTACACTAGTTATAGGGGACATAGATATCTGAACATTCTTTACTAACAACAATCAGTCCGAAGACGCCGCCCTGGACTTACTTCGCCGCTTAAATCCCAAGGACATTTCTAAAAATTTAGATGCCATTCTAGCTGTAGCTCCCGATTTGGCTGATGTCCTTCTCTCTTCTGTGGATCAACCCTTGCAAATAGGTACTTGCTCTGAGTCTGGTAACCAATATCTACTTTGCGACTTCAATCGTGATGGCGATTCCTATCGTTCTCCTTGGACGAATAAATATGACCCTCCTTTAGAGGATGGCCTCGTTTCCAGTGATCGTGTGAGAAAGTTAGAGTTGGCACTCAATGAAGCTATGCGTGTATATTTAGATTTGTACTATGAAGGTGGTGTTAGCAGTGTATATCTTTGGGACCAAGACGATTCCTACGCTGGCGCTGTACTTATTAAAAAAGGTTTGTTTTTTATTGCTTATCCATTAAGTTTTTACAGAGTCTAACGTTCATTCAGCCTCAAGCTCTGGTACCTGCGGTTGGGATTCTATCCATGTCTTTGAGTGCTTACCCACTTCAGAAACGGACGTTTTTGACTATCGTTTAACTAGCACTATAATACTTTACCTCGGATCTTCTGACAGAAGTTCGTCCCTTGTTTCTGGAGCATTAAATCTTTCTGGCCATTTAACTCGCCAAACTTCTCAGCGTATGCCTGCAAGTGAACAGGACAGCGAAGTCGGAAACATTGGACGTCTAGTTGAGGAGATGGAAACTCGAATGCGTAACTTCCTTCAAGAGGTTTATTTTGATAAAACCAGAGACATCATCAATCAAACTCGCTCTATCCAACCCATTTCTGAAAACCCAGACAAAACGGCTCTTCGTTCTGTTTTGAACAATCTTTCCAATTAATTGTCTTTTAATTTACTTTTATCCTTTTTTTGCTCTCTCTCTCTCTCTTTCTATAAGACCGTTCGCTAGCTCTTTTTACACTTACTTTTACACAATTAGTTGACTAAGTCTTATTTGATGAAAATAATCGTCATATGATGAAAGTATAAACACGACAAAAATCAACATTAATAAACATATGTAAACAAATTAAACAAATTAGAAGGCATGAATCATAAACTAAAATATACATAAATGCTCCTTCTCTGAAGCAGTATTCAGGAAGAATAAAAAAAAGAGAAAAGAATATCGTTCTGAAGCAATAGTATCCCAACATATAGAGATACTGCTGCTTTAAGAAATAAGCTGGAATGCTTTGGAAGAAGGTTTAGATCTCACATTGCCATAACTAAAAGCATAGGGATTATGAGCACACGACAAGCGATAAAAGATGTCGAAATCCATTTCCAGCTGAGGAGTGCTGGCAAAGCTTCTTACTTCTACTGGTTTAGACCGTAATTGAACTAACCAGAATCCTGTACATTGGAGAAGTTCCATTTGTTGTATTTGAGACAATCCTTTAGGAATAGTGAATGCGCCACAAATCGATGCAAGCCATCCTATGTTGTACATGAGATATAGCGTCTGATCATTCGAATAAACCGGGAGCATTTTTTGATCTGGGGAAGGTAGTTGAATTGGGCAAGGAAGAGTCACGCTTAAGTACTGCGCTAGAAAAATGCAGATGAATGATAAAGTCAGAGAAGATTCTGGATTCAGAAACACTCTTTCTTTATTTTTTACACATACATAAACTCCAGAAATCGTAACAGAATCGTTTAATTGCCTAGCTTGTTCCAAGAACGTCTGGTTTCGGCGTTGTACATTTTCCTCATAACCAGAACCGGATCCGGATACACTCATTGTCAGCTTTGAAAGCTGATATGCTAAGCTAGCATCAACGGAATCAGCACTACGTTCGTGTTCTGGAGATTGTTTAGGAACAACGTCAAAAGACAGCAATAGGACGTCCCTGCGCCAATGGAGCTGATACATATCGAGAACCTTTCGAATCAGTGTTTGTTGAAGCTTAGCAAGTCTAGCTTGCAGGGTCTCAGACTGCTGAATAGAATGAATATATCTCTCGGCATACAGATCTCGATTCCTCATGAAACTGTCATTCAAATCTTTGCTCTTCAGATCAAGGGACTCTCTCCTCCTAGTGATCCCATGTTTTAGGGTATGGATCCTTTCGTTGAGAATGGATAGAGCAGACAGCTTATCAGATTGGATATGAGACAATCTGTCAAGCTTATTTAAAAGCATTTCTTTTTCGGAAATTCGCTCTCGATATAAGACATGTTTTCCTTGGTGTTGTCTTATATGTTCCAAACGAGAAAATATCTCCTTCTGATACTGTTCCTTTGATGTATAAAAACTTGTCAGCTCTCTTCCCAGGCACTGTTCACAAATGGAAGGACGTCTTGTCTCGCAAAGTTGGCATTTCGTAGCCTTCGGCATGCAAAGAAACTATATGGATCCTTTTCAAAGGGAAAAGGGATTGCCGTGAATGTCAGTATCTTGTGTCGAGAACTATCAAACAACGCAACGCAATTAGATTGGAAGCGATGATGGTCTTTGCTTAGAAACCGATTTTATCAAACAAAGGATCTTTACAAGAATCTGAAAAGAAAGCTAGGAAGAGTAATCTGGGCGACAAAGAGTGAGGATGCACGAATCTTTGTATGTAATGTTTAAATTCTAAGAATTATATACTTGCATTTCTTTCTTTCTATTTATTAATTCCAGACCTATCGAATCCTGTACGATGATTCAAAAGGCACCCCTAACAAGATTCCAGATATATATGTACTTCTGAACTATACGTAAGTAAAGAATCAATACTTTTTCTTGTCAAAGTATCTATTTAGAGAAAATCCTAAACAGGGAAGCTGATCTCCAATTGCAATCGGATTCTTTTTTATTTCCTTGAATGAAGGTAATGGTTCGTGGTAAGTTGAATCTCAATTCAACCGAACAATACCACCCACCCTGCCCTCGTTCGTTAGGCATAGTACAGCGATAGTGTTTGTTTACGTACCCATTAGATGCGAAATGCTATGTATAATTACATCCTATAATCTTGATTACGATGGTGCTCAATTCTTTTATGTCAAAAAAAATCCATGCATTGATATGGTACTCAGTAAATAAATGAATAAAATCAAAAGAGAAAAGAAAGAAGCCAAAAAATCGGTCGCTTTCTATCACAAGGCCGTCGTCCAAAATTTGCATGACTCATTAAATTCGTAACACATGAACCAATCCATGGCATATATCCTCATGAAATTCCTAAAAAAACCTTTTTCTGACTATTTCTCTCTCCTTTCTTCCTGCTTACTGAGTATGCGTAAAAGGAGCAGCTTGCGCTAGGTTTCGTTCCGTTTCCGTATTATGTTTACTGCGCCCTGCGTAACTTTTCCTTTTCTTTTTTTAATTCTGTGGTACAGTACTTTAAATAAAAAATTCACCACCACCCACATACATACCTCAAGCAAACCCCTCCACGAACAACTACCAGGCGTAGCGTGTTCTTGTCTATAGTACCAAAATTGCTTTATATTGCGAAGCGAAGTAGCAGGTAACATAAATTTGACTGGCTATTTCTCCTTTGCAGAGTTGTTTCTTCTTTAATTACATTTTTTAAAATTGAAGAAGTTTGAAATCGAAGGTTAGAAATTTTTGCTTTCTCAGTCGATCATCAAGAAAGTGTTTGCTCCTTCAAAGCTGTTGGTGTCTGCTAATCGCAAAGAACTTGGGCTACTCTAGGTTTAATTATTTGTCTTCTTAAAGTTTGTTTTTTTTTTCTTATAAAAATACTTTTTTGCCCCTTCCTTGACTCGACGCAAACAGCGTGTATGCTTCTTACAGCTCATCCTTTTTCTTGTTCGAGCAATTACTGAAGCAAGCATACTTTTATTTTCTTTTTCCCTAGAAAAGCTTGTATAAGACAACAATTAAGCTTTACTTTACGATCATCGTTGATTTTTAGAAAATCACAAGTAACAGCTAAAATTGGTCGAGTTTTTTGTCTTGCCAATTAAATCCGTTGACAATTTCTTGTTTTCCCTTTTAAAAAAGTTTTTTTTTTTTCTTTGCTGCTAAGAACCGAAGAATTCGTTCTTATCACGCTCTGCTGTACTCTTTCTTGTATACCTTTCTTATTACCAACATCTTATATCAATTTTGCACAAAATGGACGGCAAACGAAAAATGGATCATGCTGAAAATGGTCATTATGAGGATCTTCCCTATGACACCAAGCGCAAGCCAGTATTTCCCCCTTTCATTGCAGACTCTCTCTCAGAAGCATCAGAAAAAGCCAATGAATCTGGTGGCGACATAAATGCTCGTCTTCAAATTTTGTCGGAAATGTCGAAACGCGTTCAATCCACAACACCTCTTTCGAACCTTGAGGTTTACAAACAAGCTGGAAACATTGCTCCTGGCTTAGCCGCCCCTAGTATGACGACTCCTGAAAGCTTCCTTCCTCAATCTTTCCCTGGAACGATTCCTTCTGTTCCCCCTGTAAATCCCTACGCCACTCCTTTTGCCAATCCACAGATACCCTATGGAGGAGTGCCGAATTTCTTGGACACTCAAAATTTCAATATGCAGCCACCATATCCAGGAATGGTTGGCACGATGCCCTCTTATGCGGATGAAGAGGAAGACGCTAGTGACTCCTTACCTCTTTCGCTTTCATCACAGTCTCTCGTTTCGCAGACGCAACCTCCTAGAACATCTGCTCATCGCCCAACCATGCGTGAAAGATACGCTGCTAGCGGCAATGTGACGAATGGACTCCAATTTACTTTGCCCATCTCTTCTCGCAAAACGTATGAACCTGAAGCCGATGATGACAGTAATGACGATATGTACTCTGACGATGAATCTAATGCTGATCGTTGGGCATCACGAATTGACACTGCGGCTTTGAAAGAGGAAGTTCTCAAGTATATGAACCGATGTTCAACGCAAGACATTGCTGATATGACCGGTTGCACTCTAGCCGAAGCGGAATTTATGGTTGCCAAACGACCCTTTGCCGACCTTGAGTCTGCTTTGGTCGTTAAACAACCTCGTCCCGTAATTCCCAAGGGTAGACGTGGTAGACGTGAAAAAACTCCCTTAGGTCCTCGACTCGTTGGCATTTGTATGGAAATTATGCGTGGTTACTTTGTTGTTGATGCTTTGATCCGTCAATGTGAACAGTTGGGTGGAAAAATTCAGCGAGGAGTTGAAAACTGGGGTTTACCAAGCTCCTCTACTTTTGAAGAAGGAGAAACTTCTATTGTTAGTTTTGATCAAATGAAAAACATTGGCACTCCTTCCAATGCTAATTTCATAACAAGTCCCCCAGCTTCCTTTTCGCAAGATGTGAGTTTACAAGATTATCAGATTATAGGTATCAATTGGCTGTATTTGCTTTATGAACTCAAGTTAGCAGGTATTTTGGCTGATGAAATGGGTCTTGGAAAAACATGTCAAACGATTGCCTTTTTCGCAATGCTGATGGATAAGAATGTTAATGGTCCTCATTTGGTTATTGCACCTGCATCCACCATGGAGAATTGGTTGCGTGAGTTTGCAAAGTTCTGTCCAAAACTGAAAATTGAGCTGTACTATGGTTCTCAAATCGAACGTGAAGAGATTCGGGAAAGAATTAATTCCAACAAAGATTCCTACAATGTCATGTTAACAACATACCGTTTGGCTGCAACTAGTAAAGCTGATCGGTTATTTTTGCGTAATCAAAAATTTAACGTTTGCATTTATGATGAGGGACATTATCTTAAGAATCGTGCTTCCGAACGTTATCGTCACCTGATGAGTATTCCTGCAGACTTTCGTGTACTGTTAACTGGTACTCCCCTTCAAAACAATTTGAAAGAATTAATTTCGTTGTTAGCATTTATTCTTCCTCATGTATTTGACTACGGTTTGAAGAGTTTGGATGTTATTTTTACGATGAAGAAGTCGCCAGAGAGTGATTTTGAAAGAGCACTACTTTCAGAACAGCGAGTTTCCAGAGCCAAGATGATGATGGCGCCATTCGTTTTACGCCGTAAAAAGAGTCAAGTACTGGATGCTCTACCCAAGAAGGTACGCATTATAGAATTTTGTGAGTTCTCTGAAGAAGAGCGAAAGAGATATGATGAATTTGCGAACAAGCAAAGCGTCAATAATCTTTTAGATGAGAATGTCATGAAAACGAATTTAGATACAAATGCCAATCTCGCAAAAAAGAAGAGTACTGCTGGTTTTGTTTTGGTTCAACTTCGGAAGCTTGCGGATCACCCAATGTTGTTTCGTATTCTTTATAAGGATGAAATACTTCGAAAAATGGCTAAGGCAATTATGAATGAGCCACAGTATAAGAAGGCGAATGAAAACTATATATTCGAAGATATGCAATATATGTCGGATATTGAGTTACATAACCTTTGCGGCAAATTCTCTACAATTCAACCCTTCCAGTTGAAAGACGAACCTTGGATGAATGCTACTAAAGTCAGAAAACTGAAAACTTTGTTGGAGAACGCCATTGCCAGGGGAGATCGTATTGTTTTGTTTAGTCAATTTACACAGGTCCTTGACATTCTCCAATTGGTTATGAAAAGTTTGAATTTGAAATTTTTGAGATTTGATGGATCAACACAAGTCGATTTCCGACAAGACTTGATTGATCAATTCTATGCTGATGAAAGTATCAATGTTTTCCTACTGTCAACAAAGGCTGGTGGATTTGGTATCAACTTGGCTTGTGCCAATATGGTGATTCTTTACGATGTGTCATTTAATCCATTCGATGATTTGCAAGCGGAAGATCGGGCTCATCGTGTAGGACAGAAAAAAGAGGTGACAGTTATTAAATTCGTGGTTAAAAATACGATCGAAGAACACATTCAACGTTTGGCGAATGCCAAGATTGCTTTGGATGCCACGCTTTCAGAAAAGGATAATGAAAAAGCAGAATCAGAAGAAACCGATTAAACGGAAAAAAATACAAAAAGAAGAATGGTTGTAATTGCATTTACCTTATTTAATTCGTCGGGTGCATTCTAGTGTATACTTCATGAACCAGTGTTTTATTATTTTGTTGTACCTTTTTTGGAAATATACCGAGCAAAGGTGGGAGATTTAATAAGTCTAGTAAAGCTAAAATATTAATATAATTATAATATTTCCTAGAAAAGTCAAAAGCATGGGATAAGTGTATGGTAGAGTTTGAGATAACCAAGCAGAACATATTAGAAAATAAAGCGAAATAAAAAAAGTAAAATAAAATTAAAATAAAATAAAAAGATAAAAAGGATTGTACAATATGTTCTTAAAGTTACAAGTCTTTTTTCTTTTTACGAGTTTAGATCTCCATGTATGAGATTGTTTCATATAAATATCAAAAAAATTTGACCCCGCCAGGAGTCGAACCTGGAATCTCCTGATCCGTAGTCAGGCGCCTTAACCATTGGGCCACGAGGCCTTGTCTGGTATAGTGTTTAATGAGCATATTATATTAAAATTTTTGTTAAAATATTTGTTAAAAAGAAGTTATTCAGTTATTACAAAGGAGAAGCAATGGTTTCGGTAGATTTTCCTTTTAAAATTGGTTTGCAGAATTTTCTAGAAGTGTTTTGTTTATAGAAAAGAAGTAAAGTCTTTCGAAACGGTAGTTTCAACTTTGCAAAATAATTTGACTAGTTCCAGATGCTTATCAAGTAAGAGGTAGTTTCCGCATAGAAAATGTACAAATATACTATAAATTATAATCAATTACTAATAGATCATCATTCATAAACAATTAAATAACAAATAGAATCGAAATGTTGACTGACTGAAGTTTTAGTCTCCAATTATATTAACACACGGTAAACAAACCAATGTTCGTTTGATGATGACTACCATGAATAGATGGAAATGGAAAGCAACAAATTTCGTTTTCAAAAATAGTTCTTTCCTCTTGAGTCTTTTTCTCTTCGTGTTAAGCAATTTCAAATGCCTTTGTGCTTATTTCTACCTTTCTAACAGCAACCATAGCTTTGTTTTGAGAATCAAAACAAACATAGATTGTCCCCTATAGGATAATAAAAGAAAAAAGAATTCTCTCACTTTAAGATATTAACAAGTTTGAATTCAGCTCGTTATTATTTCCAAGAAACCTTTGCGCGCTACCGTATTCAATTTATGATTCAATAAATATACGTAATAAATACGTAATAATATGGTAACGCGAGTTTTTTTAAAAAAAGTTTATTTCTTAAACGAGCCAATAAAAATTCTGACTGGTTTTTCTAAACATCACCACCAAAAACTGATTCATGAAAACAGCCGCTTGCTTAGGAGATGGTAGAACAAGGCATGAAAAGGGCCTCAAAATGGGGCTGAAACGACACAGAAATGGGTGGAAACAATAAAAAATCATTGTTTAGTAAGAAGAATGAGGAGAACTGATACTCGCTGACAAAGCAAAGAAAATTTCTCGTTATTTTCAGTCAATCTATGGTCATTAGTCATCAAATCATTCAGGGCTATGTCTTATTGTTTTCTGATTGCTCACAAATAGATTTTTCCATAGAATGATTTTGAATCATTTTGATTAAATCATGTATAAAAAAAAAGGTTATAAATAGGTGTGAGTATCCCCGTCCAGAATTCATCATCAATTGTAGTTGGCTTATTCCAAACACTTACTATTGTTGATTTGTTATTCTAATTACTAGCATTGCCCATTATCATGAACAACACTGTTGCTATTATTTACTACTCTACTCACGGCCATGTTGGCAAACTCGCAGAGGCTGAGAAAAAGGGTATTGAAGCTGCTGGTGGTAAGGCAGACATTTACCTACTCCCCGAGATTTTGTCTGATGAAGCTTTGAGCAAGATGCATGCCCCTAAGAAACCCAATTACCCCGTTGCTACACCAGACACTTTGACTAAATACGATGCTTTCCTCTTTGGCTATCCCACTCGCTATGGTACCCCTTGCGCTCAATTCCGTGCTTTCTGGGATGGTACCGGTGGTCTTTGGGCTAAAGGTGCCTTGCATGGAAAATACTTTGGTCAGTTCTTCTCAACTGGTACTCAAGGAGGTGGTCAAGAAACCACTGGCTTCACTGCCTTGACTAGCTTTATCCACCATGGTATGATCTTTGTTCCTTTGGGTTACAAGAACACCTTTGCTATTGCTTCTGAACTCGATTCCCCCCATGGCGGCTCTTCTTATGGTGCTGGTACCTTTGCTGCCGCTGATGGCAGTCGCTTTCCTTCTGAAATAGAATTGAAGGCTGCAACTATTCAAGGTGAAACTTTCTACCGCACTGTTTTCCGTATCTAAAACAGCTTTACATTCCTGTTTCAGAGCATACGAACGAATTTATGTTCTACGTCTACTTTTGTGATTACCTGACTTAAATAGTCCTAAATCAATATTTGCATTATTAATCTCTAATCTTTCGAAACTATAAAAGCTATAGCTTTGATTCCAACGTAGATAATCCATGTATATTTCTAAAATTATTGTTTTTGTGTATATATATAAGTATTTCTTTCTTTCGTTCCCTTGCAACTGTACTCACTCTGCTTCAACCCTGTGTTATTTTTCTACTTCACAATATGAGTTCCTGTCGATAACAGACTACCTACCTACCTACCTTAATTGCCATTTTCACATTATTCTCGAAAACACAGTCATCTCCCTGTAGGAAATCGATTCAAGTTTTATTGACGTAAAAAACATTCATATTTGCATGTTGGATGATGGATGATGAAGCCCATATGTGAAAAATGATGGATTACATTAATTTCTGCCACCCACACGTGAACATGATGTTGACTACAGCGCATATGCTGTAAACAAATGGATATCATTTCATGAAGAGTGTTTCATGAAATCAAAAAAGTTTTGAATTTGTATGGAAAATGCGAAACGATATAATTTGGAACAGAATGGTACAAAGTAAAATGTCTTGCTTGAAGTTTCCTTCGAGAATGCCCTCTTTCCTCAAATGAATATGTTGATTTCATGGGACCTTTGCGCGCATTCGTCATTCCTACTCTTTGCTTGAATATGATTTCATGTGTTTCCGTTCTTTTCATTTTTCGGTATCGTGTCGTCTGACTGGCATAAAAGGCAATCCAATCCTCTTCTCAATTAGTTTTTGACTGAATATCACTATAATCCAGTTCTGTTTGTGTGTTCTGAGTGATTTTTTACGTTGACGAGCAAGTGTCTACTTTCTTCTTCTTTATACTTTTCAATCGAATAAAATATCACACTTGTACTTTACAAATGGTGAGTTTTATTGTCTTTGGCGCATCGGGTCATTTAGCCCATAAGAAAACGTTTCCAGCACTCTACAATCTGTATTTGAGAAACACTGTGAACCGTCAGTCGTTTTATGTGGTAGGCTATGCCAGAAGTAAACTATCCGAAAATGACTTTCGAAACTCTTTAAAAGATTACATTCAACCACAGGGAGAGGAAACTAAGATCTATGATGAATTTATCAAGCGAGTTTCTTACTTCTGTGGTCAATACGACCAAGCAGACTCATTTAAAGAGTTTAATAAGTATCTTCAGGGATTAGAGAAAAGCACTGATCCCTCAAAGAGTCTTCGTATTTTTTACGTGGCTTTACCCCCTTCAGCCTACGTTTCTGTAGGAAATCTCATTCATGACCATGCCTATCTTCCAGATGGGAAGACCAGAATTATCATTGAGAAACCATTTGGCGATAATTATGATTCTTCTATCAAACTCAAAGAAGAACTACATAAAAAATGGAAGGAAGACGAAATCTACCGTATTGACCATTACTTAGCTAAAGACATGGTAATCAATATTCCTACCCTACGGTTCGCCAACCCACACAGTTTGGATGCATTGCTTAATAATCACCACATCAAATCTGTAGGAATTTCTATGTGGGAAAGTGGTGGTTGTGAAGGCCGTGTAGGCTACTACGACATCAACGGTGTTGTTCGAGACGTTCTCCAAAACCACATGGCTCAAATTTTCACGGTAGCTGCTATGGATGAACCAAAATCTGAAGGTCCAGATGATGTTCGTTACGAAAAGGTCAAAGTATTAAAGGCCACAAAGCCTGCTTCCTTGAAGGACTCTATCTTGGGCCAGTATACTGCTGGTCAGGATAAGCCAGGTTATAAGGATTTAGAGGGGGTACCAAAGGAAAGCAAAGCTACTACTTATGTTGCAACCACATTATACGTAGACAATGAACGTTGGAAAGGCGTTCCTTTTGTTTTTGATTCAGGAAAGAGCATGTCGAAAGGAAAGGTTGAAATCAGATATTATTTGAAAGGGAAGGACTCTGGTGTCTTTTCTGACGTTAATCAAGACCACTATATTTCATTTACAGTACAACCAAACCAGGAAGTTACTTTGACTGCCTTTGTCAATAAGCCCATGAGTTCGGAGCGTAGTTGCGTTAATGCCTCTTTGAATTTAAACTTCAAAGAGCAGTTTGCAGAAGAGATGAAACACAAAAGGGATGCATATGAAATCTTATTCGAGGATGCTATTAAGGGCAATCCTACAAAATTTGTCCGGTACGACGAAGTCGAGTATGCCTGGCGCATTTTTGATGAAATTTTAGATTCTCCTACTCAGCCTTTGACCTATCCTGCGGGTAGTAATGGTCCTAAAGAAAGCGAGCAATATTTAAAGTCTCATCTGAAACTTATACAGTAATTCATGTATTTGCGAATGATGACGCTTAATTTATGACCATGATTTTTCACGAGCTTAATGAAATTTGTTAAGACTATTTAATGTATAAAGGTTTCAGTGTATGATTAGATTCGATATCCCATCTGTTTTGATGGTATAGGTTTTTGGCAAAGCCAAAAATAAAGCGTAACAAAGTAAATAATTCAGTATTAAAAGAAATTATTTCTGGATAAGAAAAGCAATAGCTCATTTGAAGTAGGTATCTGAAACATTATTCATTCATTCAAAGCTAAAAATGCAATAAATATACATGTATAATCATGGTTTACGAAGTCAGTTTTCTTCTTTTGTACCAAAAACGGTAGGGCATTCAGCTAAAGTATGACTTGAATTTTCACAAACTTCACACCAAACGGAATTATTATCGGTATGTTGTGACACAGCATTGGCTGGGATACTATTTACGGAAGACAGGTTTTTAGCTTCCAAGTTATCATGGAGCGTCATTCTTTCTATCGTAGATTCAAGCTCCGTAATTCGATCAAGCAGCTTTTCTCGCTCGGCTGTAGAGCTATGCTTAGGTTCCGTGCCAGATGTAGTAAAACTAGTTTTACCCAAACGAGCCTCTAACTCACCAATGTAGTAATTCTTTTCTTCGCAGTCCGCCTGCAACGATTCAGCCTTGTTTCGTAATACCTCGATTTCAATTTCATAAAACTCTAATGTCTGGCGGCGTTGTGGATGGTTTTCGGGTAATTCTCGAGAAGCTTTACCGCGTGAATGACTTTCATATGAAATATTGGTCAAAGTTGGGGAGCCGCTTTCCATTATGCTCTGGTGTTTCCCATTGACAACCCCGTTTTCTGCAGGCGTTCGTGATTTAAGCAATTTCTCAAGGCGTTCCTCTAAGACTTCAATGTGACTTAGTGCTTCATTCCGTTCTTGACATAATGTTATTATTGTTTCTCCTTGCTTATCGCTGGAATATGCTTCCAATTGAAATTCAAGTTCGGATATTCGATGTTCGTAAGATTCAACTACACGAGATGTAGAATCTTCTAAATACTCGATAGTTGTTTTAAAATCATGACGCCTTTGAGAAGCTTCTTCTCTCATTTGTTGAATACGTTCCTCTTTCATGGTTATTCGCTCGCGTAGCTCATCTAGCTCATCCTGCTGATCCGTAAAGTTTGTGACTAAAGCCTGAAGCTGATCAACGCTTGAGAGGACTTCCTCCAACTGTTGTTGATGAGTTTGACGTTCGAAGAGTAGGTCTTCGATACGTTTTTGAAGGATCTTTTCCGTGGGGGTTAGAGCTGTCGACGAAATGCTGTTTACGTTTAAGTTGCTATTCGGAGGAAAAGCAGTTAGCCTTGGGATAGAAGATTGTAAATTGGGAGACATAGGAAGAGAAGTGGGAGCTGGAGATGCGATATAATTTTCACTACCTTTTGGAGATGATGAGGGCGAAGCAGCTATAGAGGAAGCTAATTTACACTTATCGACAGGTAAAAAAATACCTGTTCTATCTCCATTCCTTGTCTTAAAATACTCTTTTCCATCTACGACCCCTCTGTTTTTTCCGGATTCCGCGTATTCAGGAAATAATTCCAATCCTACAAAGGTGCCTTTACGGTTTTCAACTTCACCGACATAACGAACGAACCCTCGTTCTCCAGCGGCTGTTTCTGCAACACTTCCCAAAGGAAACATATCTGAGAATAAACTATTAGGTCGATAAATTCGGCAAAAGATGAGACTTGATTAAAAGAAAGAGAAATAAAAATAGAGGGAATTAGAAGCATAAAATCATGCAAATATTAGACACAAAAAATTTAAGGTGAAATATGGGTATGAAAGAATATAGCAACCCGAAAATTAGAAAATTCAAATATAAAAGAAGGGATATCTGAATTATTTTTTCGATTTAGGCTTTTCGTGTAAAAAAAAAATCACAAAAACAGAATCGGATCCTGCATTCAGCAATTCTAAGAGCCAATTCAAATTTTTGGAGCTAAAAACCAGTGTTTTTTTTTTTTTTAAATGAACCAAAAAAATATAGAAGGATGTATTAACTCAGAAGCGGAAGGGAGTAATTTAAATAGTCGAAAATGCAAACGAGTATTAACCTACTGGATCAAAAAATAACTTACAAAAAAAGAGCGAACAAAAACCTAGACGATTTGATTCCAGCTATTCATCAAGAGTTTTCCTTCAAAGTCAACCTGAACGGTGAATGGTACTTTAGCTGTAGAAAATAACAATAGCTATATTCAAGTGACGGTGTCACTTAGTTAAGTCAGGAACAATTTTAAAGGTAAAGGTAAATAAATTGTAGTAATAGTGGCATGTTCTATTTTACATGCTCATTTTAATTATATAATTGATCCTCTAGAATTCACTCGTAATAGTTTTATCTCTTATGTTGTTGCAAATCGAGTTTATCATAGTTGTACTCGTTAATAAAATTTATAGTCTAACAGAACCAATGCTAAACGGAATGTTTTGTAAAAGCCTTAGTTTTTATTTGACTCTTCCTGATGACCACTTATCTCTTTCTTGCTCCTTTTATTCAGCTTTTGCTGTTGCTGTCAGGAAGAACCTGGTACAAGAGCGCTGACGTGAATGCGTTCTATTGGGGTGACTTTTATTGAATTTAATTTACTAGAAGACAGTTATAATCTCACAATGTTCTCTAAGTTTTCATGTCAAGACTTACTTAAGAGAGCCATCAGGTTAAATTAGGAAAGATCAACATTATAGCTCTACTATAACAAGTCAGATCAATCTGTAAGCAGTGCATTCAAAAAAAAAAAGAAGAAAAAAAAAGTTTGTAAAAAATAACATTAGAAGCTACATACCCCTAAATCAGATGAATATAAATTGGCGAACGAAATTACAAAACAAATAGTTCAGTGAAAAAGGTAAATAAATAACAGCAGTAAAATTTTAGTACAATCTTTTCATCTCTTTTTGTCGCGCTCTTTTTTCTTTTTTTGTATTTCTTTCATTTTTCTTCCTACTTCCATATTTTGCCTTGGTTTCAATTTGTTTACACTTTTTTTCCATCATTTGATCTTGAGAAGCTGACAATATCTACAAAATAATTTAGAAAAATGAATTAAAAAGGTATTTCTACTTTACGTTTGCTTATTTAACCTGTAGTTAACCATGATTGCATTGCAAAAAATACCATCCTAAAACCAATATGCCTACGAAAACGAAAAAAAAGGCGACTCGTGATGCTGAGCGAAAGAAATTAGGGTAAGTAATAGTTTACTTAAATCAACAATTACTAACCAATTTTCTCTAGCTACAACAATGCTCCAGCTGCGAATGAAGCTGAATTAGACGATGATACGCCAAAGTCATTCAAGAGACTTATGAAACTAAAAGAATTTTCTGAAAACAAGCCAAAGAAAACCGAGAAAATAGAGAAAAAAAAGAATAAACCAAAAAATAATGAGCAATTGAAGCGACAACCTGGTGAAAGCATGCGTGAATTCAGTCTGCGAGTGAATCAAGCTATTCCGGTAGCATTTAAAACAGGAAAAGCGACGATTGATGAATTTACAGACAAGAAAGATAAAAAGAAGATTGAGAAGCACCAAGAAAAGCGTCAGCGTGAACGTGATGAAGCTGAGAAAAATCTGGAGGATAAGAGTTGGGAGGCAGATGTCTCTGGGTATGATTAGACGCTAAACGTCTTATTTTTTCTAACTATTGTAGAAAACGCATCCATGTAGAGTCGCATAAAAAACGAAAAGGCTCTCCCGATCCTTGGGCTGGCATACAGGAAAAGCCTGCTTTTGGTGAAACTGTACTAGCTCCACCCAAGCTTCCTCAACTGAACTTGAAGAAAAAAATTACAATTGAAAACGTTCCAAAGTTCAATAGCAGAGGCCAACCTGAATCTCTAGCCAGACGGCAAGCCCTTGGACAAGAACGTCAAGAACTAATTCAAAAGTATCGTGAGTTGATGCACGGGGGGAAAAAGTAAAGTAGTTATTAAATCATTGTTTACTTAGGATAATCGGTTTTAAGGTATAAAATTGTATTACTATTCCATAACGTTCATTACTTATTGCTCGCAAATATATATATAAACTCAAGCTCTTTCATCAACTTTAAACTCAACAAACAACATGTCTATAGCCGAACCAAAATTCCCTTTGATTGTTTTTAATATTTTCCAGTCTTCGTTTAAGAGTACATTTGTAAGAGAACCCGTAAGTAGCAATTTTCCTGCCAAATCACAGCATATTTGCTCTAACAACTGCCTGTTCAATGGATTTGCCGGCATATTTGTCGGAATCCAACTTATTTTTTCATTCACTAGCTTTATAGGTGAAACCTGGATCATCTTTGCATAAGCATTCAGCCATACTTGTAAAACAGAGAATAACGAATGAACCATATCTCTATTTTTTGATCCCTCAACGCCAGGAATAAATTCCTCAATTTCGCTCCCCTTGGTAGCTCCGAAACTCGACACCATAATAATTACTTCCAATAAAATTCGGGTGGCTTGAAGTTTTAGTATGCCCGAGCTGTCTTCGTTAATCAGAAACATCAAACAATTAAAAAGGGTTTCCCCAGAAGATCGAACAACTTCTTTGTTCAGTGATTCTTCTTGGAAAAGGAGCCAAAAAAACAAACTTTGTTGAGAATGTAAAGCAGGGAACTTGAGTGAATCTTCAAGGGCATTAGGATTTCGAGATAACAAATCTGATAATTTATCATAAATAGTCTTAAATTCCGTATTGTCCGTTATCCTTCTTATGGATGTGCAGCCTTCCATACGCTTCAAACATGCTTCAAAACGTAAATGATCATCCTTGGTGATAATACCGTCACGTAGGTTGAAGGAGAGAAATAGTTCAAGAAATTCTTGAATACTTTGATCACACATCTCGGTATATTTGAAGGACGACCTCTCCTCTAAGACTGGAACAGACTGTATGCGTAGAAACACAACCGTGCAATCTTGAATGATATTTGAATAATTGCTTGTCAAAAAGAACTTTGATAAATTTAAGAGAAGATTTTCAAAAGCCTTTGAAAGTTGCATGTGCGTATACTGCCTGAAATCAAGCGTAAACAGCAATCGCAGACTATGGTGCAGCAAGGTAGGGGAAGCTGCTTCTCTTTCTATGATGCTGTTCAACAGAGGAAGAAGCCTTAAATATATTACTTCCTTTTCATCATCTTTTTCAAGCTCGTTTCTTTCCTCTGGTTGTTGTTTTCCAATTTTTTTAGGAACCACAAACTCAGAATCTGACATATTCAGAAGGGAAGAGGCAAGCAGTTGCAGTAAAATACATTCTTGGCTCTCAGAAAGTTTGCAGAATTGTAGAACGCCATCCACTGTGTCTACAGACTTAGAACCGTAATCGTCAAATAATATATAACTAGCAATCCTCTCCCATGACTGATAATCATTATCCAATCTACACGCATTCAAAAATGCCTGAGTTATAGGAGTCGAATCTGATATGTTCCTTTGAAAAACATGAAACAGTTTTGAATCCGTCGGATCGTTTTTGAACAAATCCTGCAAAACTTCCACTGTTTTCGAGAGTTGAGCATATTTTATCCAAGAAATATTAAAAGAATTGATCTTTTCCGAGGAAAAGGATTCAGAAATAGCTTCCTCACCTCCCCAAGAATCTAATTTTTCGTCTGTAGCTTCTTGCACTACGGAACATAAAAATTGTATTGCCTCACGCTGAATTCTTGGGTTTACATCCAAAATAAGCTGCGATATTTTCATAACCTCGTCATCTTCTAAAAAACCACATGACCTGATAGTATTGCACAAACGAATTGAGGCTATACGAACGGTAGCCTCGGCATCTACGCAGCTTATTTCGATGATTCTCTCTTTAAACCTTGAAGTGAAATGTCTCAGTCCTCCAAAAAAGGATTCTGTTTCGAAAATCTTTTGCAAAACTTTGATTACCGTTAGACGAACAGTTGTATTCGTATCTGATAGCATCCAACCTAGGTATCTTAGGTAGGATCCAGAAAAAAAGACACTAGGGACTATATTAATCCAATTGCCAAGCTCTTTCAGACAATCAATTCGTATCTTTGGTTCAACATCTCTGTATCGATGTACAAAAACACTTAAAAGTTAGACAACTGAAATCTTAAAAGAATATTTACCTGTCAAAGTAGCCACTTAGATACTCTGATATAGTGTCTTGCTGCTTAATAATTGTTTGAAGTGAGTCACTCAATTCTTGAATGCGATTATTATTAGGGCGAGCCCTTTTTTCCTCTTTCGTCAACTGCTTAGATGCTATGGCGTGCTCAGATAAAAATTCGCTTGATTCTTCACATAAAGCAGACATAATAATCAAGCAAAAAACTGTGGCAGTATGTCGAATCGGCCTCATGGTAGAGGAAGACATTGCTACAATCCAGGACATGATATTTTCAAAAATACTGCTCTCATAAAGATATTTTCTAGATGAAAGCTGTGAAACAAAGTAGGTAAGGAACTGAGCGAGTTTTTTTCGAAAGTTGCGAAATTTAGGACTTTTAGAATTTAAAGGATATTCACGGGTTGTTGTCTGAAAATAAACGTCAGCTATTGAAGTAGGTAATCATCACGTACTTTTTCGACTGAGAGTTGAATTTGGGAAAGCGTGACAGAGACAGACTCTTGATCTTGCACGTCGAATTCATTTACCGTTCGATTACATGCGCAGCACTAACTGTTAGATTTGGAAAGTATTAAACCGAACATACTTTTAAAATAAAATTAACCAACTCAACCAGAGAACCTTGTTGATCTTTTTCATACTTTGTAAGCCATTCTATAACTATGTCCTTTACACTTGCAGTGTTCTGTAATAGGTCATCTTCAAATTCAGTTAGATAGAAGGAATCTTCAGCAAATTTCGCATACCGTATATTTTATTAGGAATCTCTTCTTGATGGTCGTCTTCGATAAATGCGTTCGCTTTCGATCTCTTGGCTGTTCTGCTTCTTCCGGAAATAGGCCTCTTCCGCTTTGAATTGATAGTTTTCTCGTAGTCATCGTCACTGTTTTCTTCTTCGGAAGAGGGATCAGAATTATCTCTTAAAGGATCCATTGTTTGAGACAATCTAATAGGAGATGAAGCTCCATCTCCAGTATCATCGCTAGATGGGGTAACTGAACGAGACATTATTTGATTTTAGTCTATGATTCTCGTAAGTTCAAATAATGCAGTTCTATATTGGCCTGAATGCATGAAAATGCTGACTCAAATTTCGTAGAGGTAATGAGAAATCAGACGCGTCGCGTCCTATAAGAGATTAACCTACTTCGCGGGACCCTTAAAGAATAAAAAGGAAAAGAGCAGTAACATAAATAATATTATAAATAGTACATTTACTTTAAGCACTAGAGTCATTTTAATAAACGTTACAGAGGGAGAAACCGCTCATAGGTGTTCATAGCGCACTATAGCTTGAAGATGGGACATGCTAGGAAAAGCAAAGTATAAGTAAGTTATTATCTAAGATTCTCTATAAAAAAAAAAAGGTTCCGAAGCAAAGATATCGACAATTAACTCTTCCAATGTTGTTTGTTTATTTATTTTACTTATCGTTACCCAACAAATAGTGTACGAGTAACGAACAAATGTCCTCATGGACTGAGTACGCGTCGCGTGATCCGCGTCGCGTCTTTTTAATATACTTACTCCTTCCAACCCAACTTAATTAAACCGGAACACACGACATCCGTTATATAGTGTTGCCAGGATAAACAAAACAACATGGTTTTAGACTTACCTTGTTTACCAGAAGATGTTGGTGGTTTAAGAGATATTACTCTGGCCGTAAATAACTCTCTTCCTCCTACTCCAGACTCCTCCCCTGCTGGCACATCGAAAAAACATAAACTGTACGATTTTCTCGACTTTAACGGGAAGCCAACAAAGCCGAAGAAACGTGTACTGTTTGATACTTCCGAAAACTTGCACAAGCCTCCCACTTCCCCGAAAAAACCTAGTCAGTTTTGTAAGGAGTTATTAGCTAGACAGCTTGGGGGAGCACGTTCTCGCATAAATCACATTCCTTCAAATCGTAAGTGTACTTAATCAATTATTTATGTTTGGTCGCTAACGATAATTATAGGTCATGTTGGAAGTAGACTAAACTTAGAAACATTTTATTCTCGTCCATCAGAATGCTTGATGATGCTCAATCAACTTCCATTTTGCCTTGGGTTTGCAAATAATGAATCATTACTTGCTGTATGCACAGAGACGGGTGCTTTAGAATTGTTTGATTCCAGGTACTTTAACCGGCAAGATGAAGAAAGTCAGCCGTCAGGTATGTTGAAAACGTATTTCTTGTTAGCTTGTTACTAACTGCGTATGTAGCGCGTCGGCTTCATGGATGGCTCGCTCATAATAATGCTATCTTTAACGTTAATTTCTCAAGCGATGACTCTTTGCTCGCTACATCCTCTGGTGACCAAACAGCCAAAGTGTTCGACCTTGCCACACAGCAATGCATCACCAGACTCGGTCGTAGAGGTCTTGAAGGATATCATTCTCATTCCGTTAAACAAGTTAACTTTTGCAATGATTCTCCTTACAATATAGTGACGTGCTCTAGGGATGGATCACTCATTTTTTGGGATATGAGAACTCATGGAATAACCGTTGATGGCGAACATCATCAAAAACCGGTCCTCAAAATAAAAAAAGCTCATGAAAGACAAAATAGAGATTGTTCAGTTACGTCTGCCGTCTGGTTACCGAACACTACTTCTCAAGTAGTGTCTTCCTGTTCTGCAAACTCTACACTTAAATTATGGGATCTTCGGAACATTCACACAGTTCGTCCACTTCCTCTTTCTTCAACCCCAGGAAGTAAAACTTCGAGACGCGATTATGGTATCACCAGTGTTTGTACCTCGCCTATGGGAGATCGTGTTTACGCGGCTTCAAGGGACAATACAGTTTATGAATATTCTTCCCAGCATTTAGAATCTGGGCCTTGTAAATTGTACAATGACCCGAGATTAAGAATTTCTTCTTTCTATGTGAAAGTCGCTTGTAGTCCCGATGGTTCGACGTTGGCCTGCGGAGGAGGTATACAGGATGAAAACAGCGGAGCGATACTTTTTGATACTACTCGAGACAATTCCTCCTCATCTGCCATGTTAGTTGGAGGGCATGCAAAAGATGTAACCGCTGTAGATTGGTCGAATGAAAATCAGCTGGCAAGTATATCGGATGATGGTAGCGTTCGCGTTTGGAATCCTTCTTTGCACGGTACGGCTGCTAATCTGAGAGAAAAAAATTTCTCAGAAATCTTTTATTGGGGATACAGCGAGCGTTGAATTTATATGAAAATTTTGTTTAAAGAGAACCACTGTCCATAATTTCCTTTCTTTCTTTTATAATTACCTAATTCTAAGTGAGTACTCTTTTCGCATCCTTCGTTTATGACCGAAAATTTTGAGCGTAATGCTCCTGGGATATTTGATGTTTTTTATGTCGTTATTATTTTACTAAAGTAATGCTAGAAATAAATTGCTTAAGATTCTACGATTGAGAGAAATTTAAATTTGTAGATGATTTACGATATATTTAGGAGGTGAGGTGTATTATTTGATTTGAATATATTACAAAAGTAGTTTACAGCGTTTTCTAGTTCATATATCAAATTTTACTTTTAACCTCCTTTATTAATATAAACCCAAACAAAGCGAGTATATTGGCAGTCTACACTTCCTGCAAGTGGACTCAGCGAAAATAGTTACTACAAGATCAACACATATAATGGAGTAAATACGAAGATCTAATAGAATGTTAAACTTCACTGATTATATTTGCTATGAATATCTAAAAAAAACGAACTGGAATGTTCATAATTTATACTGCAATCTCACACAGACAGCCGACAGTAAGTCTTCTGAATTTCTGTACAGTCAAATTAACATAAATCTAGACATCCTAAGATTTGACATCCCTTCTGGAATCAATTGTCAGCTTTCCTCATTAACGACCCCAAATTTTGTTTCAAAATGTGAGATTTCAGCTATGCCGATCCTTAATGGATCTCTTTCCTACATATATAGTAACGTGAATTTGGAGAATGCAAAAATCGATCCCCTGACGGAATTACAAAAATTCTATGAAGGATACAAGCATGTTGACGTTCCTTTTATTCATTACCCAAGGGAATTCGAAGACTTCAATCTTCCTAAGAAGTCTACTCTTCTTTATGGATGCATCTTTTTACCTTCCAAAAAATTAGATGCAATATTTGCGAGGAGATTGTCTCCATGGAGTCTATTTTCTGTGTTGGCAACCAACGAGATTGACGATCCACATGGAGGAACGGTAAGTTTTATTATAAATGGAATCCATTACTAATGATTACGGGTATAGATGTGCTTTCAATGGCAGCACGATACTGGTAAGAGGAGCCTGGAATTGATGTATGAGACGACAGAAGCAATGATAGGACTCAGAGCCTTATGGAATCTAAATCTAGAGGAAGACCATATGCAAAAAATGAACGAAACCATCGGAACTACTTCGAATATGCGCTGGAGTTTGGGTTTTGAAACATACTATGGCATTTTGACAAAATGTGCTGGTGCAAGTCTAGGTATGCGACTCCATAGTGGACCTTCTCATCTTTATTCACCGTTTATTTTAACCTGTACTTTAAATCCAATTGTTGGTCACATAACTTCCACCTTTTCGACAGCAGAGCCGCATGTAAAAGCGTTTAGTGCACAATACGATTTCAATATCTACTCTTATGAAAGTAAACTTCAGATAGGAGCTGAGCTTTGGCGTGGTAAGTTCTTTTCTCGCGCTGGAGATGAAAGAAATGGATCAAAAATTCAGTCATGTACGTCTGTCCTGAAATCTGTATTGTCCACAACGGGTGAAATCTCATTGCTTTGGCAGGCACGGATCCGGAATTTTCTGTTAACCTTGGGTACAACGGCACACATAACAAAAATTGATCCCTTATATTTTGGAATACATTTAGAATATTCAAATTGATTTTACACCTTCAGCCTGGTCAAATCACTAAAACAAGTTAAGAGAAAAAAAAAGATTCAGAACAGTTTTTCACTATATATTAGGAATATTTCTTTTCACTTTCTTTGTTCTTTTTTTGTTTCTTCTATGAAGCTTACGTCTGTGAAAATATAGGTCTTATCTTGCCAGAAAAATTACTGAGTAGTATCGATATAAAAAAGTCCACAGGAAAATTTAATTTTTATTTTTGATTTTACAGATGCAATAATCATCCAAATCATTACATACGAAAGAAGTAAACTTCCTGCTAATTCCTAAATTGTCTTCTCCCTTACGATTCGATTATTGGGGAAGAGCATTGCTAGTAGCTCCGGGAGCAATCACCTAGTAAATAGTTAGTCACTATGCCGTGAATGAAAGTACAATTCATAATTCCTTACCTCGTTGGCACCACGTTGGTCCTTCAATTGCTTTTCGTATTCTGAAAGCTGAGCTTCGTCTTCTACAGACATCATAAAAGGAACACCTAAAAGAAGAGCAGAGGTAGAGAGAACCCACAAAGACTTTCCTCCAAAGCTAGAAAGTCGAGAAACACCGGAAACAGCACACTTTGCACTGTCCGCAATCCTAACGCGCCATGTAACGGGAACAACTTCCTTCAAAGCAGCGATACGGTCAAATATCGTCTCATCTTCGAGTCCCTCAAAGTCAGATTCATCGGAATCGGATTCTTCAACGTCTTCCTCAGCGTAGATGTATTTATCCTTTTCGGCGACGTTTTGTCCCTGGGTCTGTAATTCAGTTTCGTCAACGACTTCTTCGAGCTTAACCATCCTGATTCTTATAGCCTTAAAATTTTTATGATGATGGAATTTGCAAAAACTTTACAAGTCTCAAAGGCCCAAAAAGTTGGTGTTTTGGTCTTACTCCACAGAGCGTCCTGTTCCGTCTTTGACTTAATACTTTAATGTGGTATCCACTGTATTGCGGTATAGCGTTTACTGACCTACGGTTATGGTGCAATCTTTATTATAACGACACCGTGTAGTGCATTAAATTGCTTAGCGACATGGTGTAGTTTATTAAGAGAACATGTTCGTTCCTCGGAATATCATCATCACTACGAATTTGTGTTTTCTTCAAGAACCAAACCTGGGGTTGTCAATAAATTTGGATTTCCGGTCTCATATTGAATTTTTGAATCTTTATAGTACCAAATTTTGAATATGAAAGTCCCTTTGTTAGTGACACTTTCTTTTTGGCTTTTTGCTTTGGTAGCTGCCAAAAATGTCTTCGAATTTACTGGCCTTTCTCAACTCGAAAATGGAATTCGCTCTGCTAAAAAAGGCGCATTGATTGAGTTTTATGCTCCCTGGTGTGGTCACTGTAAGAATCTTCTTCCAGTGTATGAAGAATTGGGACAAACATTTGAGGAGGACGATGATATACTAATTGGCAAAATTGATGCTGACACATATGGCGAAGTTGGGAAAAAGTATCAAATTCGTGGATTCCCTACGTTGATATGGTACCCAGCTGATGGCTCGGATCCTGAACAATATTCTCACGCCCGTGATTTGGATAGCCTTACACAATTTGTCTCTGAGAAGACCGGTGTCAAGAAGCTTAAGAAAAATGCATTTCCTAGTAGCGTTGTTGAATTAGATTCTGCTAGCTTTGATAAAATTGTCATGGATGACACCAAAGACGTCTTGGTGGAATTCTATGCCGACTGGTGTGGTTACTGTAAGCGTTTAGCTCCTACTTATGAAAAGCTTGCCTCAGTTTTCAAGAATGAACCAAACGTTGAAATAGCCAAAGTCAATGGTGATATTTATGCCGACATTGGGATGAAACATCAAGTCGCTAGCTTCCCTACGATTAAACTTTTCCAAAAGGGTCGTAAAGACAAGCCTGATGCTTACAACGGCGATCGCTCTTTGGAAAGCTTGACTGACTATTTAAATGAGAAAACTGGAACCCAGCGTTCTGCCGATGGCAGCTTATTGCCCTCAGCAGGCCGAATTACCATTCTCGATGATTTTGCTTCAGAGTTCGTGGATAGTTCTCGAGCAGCCAAGGAAGTTGTTTTCGAAAAGGTAAAACAATTTACCATGGAAAATAGAACTCGTTGGACTCAGTACTACAGGAACGTCTTTGAGAAAGCTTTGAAAGATGAAAGCTGGGTTACCAAGGAAGCAAAGCGCTTATCCAAAATTTTACGCCGAAGATCCATTGCTCTTGCAAATGCAGACGATTTTAAGGCTCGTCTCAACATTCTCCGTTCTTTTATATCTTCTAGAAATGATGATGAACTCTAATGTTGGATCAATAATGAGCTAGTAGATTAGAAATGAAGCAATAATGAACACAGATATCCATCGTATATCTTTTATTTTTGTAAAAAGTAAACAAAAGTAAGGAATGAGATGCCATCAATTCATAGAATCCTGTTAGGGAACTTACTGTTTGCCGATGGAAATTTCCTTTTACTAAATACAGTAAATTATAACCAGAAAAAAAGTGTATTTACTGTCATGTATGAATAAAACTAAAAGAGAAATATCAACAGTACTAACATTAGTTATTCGACATACTGTAAGATTTTACATCTTGTACTTCCTTGGACTAAGCATATCACTACCGTTGCTCTATCAACAAAAAACTTGTCCATTTCATAGACTCATTAGAAGTTCGGGTGTACTACAAAATTTTGTTCGAGATTTTAGATTTTTGTATCTCTAAAAACCAACTAAAGAATGGCTCCAAAAGTTAAGCAATCGCAAAAAGCTTATACTGTAGTAATCAAGCTTGGTAAGTACTAGAAGTGTGACCTATGAACTTTTGTAAATCTTAGAAAAGGTGAAGCAGTAGCTCCTTATATTTGTGTATGAATAACTTTCATTAACTTTATGCAGGCACTTCTTCTATCTGCGATGAGAGAACGCATGAACCACTTATTTCTAACTTGTCTTTGATTGTGGAGACTGTTGTCAAACTTCGAAAACTGGGCCATAATGTCGTCTTGGTGTCAAGTGGTGGTATCGCAATGGGTCTGAGACGATTGGATCTCCCCAAGCGCCCTTCTAAGCTTTCTGCTGTACAAGCTATTGCTGCCGTTGGTCAGGGTAGATTAATATCTCTTTGGGATAACTTGTTTTCTCAACTCCGTCAACCAATTGCACAGATTTTAATAACTAGAAATGATATAGCAGAGGTATGGGTTTACCCTTTTCATTTTGTTTGAAGACATACTAATGACTTGATATAGCGAACACAATATGTAAACGCTGCTAATACAATTTCTGAGCTTTTGCATTTGGGTGTTGTCCCCATCGTTAATGAAAACGATACGCTTTCAGTGCAGGAAATTCGATTTGGTGATAATGATACACTGTCAGCAATTACTGCAGGAATGATTAATGCAGACTATCTCTTTTTATTGACAGATGTGGAGTGTATGTACACGGCCAATCCTCGCTCAAACCCTGATGCAAAACCTATTCGTGTGGTTCATGACTCCTCTTCGGTAATCGCAGACGTTTCTTCCCCAGGAAGTAATGTTGGTACTGGAGGGATGAAGACAAAACTTATTGCCGCTGAATTAGGTACTTCTTCGGGCGTAAATGTTGTGATTTCCCATGGCTCGAAACCATCCAATATCCTTGAAATCATTCGACACGCATCCACGTCTGTCGATGATTTAGAAAAAGTTGAGGGCCTACCATTATATACTCATTTTGTTGCCAAAAAGCAAAATCGAATGCGGGATCGCCATTTTTGGCTTTTGCATGGCCTGAAGCCACAGGGAAGCTTGGAAATTGATGGAGGCGCCCACGAAGCAATAACAAGAACAAACCGCGCTGGTTTATTACCGGTAGGTGTTACCAAGGTAAACGGCCATTTTGCTGCTCATCAAGCAGTGAATATAGTTTTCAATGGCGTTGTAATCGGCAGAGCCTTGGTAAACTATAGCAGTACCGAAATTGAATTGATCAAGAGAAAAAGGAGCAATGAAATTGGAAGCATTTTGGGCTTTACGGAAACTGAGTATGTCGCTTACCGTGATTATTTGGTTATCAAGGATTTTGGCACTCAAGAACTTGCAAAATAAGCATGTTGTAATTTAGATGATTTCATTTTTCGTTTAATGATTCTTTGTTTTTCTCTGGTTTTGGGTTTCCATTCTTTCTTTTCGAGCAAGGAATCCTCTTGCTCTTTTTTCTTATTAACTCAAAAAACAGGCCAAACCAACTTAGAGTACTAGTCTGATTCTTTTTTGTTCAAAATAATAGAGCGATTTTAATTTTAAATTTGAGAATGCCATGATAGACTTGTCTTGTAAAATTTAAAGTCGAAAATTCTTTCATTCATCATTTTTTAAAGAATTCTCAGAATTTATAAGCTTTTTTATCTTTGAATTTGCTTTCATTTAAACAACAATAAGCTGCCTCCTTCCCTTAATAAATATTTATGCCATTGATAAGTTTTCTAACTTCACCAACAGCACTCTCTTCGTCAAAGATTAAAATACCCCTCCTCTCTCATTCCTTAGTTATAGCAGTTTACGATCCTTTTTTTTGAAATGTCTGCTAATTATAAAAGATTTTCCAAATTTTTGCTAGGTGGCCTTTCAGTTGGCTGCGTCGGTGGGTACTTTGCCTATAAAAATCAGAATAAGCCTATCGGCCTTAATCCGGAAGTTTATTCTCCCTTTACTGTCTCTAAGATTACCAAAATTACTCCTGATGCCAGTATATTCACTCTCACTCCCCAGGGTTCTACTGAAAATATGAAGAATTGGGATCCTATTACCAAAGTCACTATTCGCAACCCAGATATGCAAGTTCAGCGTCCTTATACCCCTTTATACATCAATGAGGATAATTTAAAGTTCTACATCCGCAACTATGAAGATGGACCTGTGAGTTCCCATATCCATTCCAAAAAAGAAGGAGACACCATCGAACTTCGTGGTCCCTTCAAGACTACAAAGCTAGATTTCACTAAGTTCTCTAGAATTGTTGGTATTGTTGCCGGTACCGGTTTTGCTCCTATCTATCAGTTAGCTCAGAACTCGAAAGTTCCTGTTGATATCGTCTATTGCGAACGACCAGGTCAAGAGCCTGCTTTGAAGGAGCAATTAGAGAAAGAATGTCCCAATGTTCGTGTCCGCACAATCCAAGATCGCTTGATAGATGTAGACGATATTATGAAATGGGATAATGTTAACGTCCCTTTAAGTGAGACTCTTTGTATCATTTGCGGAAATCCCAAATTTGTTGCTACGGTTGCTGGACCGAAGGCCGAATATGGAGCCAAGCAAGGTCCTGTAAAGGGACTTTTGGAAAATTCTTCTTTTGGCAAAGTTTGGAAACTTTGAGTTGAAGCACTCTCAGAGTATCTTGTTCATATTGGGTAACTCTTTGAGACCTCCAAAAAGTTTGTACTTCAAAAGTATATTCAATGAAATTGACTTCACACAACATAAAAAAACTGTGATGGACTAGTAAATCAAGGAAAGATCTGTCATCGACTTTCGTCAACATAAATTCTCATGAAATTGAATAAGCAAAAGTAACTATTATTGTGTAAAGGAAACGTATAGAGGAAAGAAAGACAGACAGTTACTGAAATCGTTATCTAACATTATGTAAGGCTGCGAAACATAGTCATCCATCCTTCCAGAGAAAAGAACTAGAAGGAAAAAAACGAATTAATGAAGGAACTCTTCTACTGCATCCGTAGTAATATCCTCAACTTCTCGTACTTCCATGACTTTGTGCACTTGAGATTTATCCTGAAACCAGACCTTGGCTGATGCATAAATCATAGATAAATCGTGAGGCGAGCTACTCGGTCTCCAATAAATCATAAAAAGGGGTGTACTCAAACGACCATCAGTTGTTTTCGTAGGGTAAGAAACAAGAATGTAACGAGGCTGCGTTTCAGACAATTCGTCGGCGATTTCTTCTACACTTTCTATTTGCATAATTTCTCCATCTGGTACTACTTCTTTAGAGCTTTTATCTATCTTAAAAATGTAGGCAAACAATAGAGATTTCTTGAGTCTCAAGCGAAATCGGTCGATCTCCTTGACGATTGTATCAGAAATACTAAACATACGAGCTTCAGACGACATATTGAATGGTACTGAGCAACAATATAAGAATGTTTCTAGTTGCTGGCAAAGCAAGAGGGTTGTTAGGCTATGAAGTATGTATAGCTCTGGTATTGGAAGGCAGTAAAAACAAAATAAGTGACTATTACAGGCACCTTCCACCTAATAATAAAGATTTTAATGATTTCAAAATACAATGTTTACTTAGAGAATGGTGGTCCCGGCAAAATGACTTCAAAATACTGGAAATCGCTAATCGCGAATGCAATGGTATGTCCTCTTTCTGTAAAAGCAATAGGTAGATCCAACCCATCATAATAAGTATATTTTTCAAGTGTAAAAGTTAGTGTAATTATTTACTCTGCATAATGAGAAACAAACCAAGTCAATATGAGGACCATTCCATCTATGCTATACTAGTGACAAATGACTCATAGAAGGAACAGAATCTTCCACTTCTGCTATTACTTTGTGTTTTGTTTCAATATAACGGTATATTGCAAACATGAATTAGCTTAACCTTCCATAATTATCCAAGACTTAGAATGTTTACCTACGGAGATCTGTAACTGAACCGTCTAACCAATTTATATGCTACAATGTTTGACAGTATAGCTTGTAACTCGATTAAGTCGCTTTCCAAAGAGTAGAACATGGAACAGTAGATTTATTTGTTTACGCCAAAGCTCATGCAAGAAGAACTTCCACTCGACCTTTCTACTGAAGTAGCTTGAATGAAATCTTACATTTTTTTTTTCCTTAGACTACTTTGATACCACTCACTGTCATAATGACTTTCAGGACATGAATGGTCTTTATTTCTTTCCCAATATGATATCGTATTCAAACAATTTTCTAGTACAATATGAATAAATAGAACTATCGCTCAACAGTTTTTTATTGATGAAATAATGATGAGAAATCATTTTCTTTCTAAAATATCATGCAGTACAAGAAAATTGTTATTATTCATACATCCAGTATGGCTGTCTAGCTGCTTAGCTTCAAGTATCAGTATCGTAAATCAAGTTGAACAGCTCGACCAAAAAAAACTTTTTCTCAAAGGGTTTATGAGAGCAGCACTGCTTATCCGAATTCTTTTTGAAAGCTTAATCCATCTATTCTATCGTTGAATCATCATCTTTTCGTTTTTTATTTACGAATGTCGACGAAGTAACATCTGTGTAATATCCCCTTTAGTATTATGACTTACTATAACATTTTTGAGTAACAGTTGAGTAATGTTATACCCTCTGGGATAGTATCATACTTGTTTGGCTCTTTGAGTGTTAACCCTTTCTAAACAGACGTGTACGGAAAAAGGTAAAATTCACTATTCCCTTATTTATTTATTTTCATAATATTTTTTTCGAACACTCTAGAAATCTGCTGTCGTCTTTTTCGAAATCGTTTGGACTTAGACGTTGTAAATTTAACACTCACCATCGTTCTGTTAAATTTTTGTTTATGGTCCAATTGAAATAGGAACCTTTAGTGAAAAAACAAGTTCGTTCGTTTACTTGAATTGAATTATAGAAGAAATGAGTTATGTGTCTTATATACACAAGCCTTCGTCAGTGAGAAATGCTGTTGTTTGTCAGTTTGTTGATTCGACGTCGTGCAATGTAATAATTGCCAAAAGCAACTGTATCGAGATTTACGAGTACAACGATGAAAAAAATCTTCAGCTTTTAACTTATACAAATATATTTGGACGTATTGTTGGTTTAAATTCATTTCGCCCTGCACTATCGTCAACAGACCATATTATTGTTGCTACTGACTCTTTCCATTATTTCACTCTTTTCTGGGATTCTGAAAATCAATCAATTGCAAATGGAATCAAAATACAGGATTGTAGTGTGCGTTCTCTCCGCGAAAGTCAATCTGGCCCTATACTACTCGTAGACCCTTTCCAGCGTGTCTTATGTTTGCATGTTTATCAAGGGCTTCTGACAATTATTCCAATTGTCAACTCTAAAAAACGACGTCTAAACAGTATGGACTCTTTCCTTCATGATAATTTTAATGTCCGCATCAAAGAATTGGATGTTATTGATATTTGCATGCTCCACACTCCTTCAGTTCCCACCTTAGCTGTTTTATATCGCGACAGCAAATCTGTTGTCCATCTGTCTACTTACACAATAAACATTCGCGAATGTGAGATAGACGAAGATGATTTAGTTTGTCACGATATAGAGGAAGGTAAGCTTATTGCGCACAACAATGGTGGTGTATTCATCTTTGGTGAAATGTATGTATACTACATCAGCAAGGAGCTTAAAGCTTCAAAGTCCTTACTCACTTATCCAATATCAGCATTCACAGGAATTTTGGTTTCCGATCCACTTGAAGATTTATTTTCCGTCAAGTATGATCCGAACCATTTCTTTGTAACTGATGAAAGCGGCTTTATATACCATTTCTATTCTGAATTCTCACATAATGGTTTGAAAATGGACTTAGAAAAGCTTGGCGAGTCTTCTATTGCCTCTTGTCTAGTTTCCCTTCCCCAAAATAAAGTTTTTTTGGGAAGCCATTATGGAGATTCCGCGGTTTTACAGTTAGATAATCCTGGTTTGGCTAACCAAGAGTTAACTGTACAGACTTTACAGATATTTCCTAACATAGCTCCTATAAGTGATTTTACAGTCGAACATGAAAGTTCTGGATCTTCTATACTTACTTGCAGCGGTGCTTACAAGGATGGAAGTATACGTGTCTTAAAAAATACTGTTTCAATTCAGGATATAGGCATAATAGATATGGAAAGTATTAAGGAAGTCTTCTCTGTCTCGTTTAAGGCTGATTATGACAACTATATCATTATAAGCTTTCCTAGTGAAACTCGGGTACTTTATGTCTCTCCCGAAGGTGAATTTTCAATATGTACTGACCTTTCTTGTGATTCTTCTACGTTAAGTGTCGGTGTAGTGGATGAGGGAAAGCAACTTTTGCAAATTACTACTTCTAATGTCCGCTTATTCAATGGAAGCAAACTAATATCCTGGTCTCCCCAAGCAAACATAACTAATGGCACTATATATGAAGATTTGGTTTGTGTTGCCTTAACAGGTGGCACTATAATTTTTCTTCGTATGTTGGAAGAAATTGCTAGGTATCAGTGTGATTCGGAAATCTCATGCCTTGGCTTTTTGGATGACTCTATTTGCTTCATAGGACTATGGTCTTGTTCAGTCTTGGGTTTAAAGATCAGCCAAGGTAGTATCCAAGAGACGTGTCAATATAGCCTAAAAGATGTACCTCGAAGTTTGACTTGTTTTTCGTTCAGTAATCAGGTGAACGATTTCCTATATGTAACTACGAATGATGGTCAGTTTTTGCAATATTCTTTCGGTGAACATGGTATTTACAACATTCAACCTAAGGTAATACGCCTAGGAAACACGCCTGTTAGCATAAAACCCCTAATTTTTAAAGATAAAAGCACCCTCGTTTCTATAGCTGAAACTCAGCAATTTATCCATATGGAATCAAAAAGATTGGTTTTTACTCCTTTTCCCTCAAAAGAAATCGTTAGTATTACAAGGTTCTGTCACCCTACCTTAAATACGGATCTTGTATATTGTACGGGTTCCAAATTAGTTATGGCTTCTCTTGGTGCCATTCAAGGGTTGACTATACAAACAATCCCAGTGGAAGGTTTCCCACGGAGGATTTGCTCTTCAGAAAAACACTACTTTGTCCTTTGTATGCAACTAGAGGATGCTTTAGGAAGTCAAGAACAGAGCCTAAAATCTTCTCTACGAGTCTTTGATAAATTGACATTAGAAGAAGTATGTCAGTTTGAGTTTGATGCAAATGAAATGGTAGAGAGTATAGTGTATCTAGAGACTAACTCTAGCATAATCGTTGGTACAGGATATAACTATCCTGATCAGGATACACCCGATTCGGGGCGATTGCTTATGTTTACTGTCAATAAGAACAACCTCAATTTAATTTCAACTTATAAGGTGCAAGGATCGGTAAACACACTCGAAAGTTACAAAGGTCTAATTGTAGCTGGTATAAATGCTACAGTTAGTACGTTTGCTTTTCGTGAAGGAAGTTTTCACGTCGAAGGTTGTCTTCGAACTCCTACTTATACCATAGACCTCTGTATTGACGATGATGATATAGTAATCGGCGACTTGATGAAGTCGATTTCTGTGATAAATTTTTCAGAAAACCAGCTGACCGAATTAGCCAGGGATTTTAAGCCAATATGGGTATCATCCGTTGATAAGCTAGACAAACATAAATACTTTGTCTGTGATGCTGATGGTAACGCATTTGTTTTTCTACGGGACGTGCATTCACCGCAAATAGCCGACCGTAAACGGTTGCGCTGCTTGGATCAGTACTACTTGGGAGAATTCGTAAACAAAACTCGAACTGCTACATTAACAAAGCTTCAGGCAGGAAGCTTTGTACAACCGAGACTCATCTCCGTCACAGTGGATGGTGCTATAATGCTTATTGGAGATGCGAATGATAATGCTGACATACTCTTGCAGCTTCAGGATAACGTAAGGCGCGTTTTACCTTCGACAGGCGGACTAAGTCATGAAGACTGGAGAAGGTGTCATTCTGAAGTTGCTGAAGAGCTTCCGAGTAAGCTTATAGATGGTAATTTATTAGAAGGTATCGTTGACATGCCTCTGTCTATACAGGATGATATCGTTCAAGGAAAGAACGGAGGACTACCCTTGAACATTTCTGTGAATGAGTTGGTAAATTTATCGGAAAGTCTTGCTAGATTACATTCCTAAATTCTTGCGCTAATGAACTTCTTAATGAAAAAATTGCGAAAACCGCAACATATAAATATATACATCTTTTTGGGAAATACAATAATTTACATTACTATTCTTTCGATAGTTTGTATGATTCTTCATTACTTTCTCGTTTTAGGAGAAATCGCTAAATATTTTACTTAAATGTAGAGTCAATTATTCGTTTGAATTTTCACAATTCATAATTCCTTATTCATAATTAATTCTGTTCTCTTTAGAATTCCACATCTTTGGTATTCGTATTTTTTATTTTGTTTATTTAGGGATTATTCCACTTCAGTATCCTAGACAAACGAGGGACTTGGGGAATTCTTCTACTAGAACTCCACCATATACGCCTTTCAAGTTTTGGATCTCTGAGTTTACTTAAAAGAGGAATATATTTTAGACGTTTAAACTCTTAGAAATATTCTTTTTTACAAGTAATATGAAGGTATGCCAGTTTACCTCGTTTCAGTGAATGAGAGTTATCTGTATGAAATACTAATGTTTCAATTAGTCTACCTATTTGAGAGAGTATAAATTAGTTGTTGTAGGCGACGGCGGTGTCGGTAAAAGTGCTCTTACGATTCAACTGATTCAATCCCATTTTGTAGATGAGTATGATCCAACAATTGAGGATTCCTATCGAAAAAAGTGTGAGATTGATGGAGAAGGGGCTCTTTTAGACGTTCTTGATACAGCTGGTCAAGAAGAATACTCTGCTATGCGGGAGCAGTATATGCGAACTGGTGAAGGTTTTCTACTAGTATACAACATAACTTCTCGGTCATCTTTTGATGAGATAAATACGTTTTATCAACAGATATTAAGAGTCAAAGACAAAGATAGCTTTCCCGTTGTTTTAGTCGCTAATAAGTGCGATTTGGAGAACGAAAGGGTCATTTCTCGAGCTGAAGGAGAGGCTCTTGCTAGAAGTATGAAATGCATTTACGTTGAAACTTCAGCAAAACTTCGACTAAACGTCGAAGAATCCTTTTACAGCCTTGTCAGAACAATCCGTCATTTTAATAAATCTGAAGAAAGAGGACTTCATACTAAACAAGCTACACAAGTAGCAAAATCTCAGCCAGCTACTAAAGCTTCTAAGGGTCCTGCTGCGGCTCAGAACCCTGATTCTTCTTCAACAAAATGTTGTGTCATATGTTAGATATTTCCTTTCTTTTCTATTTCCATTTTTGGTTTTGGCCGACTTTTTTCCCTGGGATTAAAATACGTATACGGGTTTTATACAAAATGCTTTTAGTTTTTTCACTCATTATTGAAAAAAAAGTTGTTTAGCCTTCGGAGTTTGGATTTATTTGGATCATTCGCTGTTTGCTATAAAGGAATGGGGCCTAACCTCCAACCTATTTTCGAGTTGATAATTATAATGTTATGCTGGTACACTTCTGCCTTTTGCTGTTTTACTGTCTATCTAATATGTTAAGCCTTTTTTTTCTCATAGAAGTAAGACATGTCTTAAAGACTTGTGGACATAATATACAAAAGTCTCTATATTTTATTGAATAAAACAAAGCTCATTTCTCTCATTTCTAATCAATACCCAAGTAGGATTTGCTTCGAGTGTAAACAAAAAAACTCGTACTAACCATTGGGATCACTTTTAAGTATCCGATCGTAAGACCAACAAAAAAACCTCTCAATCCAGCGTCTCTATATGTAGATTTTATAACGTTTTGTAATTTTAGGAACCGAGAACGACTTTCAACACCGCCTACTTGCATTTTTCTTCTACATACTTCAAAAGGGTACGAAATCGTTTGGCCACAAACACCAGCCAGGGCACCGGCTGTAAGTTCAGACCAAGTACTTAAATGCCGTTCATCCTTCTCAGAACGAAGAGCTCTTTTGATTACAGGATTATGGAAAAAATCGGTAGCAAGATCATGAGCTAAAAAAGACATTCCAGCATAGGGGAAAATCCCCATCAAGGTTACAGAAAATCCACGATAGAAGTTTGAAATCCTTCTAATTGAGGTACGTAAAGGGGTTTCTTTCAGATTGCCAAAATCTCGTTCGTGCAATACTTGGCTTGTAACATTCAAAAGTCTTGGCTTATTACTTGAACCTGTTATATATGCAAGTCGAACCCGAATTAATTCCAATGGATAAGTAAAAAAGACAGAACACATACCTATATGGTTAAAATGCAAATTTTCAAAGTATAGTTATCTTACCAGCTAAAGAACCCGAAAGAAATCTCCGACCATTGGTTTCATAATCTTCTGAGTGTATAAGCAGTCGCCGTACTTGCTCATAAGCAACAAACTTAATACCTGCGTAGGGAAAAATACGATATAGAGTAGCTGTGTGGCCTTGATACAAACCTCGAACACCGCTTACATGGTAAATACGCTTTATGGATTTAGTTAAACCATGGCGAGAGAAAGCATAACCTCGGTATGCTGCATGATTAGTCTGATAGAGAATCTTCACTCTATCCAAAGGTGCAATTACAGTCTTTGCAACGCAGCCCGCGATTCCACCTGCTATCCCGGACTTGATCAAGAATTCCCTGGAATCTTTCGGGGGGAAAGTCTCAATTGAATTGGTCATGGAGTAGACCGTTACCAATTATAGACTAAGAGTAAAGCAAAAAAGGAAGAATAACAAAAAGGAACGAAAACAGATTAAAGAATACAATACCGCTTCCTACTATCGTATTCTCGAAGTAGTCGGAGGACAGCAATGAAGCTAGCTTGATGTCTTAATTAAAAATGGACTCCAAATAATGAAGATACCAAAATTGATCAAAACCAATTAGGTGGTCAAATAGTACTTGAGTAGCTTAGACTGCTCAATATAATGATAATACTTTCAAATTATAACATCTGAGATTGCTCAATTTCTTAAGTTGCTCAGTATAAGCAGAAAAAAGCACAGGCCCTCTTGTATTATGAATTCCAAACTAGGTAGGTAATATCCACTCAACTTCAATACTATCTTTATTAGTTTCTTTAAAAAATTTGTAAATATTTCTTAAAATTATAAATAGAAGAGAAAAGCAATTGATTTTATGAAATCTCCGGAAAAGTCATGCTTATAGGAGGTAGGTATGTCAGCTAGTACTTGGGAAAATGGTTATAAAACAACTCCTAAAAATAGATCATGTGTGTGTTCATTGCACTAAATAAGTAATTTAATTCATTTCAAAAAGCTTTTTTCTATTTTCAGCCTAAGGTACTTATAATTTGAGCTTTGACTTAAGGAAGCTTTGCAAGATATTGTGAATCTTGTACCCACTAACTGGACTAGAATAGAATAAAAGAATTGAATTGAATCATTAATATTTAATATTCAAACCGTTTCAGAAAATACCTTAACATCTATATTTCAAGTGCTCCAATGACTACAATGTAAGTACGAGTAATACAATCAATGCAGACGAACGACCAGAAGGAGTAGAGGAAGAAAGAACGATACATGATACAGCACAAATAGTAAAAGTAAAATATATCGAAGAGATATGATTCATTTTCTCAGAGGAAGATTTCTAACCGATCAAAAGATTGAGCCTTTAGTAAGTAATCGTTATAAGCAGCCATGATTAAAATAATAAAGACAGTGGAACAGAGTAACTTAAACCTTTAAAAACACAAGTATCGGTAAGATGAATTTTATTTCTTCTTTCCTTTCTTTTTTTTCTTGGAGCTCTTACTAGGAGCAGCCTGAGGTTCTGACTTCACTTCGACAGGCTTATTGGGAGCTGCAGGTTCAGTTTCTAGTTTAAAGCTGTTAGTTATATGAATTGGTTTCATAGAAATGATGTCTGGAATATGAAACACATCTCAAAGGAAGCTATACGATTTAAAATGTTCATATACACAGGTTAAGGTTATATTCATCATTTCTCTCTTTTTAAAAAAACAAGAGATATACATACCAGATGGTTCAGGAGGGATTTCCAACTTGTTAGAAACATAACCAAGTTTACTTGCAATGAGCATTAACCGGCTCAACTCGGCAGCTTTGTCTGTTCTAAACTTTAAGCATATTCCTGCTGTACTTTCATATGCTTTTGCAACAAGGTAACTCTGTTGATCTTCATCAATTCGATAACGCGTAGTTAATTTTGTCTATATACCACTGTTAGACGGTATATTTTAAGTCAAAAGTAAAACAGTTCTTACTGTATCAGGATATGCTTCTACTAAGAGCTTAGTTTGTTCAAAAAAGTCATTAACGGTGGACAAATATACCATCCTTTATGCTGGCTGTTGGCAAATTCACCTTTACCAGTAGCGAACCTGCGCTTGGTCTGCTTTTTGACCGTAAATCAAAGTAAGCTATGCAAATTTAAATATAAAAGTATTTATAGAAAAGAGTTTTAAAAAAGATTTAAGCAGGTCTCTGAATTTTAGAGCTTTTGGGCTGTTCAGTTAAGACCCAGTATAATATATATCGATTGTATACAATTTCACCTGAAATATTTCATTTGGAAAAAGAGTTATTATTATCGTTCTTAACGATATCTGAATATCTATTTAATCTTCTGCTCACTTAAAATGAGTACAAAGAAAATGACACGAAAGCTTAGAAAGAATCGTAAGAAGTTGAACCGGAAATTGGAAAAGGGGACCCAAAATATAGAAAGTATGTTAGCAAGTTGTTCAAAAAATGAACCTGAAACGAATAAGGAAAGACAAAGCTCTTATTCCCGAACGGATTTGGACTCATTGAACATTCTGGAGAAAGAACAAAAGCACAAGGATTTAAGAAAGAAACAAAAAAATTTTTTACCTGAGATCGTGGTTAAACAACAGCGGCCCATATTATGCTCAAAACAAACAACAGAAGAATCCAAGCATAAGAATCGCAAAGAAAATACTATCACAGATGAACTGATTCTTCCAATTCCATCCTCCTCTCAAGAAGACACTGCATTTGCTGAGAATAAGCAAATGGATCTCATTTCGACTAATGATTATGAACTGCCAGGCATAGTTAAAAACAGCGACCCCGCGGATGGTTCGTATAGTCAAGAGAAAAAGAGTTTTTTAAAAGGTTATGAAATCAATAAGGAAGATCAATCGATGAACTCTGCAGTTGACTCTACTCCTATGAAAGATTCGAATGACCAGAGAACTTTGCCGGAGTTTGATGAAAGAGAGGAGCAAGAAACTGATTTCGACCTTTCAGATACTGAAGTTATATCTCCGTCCAAAGGTAAACGACCTTCTCAGAAGTTAATACTTTCAGACTCTGAATCTGATAATTCCGACTCATACTACTCATCAACTGCGTCCCTACCAAGCAATGGATCAGGTTTAGTCTCAAAAAAATCGAAAAGAAGGAAATATCTTCCTCGCTCTTCTGAGGATGAATCTGTTGAGTTTAATCACTCATCTCCGGAACGGTCTTCCAATGAAAAAAATTCAAATGAAGATGAAAGGGACCACTTGGACACGGAACTAAAGCAAGAAGTGGAGAATTTAGAGCCTGTACATGATGAGAAAGAAGATAAGCGTAAGCGTTTTAGAAACCCAGCTAAGAAGGCGTTTCATGAAAAATTGGCACTTATCAGAAGTAAGGAATATTTTTTTATGATTACTTACTAACAATAATTAGGAAAGCGTAGTCTTGGTGATTCTAATATAGAGACCGAAGAAGACATTTCAGAACCGGCGAGTGAAAAGGTGGATACTAGCGATGATGATTCTTCGAATGATGAGTCTTTTATAGTAGATGAAGAGGAAGACGAAGAAACGCTAGGTGCTCGTGCATTACTTCCTCCAGAATTTTCAATGACAAGCCACCAGGGTCTCCGAGCTCATTTTGCAAATTTCCTTCGACATCTCATTAAGCAAATACTGAATCTTCAAATAGATAGAAGCATAGATGAACATTTTCTTTTTAGTCGTAAAACGATTCGAAGGCGACTTTTTTCCTCAGTGGAATCCAATGTGATTTCTAGTATCTGGAAACCAAATTTCATTAATATTCTTAAAAACCGCCCGATAATGACGAACAGGAGATGCGAAGCTACATATGGGTGTGATGCTTGTAATATACATTCACGTTTATCCACACAGCTTGTGCGCTTTAAAGGCCATTTATACAATCGTGACACTTACAAGGTATGGGCTACAATTTCAAATACTAAAGCGCTAACTTTTCAAGGTTTTAGAAAATGATCTAGAGTATCATGAAGAATCCAAAAAAGATTGGCTTCTTGGAAGTAGTTGTTACGAGAGATCGCGACTTGCGCACAGAATTTTCCATTGGGAATACGAGGTAAGCAAGGAGATAACGACTCAGCTCTCACTTGCTGGTTATTATGAAGCGCGGGCGCTTTCAATAGACCAAATGTATCAATGTTTAGAGGAGAACAATTATCCGGAATCTTCTTGGCAAGAGTACTGTAAACTCTTAAAATTAGCTAGTTCATCGTTATTAAATGACTGGCGCTCAAGTTATCGAAAGCACGGTTAGTTGATTCTATCAGATACATCAATTTGTCAATTAAGAGATTATACTTTCTATGGAACATGGAGATCATAAAACTGCAAGAAAAGGAAGATAAACGAAGGTTGTATATAAACTTACAACTTTTAAGAAATTAGATATTAAATACTCTAACCATAGATATTGATTTACCCAAAATAAAACCCTATTTACTTTCTAGCTTTTTGACGGCGAGCTTTTCCAGGGCGACTTTTATTGCCCTTTAAGGCCTTTAAGCCTTTTCTGCCGAATTCCGTAGCAGCAAGACTGTCAGCGTCATTGCTCTTCGTACCACGTTTTCTACCTCCAAAACCGAATTTTTCGTCTTTCTTTTGTCGTTTCAAGTTAGGCTGACGGTCGCCTTTTTTATTAGCAGGAGCCTTGGCCTTGGCCTTTTCTTCTTTTTCGGCTTTCGCAAGTGTAACATCAAAATCATCTTCGGTGGTCAAATCAGAACCAGTATGCTTGCGCTTAAGTAAATTAATCTTTTCCAAAGTTTCCCTCTTTGTACGCTGACGTTCTTCTTGCTTAGCAACTTGAACCTGTTTGCCGAATTTTTTAAGCCCACGTTGTTTCTTGGCTTGTTCGGAGAGCTTCTTAGCGGTAGCTTCCTTAACTAATTCTTGGCGGACCTTCTCCATGTGGGCATCCGATTTCAGCATTTCGGCAAAGTAATCGGAAGGACGAGTTATAGGAACCTTGTGCTTTTCCAATTGAGCAAAGGCAGCTTTGGTACTCTCAACACCCTGCTTATAGAATGCAAGTTCTCTTGTAAGATCATCTTCTACGTCAGCAATTACAATAGGTTCCTTTGTAGTGACAGCCTGGTTTTCAACGATAGAAATGTCATCAGGATACTTGAGTTTTTCATAAATGCTTTCAAGAGCAATTGTGTTATTTAAAGCCAATTTCCTCTTACGAACAAGATCAGCGTCCTCTTCTAACTCGACACCTTCCAGGTCTGAAAGTTCAACTTCATCCTCATCCTCTTCCTCCTCGTCTTCGTCTTCATCCTGATCGTCTACTTTTGTTTCTTGTTGATGTTGAGGTTTTTCTTTCTCTGGCAATTTCTCCTGAACTCGAGTTTCACCTTGCTCTTCCGACTTTTCTTCATTATTGCTAGAATTTTTTTGGGAAACAGAATCTGAATTTTCATGTGATTCTGCTGAAACATCCGAGATCGGTTCCTGCTTTTGCTCAGCAACTCCCTTCTTCTTTTGGGTAGCTTTCATGCTCTTTTTTTGAGCTCTCCTTCCTTTAGCGTCAACTCCAGCCATCCTTTCTTTCTAATTGAATTTTACAGATATGTAACAAAAATGAGTCGTTTAGAAAGAAGCGAATGAAAAATTTCAATGAATCCGTTGGTCTCCAAAATGCTGTTCTTAGCAAGTTTTGGATTCTGCCTTTGCAGAGGATAGGGTCTTGTTACACTCGCTTAAAATGATTTACCAAAGGGGAACGAGTGTTTTAAAAAAAGATACAATTGTGCTACCGCTGCGGTAAAGGATGTTACAAACTTTAAGGAAGGATTTTTTCATTTGTAAAGTCGAAAACCCCTTCCCTATGAAGCAAAGCACTTGGGAGCGAGAGTATCGAGAAAACGCTTGCACCATGGATGGTATCATATTCTCATAGTATCATACTATCATACTATCGTAGTCCTTCTTGAATGATAATAACAAGGAAGTTTTTAACAAAAAAAAAAAAGAGAGTTGGGTTCACTATTAAAAAATCTCTTTTCAATTCGATGATTTTTCGTTCAATTCGCTGGCTTTTAGTTTGTTTCTGTGAGATGCTACGTACTAAACGTTTCCTGGTTGGAAAAGCAATGCGAATGAAGTATGCATAGCAAGATAAATGGATCAGGAGAATCAAAATCATTTCCTGTTTGATTGCGTTGCCAACAATGAAACTCCTATGTAAACAAAAATCCAGCAAACACAACACGGTGCCTGATTCTTTCTTCCATCTTACTACGATTCCTTGTTTCCTCCTTGTTTATTACTGCAAAACAAAATCCTTTAACACACATATATAACGATACATTAAGCTTCGTTACAGCTTGAATGTTACTTATGTGACTGTATTTACAGGTAACAGAAACCCTGCTTGAGGTTTGTGTTTTATGGTCACCACTCAAGTCCCTTTGATTCCATACAATGCCTCTGCCGGAATCTGTAGGCGATTTGGTTGTCCTACATTTTGAAACGAATTTAGATGACCATGGAATAAGCATCGGTCGGGCTCCGTGCGAAATCCATGAAATTTGCTGGGTCATTTTGGATGGTAAAACATTAGAAAAACAACATTGCGAGTCTTGTAGCATTCGGGAAGAGTCGTCAAAAGATGGAATCTGCGGAACGGTGTCTTCTTTACAAGAAGCGATACAATATGTGGACAATTCCATCCAAGAACGACTCAACTTACAGGAAAAGCCTTTCACATTTGTCGTCATGAATGGGCGAGAATTACGGGTTCTTTTACCCAAAGAGGCAAAAGATCACGGCGTTATCCTCCCTTCTTATATGCGTCACCCTCGTCTATTTGATCTCTCCAGTGAATATGCGAAATGGCAAATCCGTTCAGGCTCCGTTCCACCTTACACAATTACACTGTCACATATTTTTGGAAAGCTAGATGTTGATTCATTGCCTCCCATTAATGAATGTAAAACAATTCAGCTTTCCCCCACAGAAGTCCCTTATATTACCAAAGGCTTGACGCAATGCTGGCGCCTTGCTAATGCTACTACTCTTCTGCTGCGAAAAATTGAGCGCGAAGCCAGACTACCTTCTTTTCCTAATGTCCTCACTCAGCCGATCGATTGTCAAGCTGACGCGAGACTGTTTTACTTGGAGCGCTCCAAGGTGGTCCACATCGGTGGCCTAACCAACGACGTTACTCAATCCGAATTAGAAGGTTGGTTCACGAATCATGGCATTCATCCAATTGCCCTCTGGACTCTTAAGACACCCGAGCCTTATAAATCAACTGGTACCGGTTTTGTCCTCTTCGGCAGCCATGAAGACGCATCAGATGCTCTTGGCCTGAATGGGTTATGTATTGGCGATCGCATGCTTGCAATTACTCCTAGCTGCCCAAAGGTTTTGGATAAGGCATCGGAAATTTTGATTCCTTTCCCTTCCAGCAAAAACCGCCCCCGTCCTGGCGACTGGAATTGCCCCATGTGCGGTTTCAGCAATTTTCAACGTAGAATTTCTTGTTTCCGTTGCTCTTTCCCTGGTCCTGGTCATGCTTCAGCAACTGCTGCAACTTCGTCATTTCCTCCCGAGTTCCCTTATGGTCAGTCTTATGGCAACGGTAATTCGCATATCCCTCACAACTATGGCTTTGGTATCCATCATGCTAATGAAGTTAATAGCCAGGCCGATCAGCATCACAATGCAACAAACATTGTTAACAATCACTCTTCCCGTTCCACGTTTGGTGGTAATGTTCCTTTCCGGGCTGGTGACTGGAAATGTGGTTCTGAGGGCTGTGGATATCATAATTTTGCCAAAAACGTTTGTTGCCTACGCTGCGGTGCTAGCCGTGCAACGGCCGCTGTCGTCGCAGACCACACGTCGATGTCGTCAAACGCTAATAACAATACCAACGGTAATTATCCAAGCACTTCATCTGGTGTCTTTGGTACTAGTCCTACAAATGCATGTGTATATCCATATTCTCAGCTATCTCTTGGTTCTATAGCTGCTAATAATCACCCATATCCGAACCCTAATGCCAATCGTCCTGAGGAGCAAAACCGGTTTAAAGATGTCCCTAAAGCTTCTTTTGCTACTGATCAAGGTGATTGGCTTTGTGAATGTGGCTTCACTAATTTCCGTCGCCGAAGTAATTGTTTACGTTGTAATGCTCCCCACTATCCAAACTTACAAGGTCCTTCCTCTTTCCCTGCAGATTTCGGGACTTATGCCTAAAGTTCACCATATTAATTGCAGCCCTGCTGCTACATTCATTGAATGGGTGTCATGTATTTTTAATAATTGGGATAAACTTTATATTTGCTGATGTTTTCTGCTGTTTTTGAAACATATAAAATCTAATATCTTGGCTTTCCTTGTTGAAGACAAGTTGAGCGTGTTGTAAAAAAGGACTTCATGTGCCAATTTTTTGCATCTCTTCAAAATGTGGCCGTCTTATTTGTTTAAAGAATTGGGAATCACTTTGTTGTAATGATATGGAAGGTAAAAAATGTTAAAACATAAACAACTAGCATCGAATTTGGGTTTACGATTCACAAATTCAGTATCCATGAAGCTATGTTTACATACCATTTTTCTCTTAATATAATTGCTGTTATTGATGCTTAAGCCTACTTCGAGATTTTACTTTTTTCATTTGTGTTTGATCTTTGATTTATGGAAACAAAGATTGGTCGGGTTTCGTGTAATAGATTTTAACGGATAATATATTAATTCTATATGTTTGCTTTTTTTTTAATATACATTTAAGTTTCACTTATTAATTTTAGGAGTATTGTAAGAATCTATGTCGCCTTTCTAAAGGAATAGCTTTCACTAGCGATTGGTTTTACCTTCGCGAAGAGAACGGCAATTACTGGCTTTATAAAGGTGAAAACTAAATGTAACCATATAGAACAGAGTCTATCTGATTTGCTTCATTCTCTTTTAAAAAGTAGTACAGTATATTTAATGGTTATTCAATCCCTCTTTCACTGAAGCTCAGATTGCTCTGCTAGAGCAATATCGATTAATCCTAATTCTTTGAAAATTAACAAAAATTTAGTATTGAAATAGTTAAAAGCTGTTGTTCAATATGAACCAAGTCACTCAGTTTAGTGGTGATTCTGCAAATCTTGTGCTTTATTGGATTTTGAGACAATATCATGGGAAGTTTGATAAAATTATCTGGATAGATACACTTGGAATTTTTAATCCGACAGCTTTACCGTTACCTTCGTTGGAAAAAACAGCTATTATTCGAGCCTTCGACGCTGAAGGTATACAAGACGCCATTCATGAGTTAGAGAGTGATCTTTGCCAGAATGAGGATGTATCTTATGCCTTATTTATTGACTCTTTTTCCAATCCTCTTGGACTCCTCATGGCAAAAGCTAATATCTCTTACGCCCATGCATCTATGATGTCTTTAGGGAGACAACTTCGCATGCTAACTAGAAAATTTAACATTGCTGTTTATCTATCTACCTCTCTTGTTTATGTCAAACAGCTTCGTATTAACAAGCCTGCCCTGGGTAGCAGCTGGCCGTTCTGTCTGGATCATTCATTCATTTTACAGGAAGATTTAAAGCATAATAAATGCCAATTAGTCTGTAACCAAAGCAGAACAAGTCTTTTGGGAACTACTCAACTACTTTTATGGGTTAAAGGATCTTTTGTCCATGAGTCATTGACAATTGACTTATACCGATGCAAGCTTAACATTCAGGTATAGTTTACTGTCACCCAAGCATAATGCTTTCTTATGCTTTTATACAAAAAAAAAAAAAAATATATATATATTTATCTATCAGGTGATCATGGTACATAATTCCAGTTTAATCTATAATCTAATAAGAATGATATCCTTCATCACTTTCAATCAAAATTAGGAACTATTGTGCTCTGAAAATAAAAAAGTTAAAAGTATAAACTCCAAGTTCTAGAATCCAATTAAAAATACAAAGAAGAAGAAGATATTATATCGCGATAAAGTAATTGTTCTGTTTGGGCAGACTTTTCTTGTAGTTCATAATTACCTAAAACGGATGCAGCGTTTCGAAATTGTTTTAACAGTTCCGATAATCGTCTAAAAGTTCGAACAATACTTCCTTCATACAACCTTGTCATTTCACAAATCTCTAAGAAGGTGCCTCCATTTATCCATCTAGAAACGGCTTCCATCATGTCCGGCTTAAATTGATGAACATATTCATCTTCGTCAATATCTAGTCTGCTTTCCACGGATACTGTCACAATTCGCTTTGCAATGTCTAATATAGTTTTATATGTTGCAGAATACGGTTCCTTAAGGTTAAGCGTTGAAACATCAGATTTTTCCTGATATACAAAACAGCTTAGAGTAGCAGCAAAAAGATCGGGAGGGAGGGAATTAAAAATACCTTGAAAAATCATTTCAGTTATTAAAAGCTCATCGCCCGTACTTATTTCACAAGCAACTCTTCCCTTAATATCAATCACGTTATCAGCAGTAATGAATCCGAGGCGTCGAAGTGTTCGCTGTCGACTTTTCAATTCCTTTAGATGGATGATGGATTCAGTAGTCCCAATCTTCGAGCTCAAATCTTTTATACGATTTTTTAAGTCTAATTTTTCCGTATATTTGTGATACTCCGATCTAAACGATGGATCTTTATAGTAGGGGCTTTCTAAAAACTTGGGTTCTAAAATTTCAACTTTTCTAACATGAAGTTTCAACGCAGTTTCTTTTATGTTCATGTGTTCGACAGGATCCAGCAAGGGCATTTCGTCGTTCAACTTTTTTTGAATTTCAAGGACGTTTTGATAAGTACTTCTTCTGCTTTCATGAGAACTCAAATCTTTTGGAAGAAGAACCCTAAGAGAAGAAAAGTTTTCAATGACAGACAGGAAAACAGCAATGACTTCATATACTGGCTTTTCATTAGGTAAAGGTGCAAATAGTTGAGTAGATCGTAAATTGCTATTAGAGGTTGATTTTGACGATAGTGGGAGTAATATATCAATTATGTACATATCCTGAGGATCCACTTTTGGAGTTGAGGAATCCATTCTCTTAGTAGAATTCACAATAATCCCCCAAGGAAATAATGTATCATGAATTTTTACCTGCGCTAGCCTTCCTGGCTGTAAATATGGTAAGCAATTTTCTGGTTCCGTAATAATATGCTTAATATCTCTCCCATAACGCTCCAACTGCAATTTCAGATCATGGAATCTTCTTAAGGATTGTTCGTCTTTCACTTCAATAGATTTCTCTTTGACCTTGTATTTGTCGAGCTTGTGCGCAAGCACAGGAAGTGATTCCATTTTCTGAAATTGATAAAAACTCTTTCGTAGAAGGTCCTCTGGACTTATTCCTTCAATTCTCATTAGACTCAAAATCATATTGTAACTCAAATGAAAAGCAGAATAAAGAGATGCGGGCTGACCATTCATTAATGCACGAGCAGTTTGCTCATCTATAGATTGATCAACCATCACAATTGATAAACCCTTTGGGTCAATACCTCGTCTGCCGGCTCTACCGCTCATCTGCATATACTCTCCAGACGTCAGCCAACGAAAGTTAGTGCCAGAGAACTTTTGAGCATTTGTAAATAAAACCGTCCTTGCTGGCATATTCAAACCTATGGCAAATGTCTCAGTAGCAAATAATATTCTCACTAATCCCTCCTGAAAGAGGATTTCAACTATCTCTTTCATAATCGGCAGCAGTCCGGAATGATGAAAGCCAATTCCTCGCAAAAGAAACGATCTCATATGATTGAATTGCGGAATCTCTCGATCTTCCTTATTTAATTGAAGTAAAGCAGAATCTATAATTTCATTTATTAAATCCTTTTTTTCGTCACCATTGAGATCAACCTTGTTTAACTGAAAGACATTAGCTTCACATTCTTTTTTACTAAAGCAAAACACAATTAAAGGATCATAATGATTAGTTATAACCATACTAATTATGCGTTGCAGTGATGTTGTTCGCTTGCCCTTTTTTCTAGATTGGCGGTTTTCGTGTGACTCAACAGTGCTTTGAAGTACTTCCAATACCTTTGCAAAGCTTTCATCTTTGAAACGATTCTTTTCATCGACAACCATGTATATACCATCAGCACCATGGGGATATATGAAATGTTGTAATGGTGTTGGTCGATAATCAGTATATACAACATGGCAAGGCTGGCAATGTATGGAAGCAATCCAACGAGCAAACTGCATAGCGTTTGGAAGGGTCGCGGAGAGAAAAACGTAGCGAACCGCGTTTGGTAGAAGAATAAGGGTTTCCTCCCAAACCACTCCGCGATCTTTATCTTGCATGTAGTGAATTTCGTCGAAAATAACCCAGGCTACTTCATGCATAAGTTCGGAATTTCTATATAACATAGAACGCAATATTTCAGTAGTCATTACTAAACAGCTAGCTGATGGATTGATAGATACGTCGCCGGTTAGAAGACCAACATCACCAAACTCGGAGAGCAATTCACGATATTTTTGGTTACTCAACGATTTAATAGGACTAGTGTAGACAACTCGTTGCTTGTTTTTGAGGGATTGAGCGACAGCGTATTCAGCGATTACTGTCTTACCTGCGGACGTATGTGCGCTTACTAAAACTGATTCACATCTTTCTATACAAGCCATCGCAGTAGCTTGGAATGGATCAAGCTGAAAAGAATATGATTTTGCAGGTGGGTCGTTTGGAACATGCTGCTCAATGGGATTGTACTTGTAGTCAGGAGGCACGACCACCTTGTGTAAAGCAAAAGTTCTGTCATGGCGTTCATCTTGAAAAATTCCAGCTTGTGTTCCTTCTTCATTGAAATCTGATTGAAGGTTGTAAACGGTTTCCGGAGCATACGAATTATTCTCATTAGTTTCTGCTACTTTTTGTAGCTCTGATGTATCAGTTGATGCTCTTGCTTGATCATTTTCGTTAAGTCTGTTATTATTTTCGTCCATATTTTGACCAACGGATCGTTCACGAGAAAACACATCCGTGCCCAGGGAAACAAGTTTGTCCTCTTCTCCAGTCATGTCTAAGTCATTATCCATACAATATCATCAAAATTTAAAGACTCAAGTTGCTGAAGTGCAAAATAACGGTTTTTGTCAAAGGTAGGTAACCTGCAAATTCTCTACTTACAGTACTTCGCTTCAGTGAGCTTTATTTTAATATGATATATTTCAAGGTTATATGTACTCCTATTTTAGATAATTTAGTTACTTTATATTGATATTGATAAAAAAAACATTTTTAATATTGGATGGATAAATATATTGTTGCGATTAGGGGGTAGTAATTATAGTATGTACATTTTTAGTATATTAGTAGGACTAAATTAAATAAACCAGTTTCTTCTATCGGTGCGCGTTTAGATATTTCAAGAGAATGTAACCAAGCTGTAGATCCCAATTCTTGTTTTTATAAGCATAACAAAACGACAAGGAACGTAAATCAAGTCTAATTTCCCAAATCTTGTAATATCTGTTCAGGAAATTCTTCTTCATCGAACAGACGGACTCATTAATTGTTTAATCGTAGCATTGGGATCACTCAATATTCGATATGCTCTTTCCATCTCATACTGTACTAAATCCCTTGTAGCAGAAGTGACGACTGATGTTAGATTCTTGGTTTTAAGAAACGGATCTATAACCATCATATGAGATTCGCTGGCTTCTTTAACTGTACTTTTCATAATAGGGCGACCACAAGATATATCAACTGCATCTCGATTCCAATTAAAAGAGCCACTTTTTGAGGAGCTGTAATAATAAAAAAAACCAAGCAGCAAATCATTGACAGAGTTTTTGTTAAGCTTCGCTGTTTTTTTATATGGTTCTATGTTTTGTTCAAACCAACAATTTACTGATTCATGCGTCGAGTCAGACAACTTGTAAGAAAATTCGGAATTTTTCGCTTGGAGATTTGGTAATAATGGAGGCGAAAGTTGTTGAAGGTAAAATAGAGCCATTATGCACCACGTATAACCCGAAGGCACACTAAAATAGGATTTGTCAATCATGCGAAGTGATGCCCAGCTTTTTATAGTTGAAACAAAAACTTTGACTCTTTCATCTATACTTAAATATTTCTCAATTAAGCATGAATTTTGAGCGGCGAACATGGAATCAAAACTTAGGTCACAACGGAAACCTTCTGGTGTAGAAAGTTTAATTACAGGAGCCTTGGCATGTCGTATCGGAATCACTTCTCTATATCTTTTGAAAATTAACTTAGTAATAGTGTTAAATTTCTTTAAAAGGGGACTTTTAGAAGTAGCAACCAAATCGATATCTGAATGATTTGTCATTAAACCAGTCCTATACGAACCTAAGGTATAAACTTGGACAGGCATATTAAGACCTTCACTTAAAAGCTTTCGTATTTTTTTTATGAATTTAAGCACCAATTCCTCCCGTCTTTTATCGATCTTTTTGTCTAAATATACCTTATAAATATCTCTCTCTCTCGTTTTCTGAAGTTTGCTTGAAACAACCATAAAGTTGCTTTCCGACATTTTAAGTGGGTCCCACTCATTGGGATGGCTTAAAAATTCTTCTCCAATTGGCGTAAGCTTACGTGGATAAGAATCGGTAATCAGACCCAACTTTTCTAAATTCATCAAGTACCCGTCGACAAATGATTGCTCCAACTTGACCAAGAAATAGCTATTCAAAAATGACTGGATCTCTTTTTTGGAGCGAATACCCTTAGCTGATCTTCTCAAAATAAGCAGATTCATATGATCGACTGAATATGGTTGATTTTCTCCAAATAGTAGATTTGTTGCGTATTTCGAAAGTCCATCAGAAATTTCATTTTCTCTTTTTTCCGCATTTAGTAAATCAGAAAGGCTTGATGAAATTGCTTTTGCTTTATCACGGAACTGGCTTTCTTCAACATTGGATACTTGTAGTCCTTCTGTATTTTGCTCCGCTTTTTCAATATTTTTTACAGTTTGAGCTTGAAACTCAGATGATCGATCCAGCTTCAATGACTTTTTATGCTCAGCATCCTTTTCATCCTGAAAGTAGCTGTTTAAACTGTTCCGTAAATCGTCTATCAGCGCTGGGTTTTGTAGCTGTATATTGGTCGAGAATTTATATACAGAAACAAACACAGTTATAAGTAATTTCTGTTCATTCTCAATCATGGGTTGCATTGTATCTTCATCTATCTTAAATAAAGGAACAAATTCTTGTGAAGATAAAAATTTAGCGATGCCACCCATTCGTTCAACCAGCTGCAAAAGTGGTGTTGAAAATAAAGAAGAATTCTCCATATTTTCCTTATGGTGAAAAGCTGAAAAAATCTTTTCCGATGAAAGGTGAGGGTCTCTGGCAAACTCGCGGCTTAAACTCAATAAAGTCGGAACAAGCAAATATACCATCTTCCATTTTATGTTTGAGTTTCGCATGTAATCCTGTAGGCTACCCAAATTGGCAGAGGACAGCTCATCCATAAGGTTTGTGAATAGTTTTTTATCATTTCCCAACAGACGTTCAGAAAAGGACTCGGACACAATCTGTTCAACAGATTTGAATAATTCCGGAAACATTCTTTCAGAAAACATCGTTCTCAATGGATGGCTTACCTTTATTCCATTATTGTCTATACATTCAAAAAGGTGCCTTGAAGACGCCGACGACAAAATATTCACAATACCACCTACCAGCAGTAATGCGGTTTTAGTAGAATTTTGTAAAAAATGCGATTCTAAAATGACTTGGAAAAAACGTTCGATCTGTCCAATAGACATGGGAGATTTGTAAAAATAAAAATAAACAAGCAGAGCTCGAAGAGGCTCCAATAGCAAGTCTGTAAGTAAAAATTTGATAGAATTGGAAAAATAAGAACGTGATTGATCTGCCAAGTAACCAAGGGGCAAAAGACCAGAACCTTCAAAGAGGTTGGATTTAGATTCCAAGCTTATAATCGGATTTGAGTCTCCGGTAAGAGTAACTTGCTTTTGTTCATTAAATATAGGAGAAGAGCTATACTTGACAGTTGCCTTCCTCAGGTAAGTACTTATACTCCTCCATGCATCGGGTTTCAAAGATGCACGACGCTCCTTGACAGATTTACATAGACACTGTCGCAGAAGTTTAAGAGAAATTTTTTCATTAGGATTTTTCAATTTAATAGTCCCTGAGGTGGTATCATATAATATAAGAGGACTTAGATAGTCAGAAGTAGCAATTCTGTCAATGCCTCCCAATTGGGATAAAATCAAATAGTCTCTTTCTTCCAATGGAATAGGACAGGTTTCCTGGTTTTTTAATACTGTGGTAAGATCTCGACGCTTTATCCCGTCTATTGAATTTTTTAAATGCCAAAAGAAAGCCTGCATAGGATATAAAAGTAAGGAAGTAAAGTGCTCAATATCTTCCTCTATTCCTTTTTTCTCATCAATAAAGCTTGCAAGCTCCATATTTTCCTTATGTTTACGAGGGATGCAGGTCAGAGAATTCGCGTTGTTATTGGTTTCAGACAATGCATCCTCAGGGAACAGTTTCTCTTTTTTCTTTTTATTTTTATAAGATATTGATAGTTGCTTATTGATATTCTCCCAGAACTCTGGAGACCTATTTTGTCCTTGCTCTTTGACAAAGGTAACCAATTTGGGATAAACTTTCGAAGTAGATACTTGCTGTGCATTAGTTGTAGTAATAGTTACAAATCTCTTTGAATATTGAAAAATATTCTTGAGCTGCTTGGATTGGAGCATTGTTTTTAGCCCTCCACAAGAAGTCAAAGCAATATAGTTTGCCAACGGAATTGTTCGTTTTGGTATAAACAAAGATTGAATGTCTTTAACATCTGCTTTACCGCCGCTCTCATGTACAAATTGGAATACGGTCTGAATCGGTTTCAACAGTAGTGTCGCAAGTATCGTCTGACGGTCTGTGTTATCGAACATGAACGGATTTCTTTAATAAGTTAATTGATCAAGTTTAATAAATCCTCTAGTGCTTATGACTCAAACCAAACGGACGAAGTATCAATATTTCGGCTTTTGATTATTACGTCTCAAAGACCACTATAACACACAAGCAACCATCAAAAAAAAAAAAATAAAAAGAAGAGTATAATTTTTTATAAAAAGAATGATCAACAAATGATCTAAGAAAGGGCCTTTACTGACATTTGCCTTAATTCAGTTAATTCGCGAAAGGCAGGCATATACAAGGGAGCCACCCTTAGTATATAAGAATTGATCAGATAAACCTGCAAATAAGAGTTTCAATTATAAACAATAATATGAATGAAGTAGTCTTGTATTTAAATTTAATTTAATTTAAAAGCTACAAGAAAATTGGAGACTCCATCAAAAGGGATTAAATTCGGAATTTTTCAAGTTTGCCGGATTTTTTAGGGATATCAATTGAGTAGTACTATCAAAAAGGTCTCCATTTTTAAAATTTTTGCATATACAACAGGCTTTCAATAGAAGTACACACTTTTTTATTTTTTTTAAAAAAAACCCCCGAACGCTTTGTTTGTTTTGTAAAGTAAAAAGGATTGCCTTTTACCTTATCGTAAATTAATGCAAACTAAAGCAATCGCTATTTATTTTTAACGACACTCAACATCGAACGTTAATGAGGAAGAAGCAGCGTTACCACATTCATAAACAGCAATTCACCACAAACATACACCAAAAAATAACCCAATTATAGAAAAGTATTTTCCTGATTAAGTGGATTCGAAAAGCAAGAATGGATCCATCCTTGATTAAAGTTGTCAATCAACTTCAAGAAGCCTTTTCCACAGTTGGTGTTCAAAACCTGATTGATTTACCACAGATTACGGTATGAAAGTTTGTTTGCTTTAGTGCTGCTTTGTTTGTTTTCCATAGTAATAACCAATTCTTTTAGGTACTTGGCTCACAGTCAAGCGGAAAATCTTCTGTGTTGGAAAACATCGTCGGAAGAGACTTTCTTCCTCGTGGCACAGGAATTGTAACTAGACGACCATTGGTTTTACAATTAATAAATAGACCAAACCCGGAGAATTCCAAGAATGAGAACACTAATAGCTCATCGAAAGAGGGGACCGACGAAAACAACAATACCGAATGGGGTGAATTCCTCCATCTTCCCGGTCAAAAGATGTATGACTTTGAAAGAATCAGGAGCGAAATAGTTAGAGAAACTGAAGAAAAGACAGGAAAGAATGTAGGAATTTCTTCTGTTCCAATTTATTTACGCATTTACTCTCCTCACGTCTTGACATTGACTTTAGTGGATCTTCCAGGACTTACAAAAGTTCCTGTTGGTGACCAACCTCGTGACATTGAAAAGCAAATTCGTGAAATGGTTTTGAAATACATTTCCAAGAATAACGCCATTATTCTTGCCGTAAATGCCGCTAATACCGACCTTGCAAATTCAGACGGTTTGAAACTTGCGAGGGAGGTTGATCCAGAGGGTTTGCGTACCATCGGCGTACTGACAAAGGTTGATTTAATGGACAAAGGTACTGATGTCGTTGATATTCTTGCTGGTCGCATTATTCCTTTGCGTTTAGGCTATGTGCCAGTCATTAACCGTGGTCAAAAAGATATCGAGGGTAAAAAATCCATTCGTTTGGCTCTGGAAGCGGAAAAGGAGTTTTTTGAAAGTCATCCTTCTTACAGTTCAAAGGCTCAGTATTGCGGTACTCCTTTCCTTGCTCGGAAATTGAATATGGTAAGTTGGACTGTTCTCTTTGATTACTAACAAAAAAAGATTCTGATGCATCATATTCGTAATACTCTCCCTGAAATCAAGGTTCGTATCAATGCTGCTTTAGCAAAATACCAGGCTGAATTACAGTCACTTGGTGATTCTTTGGTTGGTGACAGTTCCAGCATCGTTTTAAATCTTATAACAGATTTTTGTAATGAATTTCGTACGGTTCTTGATGGTAACAGTGAGGACTTGTCTATTACCGAATTATCTGGCGGTGCACGTATAGCTTTTGTCTTTCACGAGATCTTCTCAAATGGCATACAAGCAGTGGATCCTTTTGATGAAGTCAAAGATACAGATATTCGTACAATTCTTTACAACTCGGCTGGTCCTTCTCCTAGTTTGTTTATGGGGACGCAAGCATTTGAGCTTATCGTGAAACAACAAATTAAGCGCCTGGAAGATCCCTCACAAAAGTGCGTTTCACTTATCTTTGATGAATTAGTTCGAATTCTGAACCAGCTATTGCAAAAGCCTATATTCAAGCGCTTCCCTCAGTTGAAGGACGAATTTTTCAAAGTTGCTATGGGCTTCTTTAAGAAATGCATGAAGCCAACTTCCGTTTTAGTAAGTGACTTGGTCGCTATGGAAGGTTCTTACATAAATACTGTTCACCCTGACTTTTTATCTGGACATCAAGCAATGGCTATTGTACAAAGCCAAAGCAATAAACCGATTCCAATTGATCCTAAGACAGGAAAACCCTTAACAAACAATCCTGCTCAGACTGTGGAGACACCAACAAGCAGTTCAAATAGTTTCTTTGGAAGCTTTTTTGGCTCAAAGAACAAGAAGAGACTCGCAGCAATGGAGCCTCCACCACCCGTTCTTCGTGCTTCCACCACTCTTTCTGACCGTGAAAAGACTGATACTGAAGTTATAAGTAAGTTTTTATTGGAAATGGAAAATTAAACTAACTGTTAGAATTACTGATTACTTCTTATTTTAACATCGTGAAGAGGACTTTAGCTGATATGGTTCCCAAGTCCGTTTCTCTGAAGATGATTCGTAACTCAAAGGAGCATATCCAGCGCGAACTACTTGAACAGATTTACAAAAATAACAGCTACGAGAAACTTTTGGAAGAAAGTGAAGTTACCGTTCAGCGACGCAAAGAATGCGAACAGATGGTTGAATCTTTATTGCAAGCTAGTGAAATTGTTTCTAGTACTTAATGATAACCCGATACCATTTATGTGCTAATTGAGTGTTATACTTTTTTAAGTTGTAACGCTTTTCTATGAGACCTGATGAACATGATTTATGATGCTCGCTATGCTTTCATTAGTTACCAAAGATGTTAATAGAAACACATCGTCGTAATTTTTATACGAAAATCTATATAGATATAATGCTAATTCAAGACTGCGATATACACCTATTATATCTCCCTCCAATAGAGATGGATGATTGTAAAAAGGATAGAGCGCGGCACAACTATAGATATAGTAATATGTTTAGAAAAAAAAAAAAAAAAAAAAAACAAACAACAAAAGACAAAAGGAGTTATTTACATCTAAGAAAGTATTGGTTTTCTGCGGAACGAGCGAGCATTTTGCAGAGAACCACTCCAATCCGTTATTACTACATAAGGTAATTCTTTAACGATTGCTAAATTTCAAACTAACCACCAAGAAAGTGGCGGTACGAAACAATTTCAGTAGTATATCTGCAAAGTCCGTATCACTCGATAATGAGCAGTGCAGATATCCGGGACGTTTTTGAGCTTCCCCCACCAGGAGCAGGGACTAAACAGAAACCGAAAAGCCATGGCGAAAGACGTCCAGAAGGAGTCTCTCGTGAACTTTTTTCGTTGCTTGGTGAAAATTCTGCACCATTAGCTATTTATCAAAAAAAATTTAAAGAAAAGCCGAAGAGTAACCAGAAAGCAAAGAATTGGTATGTAGAAACTGGATGTGTTATTCACGTTAAGCACTTCAAATGTGATCAGTGAGTGTTCCTGTACAAATGAAACGTCTGTAGTTTCTATATTGTTTTTTTTTTTTTCTACAAGAAATAGGGGAAAATATACTAATACTACATAGGGTCTGGCATCCGTTCAAAAACCCAACTAGAGAAGATGACCTTACATTATACCATTGGGTTTTAAAGTCAGAAGCAGAATCGGAAGCTCGTATGTGTTTTGTTGAAATAGCTCCTAAGTGCTATATAAGCTTAGCAGTTAAAGAATTATGAGCTATTATGCTAACGACTTAATTCAGCTTATAAATTTGAAAAGTTTAATACAACCCTTTTTATTCAGGACTATACGGAAGAGGAATATCGTGAATTATTGGAGGGTACGATAATTTAAGAGTGTACAATAAGTCATATTAACTCTTAACAGATGAAGACTGGTCAAAGGAAGAAACGGATTATTTATTTAAGCTGTGTAGAGAGTTTGATCTTCGATTTTTTGTGATAGCTGATCGTTATCAATGGCCAGCTAAAAATCGTACATTAGAAGATCTTAAAGATCGGTTTTACACTGTATCTCGGAAGATTCTGACAGCTCGAAATCCCATCAACAGCATGACAGCCGCTCAGAGTTCTTTGCTTAATAGCATGGAGTATAATAAGGAGCAAGAAGTAATTCGGAAAAATTATCTCGTTGGTTTGGCTTCGAGAACACCTGAAGAGGTGGCTGAGGAAGAGGCTTTGTTCATAGAACTCAAGAGAATTGAGTCTTTGCAATCCAAGCTGTTGAGTGATCGAGAGGAAGTGCTAAAATTACTTGATGAACAAAAGACAACTGAGGATCTTCAATCGTTCCACACCAGCGCAGGAGTAAGTGGGTTAATTCAAGACATGGTAAACGCTCGCCGGGTCACTAAAGCAGAAGATGTTACATCCACTTATTCGGCTCCATCTTCTGGTGTAAGTAGTTCTGTCAGCACGCCTGCCCGTCCACTTACGTTGAATGCTCCCAAAGTCAGATATGGTCCATCTCCAAACGATGCAAAATCAGGTATTTCATGGCATGAGAAGTTACACAGTGGCTGCTTCGTTCGTTCGCAGAAGATTCCTGCTGTCAAAGCTTCATTAGTTCAGAAAGTTTATGCTACGATGAATGAATTAGGCGTGTCATCACGCTTAATTATGCCGACTGCAAAAGTTTCTGAAAAATACGTGGAATTACAAAATAATATAGTCATTCTTCTTGAACTGAAAAGACAGCTTGATCGCTTTTCTCAGGAATCCGACATTCAAGGCCGATTGAATGATCCCAAAAAAAGATCTGCCTCACCAGATGCTATCCAAGATGGTCCAACCAAAAAACTTAATACGGGATTAGGTAATACTTCTTGAAGGGATGTGTACATTAATGACGTTTTGTAATAATGATAATCAGTACGACTTAGGAAAATTGAGCTTATAAGTATATTTATTGTTTCCTATATATCCGAAAAATAAAAGGCAGCTTGTTTTTATTCTTACTTTGGTTAGTGTGAAAGTATTTATTCTGTAGACTCAATTTCGTTGTCAAGTTGAGAAGGAAGATGGACAGCAAACAAAAGATAACTAGTATGGCTTTTTAAATTTGAATCAACACGTGCAACATTGCTCCACTCGTAATCCTCATCACCTTCACGAATACGTTTGTTGACCTTTTCTGTCATAGCAGGGCTTTTGGATGGTGTTTCACTAGGAGTAGAAGGTTGTGAATCAGTAGGCTCAACACCATTCTCAGCAGATTCGGCAAGCTGTTTTTCTAAACGTTGCCTTTCTTTTCTGCGCTCAAATCCTTCCGTTCGATGACGCTTTACTTCCTTCAATCTGTTGATTGCATCGTTGATATGTATTACTCTAGTTTTCCTGGCAGCCCATTGTTTGTAAGAGACCTCTAGCATCTCGATGTCACACCAACCAGAGTCTTGCAAAGCAGATGCAGAACGCTGAATTTGCTCCATACAAGGAGAAAAGCAACAAATGCGCGAACTACTATTACGACTAACGTGTTTAATTAAGTGAGGAATTGCCTCCCAAGGAGCTGGAAGATCCAAAAAGATAGCATCCACTTCTAGTGGTGATTCCTTAATTTCAAAACCATCCTTACAAACGTCCCTGTGCATAAGATGAGTGTTTCCGTTTATTCCTTCTAGCATGTTGTGGTCGCGGAACTCTTGTAGAGCCGTCTGGTATCTGGAAGCATGGTATTCATAACTATAAAGCTTTCCAGATGGGCCAACGGTCCTTGATAATGCGTGGGACATGCTTGCACTTCCAGTTCCGGCCTCAATAACCCTTGTCCCATGGACAATGCGAAGCTTTTGGAAAATAATAGATATATCAGGTGTATAAACAATCTGGGTACGATGAGGTAGGGCTAATGTCCAAAGTTCAGGAGTGGGCTGAAGAAGGTAAATGAATCCTTGTTTAGCAGTGGAGCTAATTTGTTGCCCATACCGTTTGCCAATCATTTCTGAATGGGGGAAAGCACCATATTGATTGTGGAAAGTTTGGTCAGCTTCAATTTTCAGAGGAATCAGTTTATTCCTTCCAATCCAAGCCACCACAAGATCACCGTCCTCTACAAATTCTTTATACTTAGAGAAGACCATAATGATAGTCAAGTAATGCTGTAAACAGAAAAGGAGTGTTTGAATAGGAGAACCTAGTTACCTTTTCAAGCTGATAGCCCAATAACAAAACAAAAAATGATATTTGCCAAAAAAAATGAAGGTTTATAACCTAGCACCAAATCCAACACTTGAAATCTTGATATATTGCAATATATACGAAAGCCACAAGCTACTCACTTTTTAAGGCGTTATCAAGACAAATTATATACAAATAGAAAAGAAAACAAAAGAGTTATACCTTCTCGTTTGGCCTTAAAAAAGGCCTAAATTCTAACAAGCTCTGGCCTATAGAAAAAAGTTGGTAAAAATTTCCTCAAGAGTAAAGTAGCATGCTACTTACTGTGAATTTACATTGGTGTAAACAAACAGAAAATTAAGAACATGAGCATAAAATAGAATAAATTAAAAAAGACTTACACCCAAGACGATGAATGATATAGTTTTTCAAGGATCAATTGGAACGTAGTAAAAAGATACTAATTCAGACAACCGATTTTTTATTAAATCTCATAAAACATTCAGTTTTTCATCATTACGACTAATTGCAAACTCTTGGATCAGAAGGCTTTTTTATAACAAACTTTAAAGCTAGAAGTAAAATAAATTCATAGTGGTATCGAACGAGTTGAAACAGCCCCAGGAAATATGATTGCTCTTTATACAGAAAGAAAAGGAAATATCATACAGTTTCTAGTATGATATATAGGTGTTTGTATATTAGTGCACTGCAACGAACTCATGATTGGAACAGAAGCACCTTGTTCGATTTCATAAAAGCCGCTTACCGAGGTTTTGAGCGAAAAGGACCAGCCAACAGTCCTGCTGTGGGGAGGATCTGGTTCCAGTAAGAACCGACATTCTGTTAGAACAAAGCGAATATTGAACTTGGATTGTTGCGGCCTGCATCCTTCATCAGAAAGTTCAATTAGTAATATTTATAGAAAGAAGAGAATCTGCAAGGTTTTTATTGCCAGAAAGGTTTTCAAACACAAAGAACACACGTAAATCCGCTATCCATAGAACAATTCGCGACTTAGCAAGGTTTCAAGTATTAGATAGATTGACGCGAAAATGAATGAAGACGAGACTCTATCTGTTGGAATTGCTGACTTACCTAATCAAAGACACAAAATTGTGTCGCGTAATGGTGCTGCTTTGACGCTCATGCTTTGTGGTGAATCAGGGCTCGGTAAAACGACGTTCTGTAATACATTGTTTTCCACTACGATTAAGCCTCATATGGACATTGAGACGCGCCGCTCGAAGCATATGGAGAAGAGTGTGGAAATTGAAATTACCAAAGCAGAATTGGAGGAAAAGAATTTCCACTTGCGACTTACTGTAGTTGATACCCCTGGATTTGGAGATTTTATTAATAACACCGGTTGCTGGGAATCTGTCGTAGAGTTTATAGAGGATCAGCATGAATCATATATGCGACAGGATCAACAACCAGACAGAACAAAGATTATTGACATGCGTATTCATGCATGCTTGTATTTCCTACGTCCGGTGAAAAATGGTTTACGCCCTATGGATTTGGAGGCTATGAAGCGTCTCTGCAAGCGTGTCAACTTGATTCCTGTAATCGCCAAGTCCGATATGTACACCCGACATGATTTGGCCATGTATAAGACTCGCATAGCACAAGTGCTTGACTATCATCAGGTCAACATATACAAGCCAAGTATGGATGAGGGAGACCCAGTTTTCCAACGCCAAATTCAAGGTATCATCAACGCAATGCCTTTCGCAATTGTTGGTAGCGAAGATGATATACAAACCGCTGATGGCCGTACTGTGAAAGGTCGCAAGTATCCTTGGGGCACCGTCGAGGTTGAGAATGAAGAACACTGTGATTTCAAACAATTACGAAATCTCCTGGTTCGAAGCTGTATGTTAGATCTTATTCAGAGAACTGAAGACATTATTTATGAGCAATATCGACAGGAACAGATGCAGGTTCGCCAATACGGTGAACCGAAATTGAGGACTATTGACAATTCGAAGTTTAAAGAGGAGGAAGAAAACCTAAGAAGAAGATTTACCGAACAGGTTCGAAAAGAAGAGGCTCGCTTCCGACAATGGGAACAAAGATTAATTGCTGAACGTGACTCTTTGAACAAAGATCTTGAAGCTCAGCATGTCCAAATTAAACAACTCGAGCTTGAAATTGATCGACTAAAGTTAAACAGCTCTTCTCGTAAGCGCTAATTTTCATGATCCCAAACATTTTTGCATACGTACCATGACTTTTCTGTGCCTTTTCAATCTTTCAACCGACGACTAAGATGATCGTTTTGACCGCGTTTTTCCTTCTTTTTTATTTGTTATCCCATGGTTAATCTAAAATTTTTTATTTTCTTAATTCCTACTCTCTTTTCGTTTCATTATTCCTAGTCTCGGATTTTGTAAAGACATGAAAGTGGCGGTCTAGGGTCCATGCTATCTGTTTCTCTTCTATGGTTCAATCATACATTTATGTTTTGAATTCTATGCTAATCTTGATTTTCACTGAACCCAACGTTCTTTTTTAGTCATTCTGTCTTTCCTTTTCAAGTCATGTAACCCGATATCTTGTCAGAAATGTTCCAAAGGACTTATTGATCTTTTTTGCAATAGAATTGTACGTCAACATCTTTACCATTGAGTACAGAGTTGGGAAAAAAGGTTTAGCGTATGTCCAGTAACGGTCGTGTCAAAAACCAATTTATATAAACACAATATTAGTTCCTTGTTTTACGTATAAATTTTATGATAACTAAAGATTTGATAATTGAACCCCCCCAAATGTTGACGATATTATAGTAAGTAAAAAAAAAGTGCTAAATTGTCATTAGTTATTTAAAGACGTCTAAGTAAGCACCCTTAGTCTATAAAAGAAACCAAGCAGTTATTCACATATTTTAATCTAAATACGAAGCTTTTAGTGCACCTTTCACCCTCGTAAAGAAGTAAAAAGAAAAAAAACTTTTTGTTATGTCAAAAATATTTCTGAACGGCTGTCAATATTGAATTGCATTTTTTGATCTTTCTACAATCATAAGGTTTCGCTTGTAATGGACTTTATACTGTTTAAATGAACCGATTAAAATGAGCAAGGCATATAATCGTGCCACACTTCGTTCGTGAACTCTGCCTTCTTCCAACACTCAAGTGAATTTTACGAAGAATAATTACAAATATAATTGCTTATCCAGGTTTGAATCTAGAAGGACGATATAAATATATAAATAGGGAGATTTCTGGGAATTTAGTAGTTTTTATTGCACTCATACTTTTAACTGTGTAAACATGGATTATGGCCTCTCGGCAGGACTCGAGTAATGACCAAAAAGAACCCGAATTCCCTCAATCGGTGCTGTCATTGCGGTCAAAATTTGAATCTCTTAGCTCAAACGATGTTACAAGCAATGGTACAAATACCCCGTTAAAAAAGCATTTGAATTCTCAGGAACAGAATGCAAATAATACTGAAAAACCAGTTTCTAAATATCAAGGAACCCAAATACCTCCCTCTTTTCCTTCAGTTGGAAATACGTCCACCCAGGGAGAAAAGTCGAGTGGGTCAAATTCGTTGCCAGAATCCGTGAAAAGCGAAGACGTAAACAATGAAGTGAAAAATAAACCTAGCGTTGAAATTTTACGAAAAGCATTTTCTCAAAATCAAGAGTCATCTTCTGATACGGACGCTTTTATGCCATCATCACCTACTGCGTCCAATTCTTTCATTTCTGTTTCTCCTTTGCCTAATAAACCTTCGCGATCTGTCAGTTCACGAGATTACACTGACTTAACGAATCGTCCTAGACCTGATTATGTAACAAAACCAAAGGGGGGTACAAGAGGATTCTCATCACCAGCAAAACCAAATTTGGATTCAAGTCCAAGCTATACTGAGGAAAAACCTACTGATGAGAAAGATGAAGTGGAAGAAGACTTAATATCTGAATCAGATCCTGAATCCTCCTCGACACTATCGTCTGAGCAGGAAGATGAAGGTATCCCAGCCAAGAGTTCCCTTCAGTTTTCTAAACAACACGATAATCCGTTTAAACATGATTCTGAAACTTTGGATTCCACTTCAAGTTCCATACCCCGCCCTCCGCGTTTACAGAGTCAGCATGTTGATGTTCAACCCCCGGTTCTTTCACCCAGACCACCTAAGTCTGTCGCTGCAGAAGCTGTGCATCAGTCGCGTATTGAAATGGCTAAACAGGTTCCAAGTCGCACTCCTCAACGACCGCCAAAACCTCCTGCTCGAAAATCTTCTCATACTATTTATACATCTACTTCAAACGAATTTTCGGGTAGCTTGCCAAGCAGGCGAATTTCTTCGGTATCTTCACCCATGTCAAATATTAGTCTGTCTGCGTCGGAGCCGATGTTATCTTCTGAAAAACCAAAATTACCTCCCCGACCTAGCCAAATGGCACCAGATATATCATTGAATAATATGACGAATGAAAGCGATTCCGTATCGCCTCCTCCTTTCCTTGTATCTCCTCAACCTGGAAGATCGTTATCTTCAGGCATAAGGCCAACTTCTTCCTCTGCTATGAGCGACGCCCAGGACATCTCGATATCTTCTGGTTCCCCTTCTACCTCTCAGACAGATACAATTCTGAAAGGTACTTTACCAGATGTATCATGTGTCCGTAGGAATCAACCGACTTTTATGAACGGCGCTGATTCTATCAATTTAGATTTTGAAGCACGTGCCTTTGTTGTAAGTGGTGAGCGCCTTGTTTTAGCTGGTAATGGTGCATTACGGGTTTATGATTCCATTACGGGTTTATGCAATTGGCATATGCCTTTGGGAGATGTTAAAGTAACCGCAATGTCTTTTAAACCCTCTGGTAATAAAGTAGCCGATGATGGAAGATTCGTTTGGATTGGTACTCGCGATGGTGCTCTTTGGGAGATTGATGTTGTAAATCACCATATAGTAAACAAAAGAACCACTCTTCATACATCAATCTCTCATATATTGACATGTAAAAATGAAGTTTGGACGCTTGATGAAGCTGGTCGACTTCTTGTTTGGCAAGAAGATAGGATTATGGGATTAAGTGTACAGTCTGATCCGAAAAGTGTCCGTATTGTTCCCCATGCTTCGCATGCCATGGTATTAGACGATAATTTATTATGGGCCGTAGTCGGCAAGTCTATTTATGTATATGACCCTGCTAATACTGAACGTCCATCTATCCTTCAAAAACCGATGACTCCCCCAGGACTTATTGGTGATATATCTTGCGGAACAGCTATGGCTAGCTTTCCCGACCTTGTCTTTTACGGCCATGTTGATGGTAAAATTTCAATATATTCAAAAACGCAATATCGATTTATGGAACTTGTGACGAGTAGCTCCTTTTATCGTATAAGTTCTTTGGTTGGTGTTGGCAGCACTATATGGGCAGCTTACACTACTGGAATGATTTATGTTTTTGATGCTTCTGTCAGCCCTTGGAGATTACTAAAAACATGGCATGCTCACAAAGTTAGTCAAAGTGGTGCAAATACTATCTTAGGTATAGATGTAAACAGTATTTGGAAAGCTAAACGTTTACAAGTGGTTAGCCTTTGTTCTCCAATTGTAAAGTTTTGGGATGGATTAATGATGGGCGATTGGTTATCTACAGAAATGAGAAAGCTCTTCCCGAAGTATAGCTCCTTTGAAGATATTACTGCGTTAGTCTGTTCCTGGAATGCTGGTGCTTCCAAACCGTCTGAATTCAGAAGTCAGGACGCTGGTCCTGATTTCATAAAGGCTTTACTTGAAGAAAATGGATATCCAGACATAGTGATATTCGGCTTTCAAGAATTGGTTGACCTTGAAAATAAAAAACTAACTGCCAAAAGTTTGCTTTCATCTAGCACTAAAAACAGTTCTTCAAATAGTGACAACATTTCCAGGCAGTATCGTTTATGGCGTGAAAAACTAGAATCTGAAATGACACGGTGTGATCGAAAATATGGCTATCAAGTTTTGGTCTGTGAAAATTTAGTTGGTCTTTTCTCTTGCATTTTTGTTAAAAGTGCTTTGCAAAGCAAGGTTCGAATGCTACAAACCACTACTGTCAAAACTGGATTGGGTGGATTACATGGAAACAAAGGTGCTATCGTCGTTCGTTTTCTTATAGATGATACTTCATTCTGCATAGTGAACTGCCATTTAGCTGCTGGTCAGACGAGTAAGGCAGCAAGGAATAATGATTTGGCAACAATATTAGACTCCGCAGCCTTGACCCCAGAAAGCAATGAAATGGATCGGTTGAACTTTTTTGAAGCAGGTGGTGATGGTTCTCAAATATTGGATCATGAGGTTTGTATTTTGCATGGCGACCTTAATTATAGAATCAATCTTTTAAGGCCCAAAGTCAATGATTTGTTGAAAAAGAATGACATAAAAACGCTTTTACAAAGTGATCAATTGACGCAAGAAAGGAAACGCAATGCAGGTTTCCGGTTACGAACATTCAGTGAACCTGAAATAACTTTTGCTCCTACATACAAATATGATGTCAATAGTGATCGGTACGATTCAAGTGAAAAGAAGAGGGTTCCAGCTTGGTGCGATCGTATCTGCTTTCGAGGTGATATGGACTACATACACGCCGACAATTACAGACGACATGAGGTCCGTGCTTCTGATCATCGTCCTGTGTCAGCATTGATACATGCAAAAGTTAAGCTTGTGAATGCTCAAGAACAAGCTTCGACTTGGGACGTCGTCAAAAAGAAATGGTTGGATTATGCTGATTCCGTCAAACGGGAAGCTAAGTAAGTATTTTTTGTTTTAGTATGATGATTATGCTAACTACTGTCAGATTGCACTACTTAATGGTATACGCCTCTATAGTTCGTGAAAAGGCTGAGCGTATTCTAGTAGAATCAAATTGGAATGTACAAGAAGCTATACAAAACATTTTCAATAATGTTTGAACTTTCGTTACTATATAAGCTCTTTATAAATGTATTTACTAATATATAATATGAATAAATTATGCAATTCTTTCATTGAATACGTTTCATCGTTCGGAAAAAATGTCACTAACTTGAACTTCTACGTTTATCAGTTTCTTCTAGCCATCGAGAAAACAATAGTTGAGCAATAGGTCCTCTTTTCTTTTTCTTGGCATTAAGCTTGCTGTCTGACATAATACTGTTCATTAAACGAGAAGAGGTATCTTCATCTAATGAATTGAATGTGGAACTTAATAATTTTAAAGAGGACTTTTGATCAGCGGACAAATTAGGATCTGAAATAATTGAAGAAACTATTGAGTCAAAGCACGAAGTTGCTAGACTTTTTGGACGAGAAGGTTTAGAAAAATGAGATGGAGTATAAGAGTTTTCTTTGGATGAGTATTTTATGGACTTCTTCAAAGTAGCTTCAGCATTAGTTGAATTTACGGACGAAGGATAAAAACCTGAATTGGAAAAAGAAGACTGGGGCTTTTGTGGTTTTGCCGTTTCGGTGGAGATATTCCTTTTTGTTTCATTCGGAGAAGTAATGCGAACAGTATCTTCAAAATTCCAATCATCATCAAAGGTCGTATTTTTCGATCTTGATGTAGAGCTTGGCTTTTTTAACGTATCAGTGGTATTTGAATCGAAATCATCTTCAGAATTTTGTTGTTCATTAGAGAAAATTTTGCTTTCCAATAGTAAGGGAATTAGGAGTTCAATCTTACCCGAGCGTTTAATAAAGGGGTGCTCTAGCAGAGAAGACGAGGAACGACGAGAAGCAGGATGGAGCTTTAAACAACGAGATACAAAATCTCGAAATTCCAAACCATAATCAGAAGACAGCTTTGGCGGTTCTGATTGTGGAATTTCAAATATGACACGCATAGGATGCATTGTTGCTCTAGGAGGCGCTGCCTCTGCCATCTCTATAGCCGTGATTCCTAAGGACCAAATATCTGCAGCTGTTCCGTAGCTGGTTTGTTGTATAACTTCTGGAGCCATCCAAAAAGGGGTTCCTACAAAGGTATATCGTCTGGAAGCGGCGTTCGAAAGTTGAGCAGCAACGCCAAAATCTGCAAGTTTGACTTCACCCGTGGAAGAAGACAAAAGTATATTTGCCGCTTTTATGTCTCTGTGTATTTTGTTTTGGTTGTGCAGATAGGTCAAACCTTTCAGGGTTTCTCGTAATATTATAGATATCATTCCTTCTTCAAGACCTTGCTTTTTTAGAAGCCCAGAAACAGAACCTCCATCCATATGTTCCATTAGTATCCAAAGGACATGTCCTTGGACGAAGCACCCGTAATACCGTATAACATTAGGATGACTGCAATTAGAAAGCATTAAAACCTCTTGTTCAATTTCAGCTATATCATCCACAGACGCTTCCAAATCAATCTATGTTCAGTTAGAATTATGACGATCGTAATTAACATAAAACCAAATGGTGAAGGGTGAGTAAAGACGGCTTAGCATTCAAGTTCAACTTATATATTCAAAAAAAACCAACGAGAACTTCATTCTTCGTATAGTAGCTTGCTCGCAATGGTCGGTTATGTGGATTCTTAAATTTCAACTTACCTGTTTGACAGCCAAAATAGTACCAGAGGACTTTTCAATTGCCCTCCAGACAATGCCGAAAGATCCTGATCCAATTTTCTCTTTCAAAATATACGATTCAGCTGAAAGTGGAAACATGGCATCCTTTTACAGAGTAAAGCTAGAACAAGGCGAATGAGTCAACTAAATTTACGTAAATATCTTTTATACTAAATAACTTTCAAACAAAAAGGATCATTCCTATAAGAAACAAGGCTGGCTTCTATATGAGAAAGTAAATATATATTTGAGACCTATACCCACTATACTACACCATGCTGAAAGCACCTTGTGACTAAGGAAACTACAGCTTTTCATTAGCAAAAAGTTGCTAGATTAAACTTATAGTACTGCCAAGGAAGAAGCTTGTTCTTTCTTTTCTTTTGTTAATCCTTTTCATGTCCTCAGCCGATTCAGCCAAGGAAACCATAGATATCTTACACGAAATAGGAACTTTGCTAGGCGTGGGGTTAGACAAAACAGCTCTTTCTCTTTGCGTAAGTCTATGCGAAAATAATATACATCCTGAAGCAATTGCTCAAATCATTCGTGAAATTGTGTTAGCTCATCAAGACGAGCCTGAAAGCGATACTACGTAGGTGTTGAGACTGCATTCTTGATTTGTTGGAAGTTTTAAAAAAACGAAGCTTTATCCTTGTTCTTCTGAGTTTTACGAAGCGTCGTATAGTCATTTCTTGGAATATGTCATTCCTTACAGATTGTTTGCCTTCAAATGCTCACGGTCAAGTTATTCCTGCTAAGGAACAGACATATAATGTAGTTATCATGATGCATGGATTAGGAGATTCTGAACAAAGCTTTGCACAAGCTGCAAGGAATATCCCATTACCGAACACATCCTATATATCTTTACGAGGTGTATATCGGCTTCCTCTTGACTTTGGTACACCGGAAGGAAACTGGATGTGGGGAGAAGATGTTCATTTTGACATGAAGGGGGATCTAGAATCCGAAGCAGATTTTTCCAAATGCCTTTCAGTTCTTAGAGAACTAATTAGGCGCATTGTTGACAGGGGAATACTCTCAACGCGCATTTTCTTCTTTTCCTTTGGACAGGGTGGTATGGCAGCTTTATATTGCGTGTCGCAACTAGCCTCGACATACCAGTTCGGTGGTGTTTTTTCTTTTGGAGGAAAACTGCCTTTAGCTATGACACTGCCCTCGTCTCCCTTTCCCATTTCTGTGTATTTATTTGAGAAGCGTAAAAATAGTAGCCTTGATGACTATGAAGAAAGCCGGTTGAAGAGAACTTTCCGATCAGTACAAAGGATATGTTGGAACAGAGATGAAAAAACAGACATGCCCTCTTCCCCCAGAGAATGGTATGTTTTTATAGAAACAATCAGCAAGAAACTATATGTTCATAACAGACTATACGAAGATGCAATTCAACTATCGTAATAGAATATGAAAATGAAAACTTATATTTGGAAATTTACTCACAATTAAATAATTATAGCTATTCAACAGTTTTATATCTAGCATATTGTAACTCAAAGCTCATTAATAAATATGGAAAGCTATAGCAATCAACTTCAGGAAGTCAGAAACTAAAAGCTACGGCAACGATGGTGCATACTCCGAAGCTTCTTCAGAATGCTTGCTCAGCTTTTCTGATTCATCACGAGATGAAAGAAGTAATAAATCGGTTTGTCGATCATTAAAGTTTCTTGACGATGAATCTGTTTTTGCACTCATCCAATCACCCCATTCCGTCGAAGGTATGGAGTTAATTTCATCCGTTATATCTGAGCTTTTTTTTGTGGTATTATATTGAATCAATTGTACAGGATCTGGTTTTGAAGGTAATGACTCAATATTCGCAGGAACAGAACCATGATTCTGAAGATCTAGCTTTTTCACGCCTGGTGTGCTTATCGCTGAAAGTCCTTCTTTTGTATTGTTAATTTGCCTTGCTTGTGAGTGTTTTGTATTGTCATCGGAGGTGGGAGACGAACTATCGGAAAGAGGGAGAACCTCTTCCTCACTTTCTTTAGATGAAGATAATAGATTAACTTGACGGTTCATGGGCTTGATTTTATTATTTGAAAGCGTGCCGTTTTTGTTTAAAGAGGGCTTATACATATCTGCACCTTGTCTAACGGAAGATTGATTCATATTTGGCGACAATAACACAGTATTTCCAGGAGACTTTGAAGCAGGGGAAGTAGCAGGACTAGTGAGCTGAATTCGTTCTTTAGACTTTTGTTTTTTGTAGGCTGTTGACCAGCAAAATACAGCCCCAGTTTTTCGATGAACATTTGTTCTTTCTTGGTTCCAAAAGGACATGTGCTCTCGTAGTAATTTACTAACGGCACCATGCCTTAGCTCAGGCAAGCCATGCTCAGGAGCATCCAACCGGAGTAACTTTTGAAAAACAGAATCAGAGGTAGGGGTTATCCCAACGTAGCTCTTAGAAGCCATTGATATTCTTTTTGGTGGCTTTTGAGGCCCATAGAGTTTGTCTAATTGCCTATTGAATTCATCAAAATTAAAAGGATCTAACTGAACTGCATTGTCTTTCCAACTATAAATCTCAGAAGCTGCAACTTCTGAAATAATATCTTCTGTAGGTGAAGTTGTTGAAAACGGAGTAATTTCAGACCAAACTTTGTCTGTTTGACTGTGGTTACCTGCCGCAAAAGAAGCTATCAGATCATCCATAGACAGTCCATAACCAGATTTAAATATCGAAATAAAAGAACTTGCAAAACCAACACAAGTCGTAAACCGTTGCGATGCGTAAAGATTGAAACTTAGCTTTCGACCTTCATGAACGGTCGAACAAAGGAGCAAAAATATCAAAAACTTATGAATATTCACTTAATGTTAATTACTTATTAGATTAAATTATGCGTTTAAAGAAATAGAAGAAGAAGCAGTAGTTGGGAAAGGAAGGATCACTACTAGAGTTCAAGCAGTAAGAACCGACGTAAGTATCTAAGTTATCTACGCGAATTTTATTGTAAGAGAAACTAGTACTTTTAGAATGCTTATCACGATAAACGAAGTAATAAAGCAAACGAAAGATGAATATCTAATATCGTACTTATAATGCAGATATATCAGTCTTTCGTCTCCTACTTACACCCTATGTTGAATTGTCTTAATGAACCAAGACGTCTGAGGACCTAAACCGCATTCTGGAAAAGAGTTAACTGCAAGCTGTCTTTGTCGAAATTGGAATGATTCAGCATTAATTACCTTATTTATTTGACAAGTATACACCAAGTACTTTATCTGCGCACTCTTTTGCACAAAAAAAAAGAAAACCAATGTTCGTCCTTGCCCTTCGCTTAAGGAAAGTATAATATAACTTAAAAGTACCATAACAACACCTTGGAAATTAGGTACTTCCGCAGGCTATCAACGTATACCCAACAAAATCGAAATTGGAAGCGTTTATATAGTTCAGTAGGGATGTCTATTCCTAAGCAACTTCCCTGCATGGTTCGTGCTCTTTATGCGTGGCCTGGGGAACGCGAAGGTTTGTTCAACTAGCAGCATACGTGAAATCTTTTCTGGATCCTTATCTGCAAGTAAAATGGCAGCACTAACTTAAGATAGGAGATTTATCTTTTGAAGGTGGAAATTTGATAGAATGTCAAAGCCTTGGTGATGGAAAGTGGTGGATCGGAAGGCACATCAATACAAACACGCAAGGAATCTTTCCTAGCAATTTTGTACAAGTCCTCAATATATCCACATCAAGACCCAATAGCTCTTATTCGAAAAGAAGCAGCGTAAGCTCTCGTTTATCTTTAGACGAACCCGATTCTCCTCTTACTTCATCTGGACCTGAATTATCGGCAAAGAATTTGAAAGCGACGAGTCCAAATATTATTCAGAAGCTAAAGGATAGTAGCTTAAGTCCGAAGAAAGAAGATCACGGCTCTTTCTTAAAGTCATTCTCTCGCCCGTCGTCTGTCTTTTCAAGAAGAAGCCGAGCTAGCTCGATACACAGCCGCGGATCAGAATCTATTCAGTCGAAGCGTTCCGCAAATACACAGGATGTTTCTCGAACAAGTCCTTCTCCTATTCGGAGTGCCATGGAGAATGTAATTGAGTCACTTAACGCAATGGGAGGTAAAAGCACGAACCGTTCTGGTACGCCTTCATCAAATCGAATGGACACAAATACTGATCTAGAATTGAATGGAAGGTCCAAAGAATCACCATTACCACCCGTTCATGGAAAGTCAAAGCCTTCCCAACCTGTAGCTTCCTCTATTCCCGATCAGAAAAAAGCAGACCGTTTGACTCCTGACACATCGTCTTTCAGCAATCGTGCTCCTCTTCATCGTAGATTTCAGAGTACTCCAGCACCCATTTTGAGACCAATTTCAACACTGCTCCCTCTTACTCAAACTGAGAGTAGTGCTTCTCAACTAACCAACCCTCACTTGGAAATAAAGCGGCCTTCTACCGCTCAATCATTCCGTAAAAAAAGTTCAGGATTTTTAAAGAAAACGTTTCAAAAAATCCTAAACCGAGGGTCATCGACGAAACGAATTCCATCTAGCTCTTTTCAATCTCAACCCAGCTCAGCTACCTTGTCGCCTTCTGCTCACCAGAAAACTGTTCGTCCAGCCTCTCCTCAAACAATGGCCGCTGTTCACGAAGACTTACATCGAACAATAACTTACACTCAATTTGACCTTAATAAAAAACGGGAGAAAACTTTTAATGATCTTTCTATGCCTGTTTACAAGCCATTGGAAGAACTTGAAAATACCTTTGGAAACGTATTGGCTGACGGGGAGCCCGTAAAATTCTCGGCGGGCATGGATGTACATAAAATGAACTTCGGTGCAATTGATAAGAAGACTCGTTCTTTCATTTCCCAAAGGATACACCTGGATCCCAAAGAGTTCGCAAAAGATTATCTAGTGCATGGGATTGAGTCTCCCTTACATCAATTGAGAGCTGTTTATATCTACGTCTCGGAAAATGTCTCCTATACAAATCACCCTCCAAATGGAAAATCACATCGTTCGGCTCATGACGTCTTGCTGTCTGGTAAAGGAACTCCGTTTGAAGTTTCGTTACTAGTAAAAGAAATGCTGCAAGGTTTAGGAATGTGGTGTGAAATCATTGAGGGATATCTTAAATCGTCAGATGACATTTACTATACTAGAGATATAAAAGTGAACCATGCTTGGAATGTTATTACATTCAATGATGAAGTTCGCCTAATGGATGCTAGTTTTGCAAGCCCCACGCACCCACAGCAGGTCTTAAAATCTTCAGTCGCCAATAACTTCTATTTCCTAATGAAGCCCAATGAATGCCTATATACGCATATTCCAGAGAATCCAGATCAGCAGTTTATTATGCCCGATTTACCAATGCCGATTGTTATGGCTTTGCCGTGGGTTTCGTCTGTATATTTTGACTTGGGTCTGCGTCTTCGTGGTTATGAAACTAGCATCCTTCATCTTTCTGATTACCAATTTTTGCAGATTGATATGGAGGCACCAAAGGAAATTGAGTGTGTCGCTGAAGTAGATAATTACAGTACACCCCCTTCTACGCCAGATTTTTCTAAATCACACAAACATGTTTTGGTTCAAAGTTTTTGGGAAAAAAAGAATCTGAGAGTGGTTAGGATTAAAGCTATGATGCCTTTGAATAGTAAGTTTGCTGTGCTACGTATATATGCCGGTCGCACTGGAGTAGCTAGTCCAGCAAAGTCAATACCTCATCCGATGGCTGTATCCATTCCTTTTGCTCATCATGGAAAAAACAAATCATTCGAGTTTCTTAGTCGATATCCTATACCCCAGTGCCCGAATGTTGATTTATATATCTCTTCTCCCCAATGCGGTATACTGCGAGCTGGGGTCAAATACGACTTCTATGTAACCGCTTTTTCTTCTAACGAAACTGAAGCCCTCTCAACTAGGCTCGCAATCCAAACGCCGACCGGTAACATTTTACGATTGCATGAAGAATTTTCAAACGGTCGCATCACGCGTTCCATACTATCATCAGTCATTAACGAAACTGGAGAATACCGGGCTTTAATTTTAGCTGAAAAGATAGGAAGATGGGTGGTTTATGCCACGTGGAAAGGCGTTTAACCATCGTTTTGATGATCATACTAATTCTTCCTTTTTATTCATTATCTTCACTCTTTACTTTTGAATTAATGTATTTATCTAATTTAGTATATGCTTGCGTTTTTTGATACCAACGACCTATTGAATTTTTAATGTTTCTGATAGTATCCTCATTTTTGTGTTTTTGGATCTTTTTATTTCTTTAAATAAGATATATATTTCATTCAGAGGATTATTTAATTTTCATAAATATGCTGCCAAAATTCGTAAATCTAAATTGAAAGGTTTACTTTAAAAAGAAAGTTTCCAAACTTTGACGGCTGCATCACTTCCAGTACTCACAATCTCATCTTCTGATATCCAATGAACTTGTGTAGCACCTAAGGAATGAGCATTTTTTACAGCGACGTATTTCATAGGACGCTCGACAGAGTAAACATGAACATTCGTATCAAGAGAAGCAGTTGCCAAGTGAGTTGAGTTAGAATTCCAAGACATACCCAGAATTCGACCAGTATGAAAAGCCCAGCGAGAAGTGATGATTTGTCGAGTTTCAGCATCGTAAAGGACGACTTTTCCAGAAGCATCACCGCAAGCAAGGTATTTCCCATCAAACGAGTAAGCCATTGAAGTGATCGGAGATGTATGATTTTTTAGTTGTGCTATCTCGCAAAGTTCGTCTTTTTCAAGAGAATGAACATACACACAGGAATCCTAATGAATTAGATATTTTATAACAATATAAACACTTACCTCTCCACCAACTGCGAATTCTTGTTTCGAAGGGTGAGCTGCCATACAGCTTGGTTGATAGATTGTTTTAGCTGTAGAAACACATTTTAAATCACGAAGTACTTGTATATCTGAGACAGTGGACAACACAACACAATCGCCAACAGCACACACACCCACTGGCTGATAACCGGTGGCATATACGCTTTCTGGAATAAAGGAATTCGATTTGGTGTCCAAAGCTCGCAATGTATCGTCCATTCCTACAGAAATGACATTATCTCCAAGTTTAGTCATATCCATGACTTGATTACTGTGAGAGGGCCCTTGTAAAGAAGAATCAGTTTGAGATTCAACGTCCCAGACTAAAGCTACTCCATCATAAGAAGCGGTATATAAAGCCTTCTTATCTGAAGAAAGGAAAGACGATGTGATAGAACGCTGATGTCCGTAAACTAATCGTTCAGGTTCTTCTTTGTCAATATTAAGATAAACCAATACGCCTTTCACATCAACTGATATAATCAAATTTTCAGAAGGCCAAACGTTCCCGACTTGTTGTTCATTCGTACAAGGCCATTCACGAATTAAGGAGCCATCGTCAGCATTCCAAACTTTAACAGTTCGGTCAGCAGATGAGGTTACGAACTTCTTGGAATCTGGCGACCAGGAGAGAGAGAAAATAGAACCTTTGTGAGCATTGACTTCCATCACTTGTTCACCGGTTTTTCCATCAAATAAAAATACTTTTCCATCTGCACCAACAGAAGCGAACTTTTCATCGTTAGGGGCATAACGTACATCATAAACGAATTTATTGTGGCAGCGAATGCTGCTATTGAATCGATAAGGTACACCATGGAAAAAATTGATGGAATTATCATCAGAGGCCGTAGCAGCGCGAAGCGGGCGTTGCTTGCGCATAGCGACGCTGTTGACAGTTCCAGAATGACCAAAAATCTACAATGGTTAGTTATATAAAATGAGACATTCCATTTAAAGAAGAAAAAGACTCACCTCACCGACTGAGTTTCCAGAATCTGCTGTAAAAGCATGGCCGTATCTGATATACTGAATTAGCTTTAATTACTCTTGAATTTAAAGCTGGTATTCATACCGTTCTTTTCCTTCTCCAACGGCAATAATTCTTTGATTGTCTCCGTCTAGATATAAATTAGTATTTAAATAAATTTTTTAATTCATCCTTACCCCAATCCAAATCGTTAATTCTACCACTTATAGCTGTAACATTGTTTTTTAGGATTTTGTCTTCACCGACACAATCCCAAATGCGTACATTTCCGTGTACATCTAAAGAAAGACTGGTTAATCATCCACGAATATATAATATTATATGAAAGAAGCAGAAATGCTCCTCGACTATTCATACCACCAGACGCTACGTAAAATCCGGAAGGGCTGAATTTAGCAACACTAGTAGGAGCAGTATGTTCATTATATTGATAGCATTCTTCAGGATTGGAAATACTTCTAAGTATGATAGCTTTATTTGTCTACATTCAATTAGTTTGACGGTTCTTTACATCTAGATGCCAACATACAGCATAAGCAATTCGTTCGCCTTTACGATCCGTTGACAATTTACATGGTTGTGAAAGCTTTGTAGAAGGAGCAGGAGCCCACACACTTTTCAATTCGAAAGGCATTGTCGAAGATTTAAACGAAAGGTACGCAGAGGAATGATTGGAGTTAGCAGTAATGGAGAGGTTAGAAATCGAAAGTCAAGCCATTGAATACGATACACCCAACAAAATAAGCGAAATAAGATTTTATAATAAAAGACGTTATTAGAAATAAACAGAACATAAAAGCAATTGATTACCTGTATTTACCAGAATTAAATCGATACTATTAACTAATGGATAATTTTGACTTAATTAGGCATATACTTTTATGAAACGTATCTGAAAGACTATATTATTTCCTAAATTAAAACATTGTATGGTAAAGGGGACAACTGGCTATTTGAGGTCAAATGAATTTAAAGACGTTTTATGCAACAAGCATTTTCAAAAAGAGTGGGGAATTGGATAGTGGGTAACTCATCATTTTTTCTCAGAGACCTTTTTCTTTTCGATAGCCATTTTTCGGTTCAATTCTTTCAGCTTTCTATAATGATCATTAGGTCGAACAACATTGACAGACCTGGTAGCTAGGGCCCGTTTTTCCATATCAATTTTAAGCTGATCATATCTTCCCAAAATGGAGTCTTTAATACCCTTATACATGTCACGAACTGCCTTGAAAGGATTTCGTAAAAGATTTTTGCCTGATATGGCAGAGTCTAAAGAAGGCGGAAGAGGAGCGAATCCAAGTTTCTGACGAACGGCAGGTCTTTTCAAAATGAAACCTTGAACGATGTTAAAGATACTGCTAGGAATCCAGTACAGAAAAATAGCCTATAAGTTTCGTTAGTGATTCTGATACAGTCGTTGGACGCGATACATACAGAAGGAAGTTTTATGGTGAAAAGAGGACTCAGAAGACAACAAAGAAAGAAAAAGGTACTCCAATTGGGAGAATTGCCGATGGTAGATGCGGTGTTTGATCGGTTTAATTGCATTCCCGTAAACATGAATGCTGCGTTTATCATAGGCAAAATGTAGTAAGGATCTGCTGCTGACAAGTCCTGAAACCAAGCACAACCGCCTTCCTTGAAACCTTCGGCAGGCACTCGAGCCATTTGACGGATTGCATAGAAAAAGCTAAAGAAGACAACACTCTGGGTGAGAGGAAGCATGAAGATGGACAACGGATTGATCTGATGCTTAATGTACAAAGCTCTTAGAGCCATACTGTGCTGGGTAAGGCGCATCTGGTCATTTTCTAACTTGGCTGATTTGATGGCATCGAGTTCTTTCTTCATTTCAGGCTGAAGTACTGAAAGCTTCGAGCTTGTTCGAAAAGACTTCAACATAAGTGGTAAAAGGGCAAACCGAACACCAATGGTTGTAGCAATAATAGACACCCACCAGGGAGCTCCGGCATACACATTGATTGTGTAAGCTGCATTTTGAAGAAAAGCATACGGCCACCAAGAATTACTAATACCAACTGCGTTGGCGGTATTAGTTGTAGCTGCTACCGCTGTGTCTGCAACAGATGTTGAAACACCTCGAATTGGTTGTAAGTAACTTAGAGGCAATTGCTTTCGAACAGGTAATGTCTTCAGCTTCTGAAGAGCATTTTTATTAGAAACCTGAATCCTTTTGGCGTTAGCTAACTTACATACTCAAACATCCTTATGTTTTTTACCGTACCCTTGATGATGCTTGAGAAATCGCAGACCAAAAAGGAACATCCTTAATAATTATGATTCTATTGAGTTTCCTACGATAACAAGAAAAAAAAGAAAGAATACGTTGCCTAGGTATGCATCTAATTTTCGACGGTAGTGACAAGCGGTTTGCTCTGTCGAGAATTCCAGTACAAGGAAACTTATGCGCCTTGTCATGAGGGTTCCGATAAGACTTCGACTCTTCATTTAGTTACTAAAGAATACGAAAAAAGGGAAAAATAAATTCTGCTCTTTTCATCACTTTGGGGAATCTGTTCGCATATACGTTACTATCGGAAAGTTGATGCGAAAACATATTTAATATAGTTTTCTTAACAAAAGCGAATTATTAACTATTTTAATTCAGCTTCATTGACCTCTTTTTTTTATCCATTTCCTACGACTAGCCTATACTTCCATTTCATATTTACTAATGGATTCCAATGAGATCTAACGCAGATTTCTCACATTGTTTGACTGTTTTTCTTTTAACAACAGCGATTCCTTGCTCAAACAGAGTTTGTACGTTAAACAGAACCTTTTCCGGCTCCTTTAAATTAGTTAAAAGATGTCTGCTCAAGAAATTTCTCATCCTCTCATCAAGGACGGATGGTTCCGCGAAATTAACCACATGTGGCCTGGACAAGCTATGAGCTTACAGGTCAAAAAGGTTCTTTATGCTGGCAAGTCCAAGTTCCAAGATGTCTTGGTTTTTGAAAGCGAAACTTATGGTCGTGTATTGGTTTTAGACGGTGCTATTCAATGCACAGAGCGTGATGAATTTTCTTACCAAGAAATGATTGCTCATATCGCTCTCAATTCCCACCCCAATCCTAAGAAAGTTCTTGTCATCGGTGGTGGTGACGGTGGTGTCCTTCGTGAAGTTGTTAAGCATGATTGCGTGGAAGAGGCAGTTTTGTGTGACATTGATGAGGACGTCCTCAAGGTTTCTAAACAATATCTCCCTGAAATGGCTGAGGGTCTCAGTCATCCTAAGGTCAAGGTCCACATTGGTGATGGTTTCCAGTTCTTGAAGGACTACAAGAACACCTTTGATGCCATCGTCACCGACTCTTCTGATCCTGATGGTCCTGCCGAAGCTCTCTTCCAGAAACCTTACTTCGAACTTCTTGCTGATGCTCTCCGTGAAGGCGGTGTTATCACTACCCAGGCTGAGTGCATCTGGCTTCACCTTGGCGTTATTGGCGATGTCTTAAAGTCCGTCAAAACTGCTTTCCCCAACGTCCGTTATGCCTACACTACCATCCCTACTTATCCCTCTGGTCAAATTGGCTTTGTTGTTGCTTCCAAGAATGCCTCTACTGACTTGAGCAAACCTGTACGCAAATGGACCCCTGAGCAAGAAAAGAAACTCTGCAAGTATTACAACAGCGATATCCATTCTGCTTCTTTCGTCCTTCCTAACTTTGCTCGTGAGGTTGTTGAAAAATCTCTTTCTGCTTAAGATAAGTCTCGTATACAATTTTGTCAGGTGCTTCTTTTTTACTATTCCTCCCTTAGTGTATGTTCTATAGCTTTATTTTGTGTTTGTCTCTTTTACATCTTTGTAAGTGTCTTTCGCGTTTTCTTTGTGCAATCCACGTAGGTACCTTCGTAAATACGTATATGATATACTCGTCCATGTCTTTTCTAGTATTTTATTATGACTAAAGACCAAGAAACCATTCCATCTAACTAAACATTGCTATTCTACATTTTAAGTGCATCCTTGACGACTTTCTCAAGTTCTTCATAATCATCCGTAGGAACGCGTGTTATGGCGCGACCAAAATAGTCCTCAATCGCCTTCATTTCTCGCCAGCTTTTTTCATCATGAACAAAATTGATACTAACACCTACACGGCCAAACCGACCGGTACGACCAATACGGTGAAGATAAGTTTGGGGATCAGGCTTGTTGGCAGAATCTAAAGGCATGTCGTAATTGACAACCATGTTGACTTGAAGAACATCAATACCACGAGCGATTACGTTAGTAGTAATCAATACTTTTGAGGTACCAGCACGGAAAGAATCCATAATATGATCTCGTTGAGCACCATCCAAATTACCAGTTAAACAAGATACCGTATGTCCGTCTTGAACCATACGTCGAGCAATCTCCTCAGCCGTATCTTTCTTCCTGCAAAAGATGATAGACTGACCAATGGTCAAAAGACCATATAGCTCGACAAGCACATCATATTTGTGCTGTTCACTCTGGCAATCCATGTACAACTGCCGAATTCCCTCGACACTAAGTTCTTCAGTTTTAAGACGAATTTCATTGGCATTAGGAGCGAAATGCTTGGCGAATTCTCCTACTTGCTCAGAGAAAGTGGCACTGAATAAGACTACCTGAGTGTTCTTGGGCAATAAACGCTTAATTCGCATAGACTGATCAGCCAGACCTTGTTGATCTAACATGTTATCAGCCTCATCCAATACAAAAGCATGAATTTGTTTAAGATCGAGTTGTCTTCTCTTGGCTAGATCCATGACAGTACCAGGAGTACCTATGACAATTTGAGCATTTATAACTTGACCTTTAGGAACAACATCCTTAATAGCAAATGCAGTTTGTACGCCAGTATATTTTCCCATTTCTTCTACAACATCCATGATTTGACGAGCGAGTTCTCGAGAGGGGGCCAAACAAATGGCTTGAGGTTTGGCAATAGTGGTATCGACGCGTGAAAGCATAGTTAAAGCAAATGCTGCCGTCTTGCCAGTACCCGATTGGGATTGACCGATCATGTTACGAGGAGGATCAGCGAGCAAGAGGGGCAATGCTTTCTCTTGAATTTTGGATGGTTTTTGGAATTTCATAGAATATACACCCTTCAATAGTTCAGGCTTCAAGTTCAATTCTTCAAAACTTTTAACAGAAAAGAGAGGGGAATTAGGGTCAGCTTGCAAGTCAGCAAGCTTTACGCGTACTTCATTCTTGTTTTGAATTAAGTTGGATTCTTCTTCTTGCGCTTTCGCGTTTGCCTTCTCTTCTTCATCCTTAGTAGCGCCCTCCTTTTCGTCTTTGGTTTCCACTTTTGTTTCGTCCTGTTTTAAAGGCTCCTCGCTAACTTTGGGACCAATACGACTGCTTAGATCCACTTTGGGCTCTTCATCCTTTTGCCCGTTTTCTGAAGTTCGTAAGTTATTAATATTTTCACTGATACGCTCGACTTCTTCATCTGAATCGAGATTTGCCCAGTCACTCTTCTTTTCTTGTCTCACTGCCGTCGACATCCTGGTCACTGTGTTCAATTTCTTTTTGTAAAGCAAATATAAAACAAAAAGTAGAAAATCGAAGAATAACTACCACCCAATTTGTACGTTGCCTTTTCTTGTTTGGTGTAGTTGGCTCTAGTCAAGTTGAGTTATACGTCTTACACCCTCCCAATGGTTTAATATAAGCACATACCATCTTTGTACCAACAATCAATTCGGTCTTACTTTTAACTTGAATTAAATTCTACTATTTCTTCTATCTTTGATTCACCAATTTTATCCTTTTTCGATTGTCTATAACTTCTCTTTTTTAAAGACCAAGTACATCGCGATGGAACTTAATTCCTATAAATTTAGCTCCGAATTGCACGTAAGTTAGCTCATAGGATAAGGGAAAATGTATTTAAGAGTTTCTTACTGACTTAATGATTTTTAGGACGACTTCAAAATTGTTGATAGTTGGGTAGGAGGAAGCATGCTTCAAACTTGGTTTTGAGTTGATTCTAATGATTAGGTACATAACGGAACTAAATGGCTAGATGACATTCAACAATACTATAAGGAAAGGAGCTCAATTGGTACGAGTTGCATAAGAATTATTTCACCTCGCCAGCGAACAGCCTGTAAACTAACCTATGTAACAATAGAGAGGGAATACTCTCAGAAGCTTTCAAGTCTTTCAAGAAAATTTGTCGAAAAAAAGAACAAAAAATCATCACTTCTTTCGGTCGGTGAAACCCCTACTAAATCTGCTGGCTCTTTGGAATGGTAAGTTGCATTTATGGGAAGATAAAGTTTGGGGAATGGTTCTCTCTTTCATTGTTTTAGCCATACTAACATTTGAGTACAGCGCTTCTTTAACAACGTGGTCGAAAATATTGGATGAACTTGTGCAATCATCGAAAATTCATCAGAAACTTGCGGATGATTTTGTTTATGAAACTAATGAGCAGGCAAAGCGATTAGAAACAAACATTGACAGTTTAAAGAAGTCTTATGACAACCTATATGAAAAGTTTTTGGAGCAGAGAGAATACTTATTGAGTTTGGCTAAAAGAGCTAAATTGAATTACCATGAATCTTGCGAGAGTTTGGAATCAGCAAGGCAAAAGAGAGACAAACACAATGATGAGAAAACCGAAAAACTATTTAAAACTTCGCAAAATGATATGCTAGATAAGAAGAATATGTATATTCTTCGTATTCTTGTCTACAATGCTCATATGCAGCGTTATCATCAAGAAACCCTTCCAAACCTTTTAGATCATATGCAAAAGTTGAACGAGTACAGAGTGAAAAACTTGAACGATACCTGGAAATCCGGAATCGCATGTGAAAAACGCTGTTACAAATCCTTAAGCGAGGAAGCAGATGTACTTAACTCAGAAATTGACAAAAACGAGCCTTCATTAGATTCTGTAATGTTTGGTCAGCATAACGCTAAACCTTGGAATGAGCCTTCACTTTTGATATTTGAACCTAGCCCAATTTGGCATGACACCAATGCGTTAGCTGTGGATGGTGCGAGTACAAATTTTCTTCGAAACACATTGGTTAACTCCAAATCGGAAATAGAAAAGGCTGAGGCAGAACTGCAAAACCTATCGGGTCAGTTAGAAGGTTTACGAGTTGATGATTCAACGACACTTGAACAGCCATATGAATCTAAAATAGCTGCCGTGAAACTAGGGAGCAAAGAGGTTTTAATTAAAAACACAATCCACGATCTTAATGTACGCGTTAACAAAATAATTCAAGATGCTGGAAATATTGAAGAAGGAATGAAGTTCCACACATTTAAGGATGCTAGCTTTAAAATTCCTGTTAAGTGTTACTTCTGCCGCTCTAAAGTTTGGGGACGCGGTTTGTCCTGTGAGGGTATGAATTTTAAAAGCTGCAAAAAAAGCAAAAAGTTATAATAACGTTAACATAAATTATAGACTGCAAATACAAATGCCATGTGCGATGTCAACTATATGTTCCTGCTAACTGTGGCCAATCCCTGGAAGATGATCATGAAGATGCCACATCAAGTACAGGGGATTTCGGCAGCGCTCAACGAGAAGGATCACTTTTGTCCTCAAACCCATATGACACATATAAAGATGGATACGCTAACAGCGTTGGTTCTCGTCATGCTTATGCACCTTCTTTACACCAAACACCTTCTTTGAACAATGATGAAACCCAACATCCTCAGGATGTGGAGCAAGTGGATGGGACACTGATTTATGATTTCACTGGATCCCAAGAAGGTGTCTTGAGTGCTTCACAAGGCCAAACATTTACTCTTTTAGAACCGGACAGTAAGTGTTATTGAAATTACTAAACATAATGAACTAATGTAATATTTAGATGGAAGTGGCTGGATTTACGTGAAAATTGGCAATTCTGTTGGTTTACTCCCTACGTCTTATGTAAAGTTTGATATAAACTCAGTTTATCCAACAAAATCGGCTACCGAATCTGTTGATGAACACTATGTACAAGCTGTTTTTGATTACCAAGCACAAGGCGAGTTGGAAATAAGCATTCGCGAGGGAGACATTATTCGTGTCACTCAGCGCGACGCTGGGAATGGGTGGTCTGAAGGCACCTTAAACGGTATTACTGGTCAATTTCCTGCGAAGTAAGTTGTAGTTTAAAGATTCTTTGAAATTGCTAACCTTTCAGCTATGTTATGGATATTTAAGTTGTTTTAATGTAACACAAAATACAACGCTAATGAAATGAGAAGATATTGAAAGTTTATTCTGTAGTTTAACGACGTTCGAGACTATTTAGCATTCAATTACAACAAAACTCATGAAAAGAGAGAAAACGTTCATTAAAAATTTCTAACAAAAAAAAAGGACGAAAATTACAATGGTCAAGCGACCAGAACTCGCCCTCTGTTACCGGTCCCTTCAAAAAGGTAAACAAGGATGATAAAGGCAGAAAAACAAGGTATCTGAATGGAAAAAAAGGAGGTCGAATTTTTTATTAAAACCCAAAAACAACCTTAAATAGTATCATCAAATATTCAAGTGCTTCTAACGTTATGAATATCTTGTCTAGTTATTTGTAATGGCCTTTGTAAGTTCATAAGTCTTGGTGCCATCCTCAAAGTCAGACAAAATACGCTCACGAGGAAGCTTACCCTCAGCAACACCAATGAAAGCTTCAAACTCTGAGAAATAAGGATCATCATCGGGGAAGTTAACAATACGCTCGGTGTCGGATTCAGGTGAGCGAATGTACAATCTGGGAGTGCCGTAGAGGTCGACGATACGAATGTAGTGACCATCAGCTTGCAGCTCCAAGCAAGTATCGTATTGAGTACCTTGGAGAATGATACTGTGAGCCAGAATACCGACGGCACCAGACTTGTACTTCCAAGAAGCAGCGGTAAAGCGGGGAACACGTTCATGTTCGGGAATCGAGCCTTCATCGATGGGAAGAGCAGAAAGCTTACCACATGGATCGCTAGAAAGAACGCGGTTGACTTTAACAGTTGAAATGTCTACATCACCTCCAAAGTAGCGAGACAAGTCACAGAAGTGAGTGCCTTGCTCAACTACAGGACCACCAGACTTGGAAACGTACCACCAAAAGACCTTGGAGTTGTGAATGTAAGAGGAGTTGTAGCGGGCGATGGTACAGACGATGTTAAGATTGTTGTCCTGAATGTACTTCTTCGCAGCTTCGACGACCTTCAAATAACGGAACATGTAGCCAATGGAGATAATAGCTTGGTGTTGCTCAAGTTGACGAACAACATCGAAAGCGTCCTCGACAGCAGCGGAGGTAATGGGCTTTTCGATGAAGAGAGCTGCATTGGGGAATTGGCGAACGATTTGCAATTCCATGTCGGCACCAACCTTGTTGGAACCGTGGAAGTCGGGAGGAATACCGATGACGAAGGCATTAGGTTCATCTTCGGGATGTCTTGACAAATAGTCCAAGTATTCGGTCATGGAGGTATACATCTTAGTTTCGTTGTAGGCGTAAGAAACGTTAGAATCACGCTTTGAATCCAAAACACGGTTGGTTTCATTAGGAATGGGATTAATCAAAGCGTTGACTCGGAGACGTTGGCCTAAGTTTTGCTCAATTCGTTGGGCATTATTCCAAGGACCTTCGGGAGAACCAAAGTTAATACCGCCAGCACCAACAATGGCGACCTTGAATATGGAATCTTTCGATTCATTCGCCAAAACCTTGTCAGCGGCCTGGTTTGCAGGAACAGTGGTTGTTGATACCATATTGGAAGCTATGTTAAATCACCAAAGAATGCGTAGAGAAAAAGTTGATGAAAACAAAAAGAAGAAGGAAACAAGTGAATGCTTCGAATTAATTCAATTCAAAACAAAAACAAAAGCCTATAACGTTTCTAACGGGGAAACGAGATGTCCGTAAATATGGCTAAGAGAAGGAATCAATAAAGTTGCTCGAAAAAAGGCAATCGACAAACAGTTCCTTCGCAGTCCGTAGTGCCTGTAGAAGAGTATAGAGAGAGTCCAGCTCGCTTTATCCCTATAAATAAAAATGCGTCCAGTTATGACTTCACCGGGAAGGGTAAGTCATGTTACGTGTTATCAGGAAACAATTAAGTAGCAAAGAAAAGCAACGATTTCGGTGAAAAATGCTAATGTTCTTTAAAGGTCTTGGAAAAAAATAAAATAGCATTCGTGCGAAAACTAGAAGCACCGATACGATTTGTGAGGATTTACCAGTAAGACCGTCGAAAAATCCACCAAAAAAGAAAAAGGGAAAGAAATGATTTTTCTATTTGTTTACTTTCATCGCTTGTGCTTTGTTTACGCGTTATACTTCTCCGCAACGACTCATGTTTCATGAAACATAGAATCAACCTTATTTCAAACATTTTGTGCAGTAGTATGAACCTTTATGCTTAGTCCTGAAACCTTCTCCATGGTCTGTACGTTTGTTATTAGGAGGAGGAAGGTTAAGGAGCTCGATCAAGAATCTAAAGGCAGGACAAGATCCAATTACGGGTTCCGGTAAACACCAAGCACAGGCACATTGGAAGCACGGACACCTTGAAAAACTTTAGCGTGGAAACGTTCGTAAAAATGAAAATTAATGAATTTTGATTGGTAAACGTAAGCATGGACCGCGTCTTTATTTTATTAGCGATTAATGCGCTTTTACGTTGCTCTTCCTCTGACTTCCCACCATCCTCTTACGTGGCAAAAGCGTGAGTATGGATTGCTGGATGGGACCACCGACAAGGCAACAAGACAAAGACAGACATTGAACTGTGGAATGGAGGCAGCAGCGTTTGTAGAGAAATGCAAAGGAGTGATGTCATTATCTTGGTTTATCGGATCCGACTTTTTCTTTCTTATGCTTTATACGGGAGTGCAATGGAATCCGAAGAGGAACGGAAACATGAAAAATAATCCATGGGTTCCTTGGGTGATGAAATAAAAAACGGAAAACTTATCTATAGTAAGTGATGCTTCTTTGGTATAGTAATCTGATGTTCCTATTTCCAAGCTTTCAATCCTGTACTTAGAAAGCACCGTAAATAAATATAAATATAAATATCCGTATTTTGTTTTACATATTGGAACCAGAAATTTCTTAGGGCACAAAAGAAAAGCATGTCGTTGATTCTCGATGCAACATCTACCCTGTGAATGATTCGTGAATCCTTTGTGGATCCTTTGCTGCTCTTGACTAAAGAATTGCAAGAGCACCACCACAAGTGGCCTATGACTTCTTCTTAGCAATAGATGATCTGCATTGATGGCCTTGATCAGATAACCGCTTCCATTGATTGGAGCATGACGCAAAACCCGACTCGCTTCGTTGGAGTTGCGAAAGGATCTACATTTATTTCATCAGGCTGGCGTTGAGGATATAACGACAACAATGGCTAGAAAGCATTTTTTGAGCTTTTTTTTCTTTTTAATCTTGATATTTTTTTTAAAATCAAAACTTTCTTTTCTTTTTTTTTTCTTAACACTTTCTGTCCAAGTTGGGGTTCTGAGACTCAAACGTGAGAACACAAATTCTTCTTGCAGATCCTTTCAGATCCAAGCGGACGATGCTTTTACACTCATCCGTCCCTGTTGAATGGGAATATGGCTTTCCAACTCCTATTTTCAAACCATTTTATCCTGCTCTTAAAAACGCAGTTTACTTTACAGAAAGCAAATTGAAAGCTTTCTTTTTCTTTTTTTTGGCTCTGCTTGGCTTTCTTTCGCTCCAATCAAAAACTCGCTTCCCGTTTTACTTTGTTTGTTGCATTTCGTTACATGTACTTTACCAATGTTGAACCAGCTCGGTATTCTAAATCTCATGATATTTCTAAACCATATATTGCTTTAAATTTTTATCTGATCACAATACTCTTCTTCTACCATCACTTTGCCTTTCCCATACTTTCACGGATTTTACTTCATACCTGCCTTGTGGGTTTTCAATTTATTCCAAATAAGTACAAAAAATACTCTTTCCTTTTGGATCCTTTCTTGCTGGTTCCTAGTAGTCACTTTCTTCTTGCCGAATCGTGAATACCCTTCGTTCCCGGTAATTTGATTTTGTTATACACATATAGGGTTCATTGATTGTACGACTCATCTCTTGTTTTGCAATTTCGTTGCATCGCTTTGGAATTTGACAAAAGAACAGGTTCGGTCTACATTTGTTTTCTATATCGACATAGCCGAGTTTGCCGACTTACCTATTTATCATTTGAATTTATTATTTGTTTCGTTGGTTCCTAATCTTTTTTTTTGTCATTTTTACATTTTGTTTTATAATTCCCTCTTTTTGGATTGTTTCTCTGTGCTTTTTTAGATCCAATGGCTCCTTCCCTGATTGCTCCAAAACATCAACATCTCTCTCCCAACTCCCCCTCTTCGTCTACCGTAAACCTTCCTCATTCCTCTTCAGCGGCGGCTGAGTTGGGTTGTGTGAACTGTCGCTGCTCTTCCGGTAAAGACGCAAACGAAAGTACCCATGTAGATGATCCTTCTCAAAATCTTGTCCATGCTATGTCAAACCTATCCTTAAATCCGCATTTCAAGTCTCTCAACCTCGACCTTCATCTCTTGCACGATAACATTACGATCGATCGTATTCCCAAACTTCCTCCCTGTAATATTTCCTTTGCTCCATTGACTCCTGAAGCCAAGTCCGCGGATTCCTTCCATCAAAGCTCCCTTATTCCTGAAAAGATGCCGCCTTCATTTGTCCAGCCTCATCCACCATTCCATGTCTATCCGTCTCGTGTTAGGGATATCCGCGAACTAACAAAGCCCGGTGCCTATAAGCGTGCTTTCCATTTTGAAATTGACGTTTCTGATTATCCTCTTCCTGAAGGTGAACAGTGGATGGTAGGTGGTTCATTTGGTCTCATGGCTCCCAACAGCGATGACGCTGTAAGTCATTTGCTCCATCTTTTGCATGTTCCTCCCGACGTCGCTGATGCTCCTGTCCTTTTGAAAACTAATGGTGGTCGCTGGCCTACCATTTGGGCTGAGGACATGGCTAGAGAGCTTCCTACTACTCGACGGGAGCTCTTGAAATGGTCTTCTGACTTCATGTCCGTTCCCCCTAAAAAGCAGTTAATTCGTTTATTGGCCGAATATGCCGAAAGCCCTGCAGAAAAACAAATTCTTTTGTTTTTGGTTAGCCGTTTGGGTCAACGTGCTTTCTGTGATCTTAGAGCGAATAACAATGTTACTTTGCTTACACTCTTGGAAGCGTTTTCTAGTGTCAAGCTTCCTCTGGATCACCTCTTAAGTATTCTACCCCAACTAATGCCTAGATGGTATTCTTTATCCAACGATCCCGCTCAGCATAATGGAATCTTAGAATTTGCGGTTGCTCTCGTAGAGATCGAAAAGGCTGGTGGCGGTATTCGTTACGGTATCGGTTCTGGCTTCTTGTATCGTTTAGCGAAGCAATGGATGGACGGTAAAAGAGACTTAATCCTCCCCATGTATCGTGGCTTACATAGGAACGCTTTTGTTACGCACTTCACTTCCGATGGCCCTATGTGTCTAATTGGCACCGGTGTTGGTATCGCACCTTTCCGCGGATTTGTTCAGCGCCGTCTCATGAATGCATCTTGTGCTGGAAAAGTCTGGATTTTTCACGGTTGCCGTGACTCCGAGTTGGATGAATTGTACCATGGCGAATGGGAACACCGGAATGACGACTCTCGTTCTGACTCTTCTAATTCCGTTAGCAATCAAAATAATACCGAAGTTGATGCGTTAGAGTTTCACAATGATCCCAGGGAAGGGCCTCATCACTTAGTCGTTGAATCACGTTCATGCAAACGAGTTTACGTGCAGGACGAATTACGTCAAAAAGGTGATATTGTATGGAATGTTTTGAACCACCCGAACGGTAAAATATACCTTTGTGGTGGTAAACAAGGTTTATTACGAGGTGTCGACGATGCATTGCGGGACATTTGCATGAAATTCGGGAGTATGTCTCATAGTGAAGCTTCTAACCAATTGGCGACTTGGCAGAATCCTCTTTCCTTGAAGTATATTAAGGAAATTTGGTAACATGCTTGTTTTAAGGAAAGGTTTTTTTGTTACCTGTCAATTTATGATTATAATGTGTACATGAATTTCAGGTTTAATCGTTTCAATCCCCTTCTTTTCATTTCAGTGGCTTATATTTTTGCTTTTGTTCCTATAATTTCTAGTTTTGTTTTCGTGATCCTTTGGTATCTTTGGATCTAAAAGTTTTTAATATTATACTGTCCTTGATTTCTCACGTAATCTGCCAAACAACCGGTGTTCATCCCGTCTATATATTATCCGGTCAGTATGTTATCCACTGCTTATTATTTTCGTAAGCTGTAGATATGCTTTCTCTCGAAAGGTTCTATAAGTTTGAAAGGCATGTTTATCAGTCTGATTAAACTCTAGATTCAACTTGGAAAAAGTTTGATGAAGCCGTTACAGAGATACCATAAGAACAAAGCACTAAAGTAATTCTTTCATTCTTCCAATGGTTCTAGTCTATATTAGGAAAAAGATACGAAGAAGTATGAATGGAGTTAGGATTCGTATATGTGCTGAAAAATCGCAACTGTATTTTAAATAATCCTTACTATATTCGTTGCTACGTAAACAACTAATCTTGTTCTAATGTCCTTGGTTGACGAATTCAGATGTATCAATAAGCAAGTTGCTTCGGATACCAACAAATTCTCCCTTAGAATGTATTTGTTTGGAACCAGTCTACTTATTCACAAGTTTTCTTATTCTACTCTCTTTGAATCAATATAACCCAGTCTAATTACTCAATTCACCATAGATTTTTTGTCTTGCTCAAGGTGACATGGTACTAATTATATACTCCTTAGAGTAATGAACGATGAGTAACAATTGATAAAGTCAGGACTTCCTCTGGCACCCTCCAACAGAGCCGCCTATTTGCTGTTACTAGAATGTATTCTCACATATATAATCGTATAAATCTTATGCTTATATTACAATATTTAACTCTTGTTTTTGAATCAAATGCTCGTTTAATGAGACTTTATTTATTATTGCGCAATTTGTACTGGTTCGTTATAATTAATACTCCTTAGGGAAAATACAACTATACGAAAACACAATAGAATCGCTGCTGAGTCTTCATGGTAGTAATATAAATTATATTTGAAAAAAACTGGATTTCTTATTATATGAAAATAAACAAAGAAAAATAGATTTGCTTTGGAGAAGAATTGGCTAAGGAATTGAACTTAGCGTATTCAACATTTCTAAGCAAAGATTGTTGTTTCTTAACTTATGCAAGTCCTTATGGAAAGTTCTTCATGTTTTTCCCTTGTTAGTATATAGCTATGAGACCTATGCAAAAGGGACCGGAAAGCCAACACTTTAGTGCAAACAGTAAGGAAACGAGCTCCATTATGGAAAAATTACCTGGTGTCGTAGAAGAAAATGACGAGTTAATTGATGAGCTTAAAAGAAAACTTGACAATGAATACGCAGCATGTCATAAGACTGAACAGTTATTAATGGATTTTGGTGCGAGATTTAAACATGAACCAATAGAACGAAGAGCGAGCTTAAAGGATAATCTCGAATCGGATTTGGAGTCCTGTAGGAGATCAATAGAGAAACTTAAGAAATCCATTGAAAACATTCAGATGGATATTCAAAATGAAGCTACGGAGTCTGGAATCAGTTCTTGGGATCCATCACTTCAGAAAGCCCAAAGTCATCCTGAAACACATACAAGACACCAGCGGGGTAACTCCAGACAAGTCGGTTTATCACTTACAAAAAATGACTATCTAGGTCCTTCCAAAAAACTGGATCCTATAGTCACCCAATATTCTGCTATCGACAAAGATGAAGAGAGGAGAGACAAACCTTTATCTGTTTATCCATCTTTGCATAATAGAATTCAATTCTTTCAATCCAATGAAGCACCTAATTTAGTTCTCCAAGATTGGACAACAGCAGTACGAAATGCTTGCTCGAAACTTTCCACTAGAGAAGTTATCCAACTTTCTAATGACATTTGTCAGTATTTGCATGAGCACCCTGAAAAGGACTGTCTTCCCAGGGCTTACTATATGCTTCCTACCCTTCACTTCATGCTCATGCTCAACGTACCAGACGTTTCTGCTTGTGTATATCGCGTCATAAGAAACCTACTCACTGACCCTTCGGCGTTCGCTGTCTGCCAGTCACTTAATTTGACTTGGTTGCTTTCAAAATCCATTATAACAGTTGGACCTTCTTATGAGACCGAAAGAGCTCAGGCGTTTCGATTAATACGTACACTATATGCGTTCTCAAGTACAGAAGAACATGAACATATGCTTTTAGGCATTACAAACACATTAATTGCTATTTGTGAACATTCAACAGATGCAAGTAGGGGTATCGCAAGCGAAACATTGATTGAATTAATGATTTTAAAACCACAGATTTTATTGCGAGCTAATGGTTTGAGAGTGTTAATATCCTCCCTTGTTGACGGTTCCATTTCAGAGGAGTTGGCAGCAACCGCAGCTTTGGCTCTGATTTATCTTCTAGATAACCCTGTAACTTGCCGTTATTTAAGTCTACCTCACGATATTGGTATTTTATTATCCCCATTTACTTCACCCACGCTTTATGACTTATATAGTCCTTCCGGAGGGCAGCCAGAGCAAACGTCTAGAGCTATTCGCTCAAGTGCTAAAGTCATCTCTGTTCTACTAAATTCCTGGCCTGGACTTTTGGCTTTCTCTACTGAGGATTTCCAAGCCCTTCGATCTCTTGTAGATTCCCTTCGTGTTCCGACGTTCTCTGCCCGTAATGATATAATAGATTTATTTTTGCTTATTTTTAAGGTTGATTGTTCAACAATACATGAATCGTGCATTATTGCTGGAAAGAAGCCGTTTCCAGCAAAAAGTCAAAATGTTCATGAAGACATTAGAACAAGCACGCTTAATCTGTCCGACGGGTCTTATAGAAATTTTTTGTCTCTTAACCACCATTTTATGGCTCTCATATTGTTTATTTTTTTGGAACTGGGTTTGGTTGAATCAATCGTATGTGTGATCCGTGCTAATGATGATCAATTTCTTTCAAAAAAAGCAACGTGTCTGCTTGGTGAAGTTTTACGTCTTTCAGATCAACTACTTCCTATTCAGTTAGGCGCTAAAATTCAGTCACTTCCATCTTTATTCAATATGGCTTCCAAATTTACTGCTGAAGATAGATTTGTCGCCACTTCAGTTCTTCAATCTATTGAAAGCTTGAACCGTGTAAAATGCCAGACTGAAACCGGTTTTCATGCATCCAGTATTCATGAAGGGGGGTTATCTGGAAACACGTTTCGGGGTCAAAGGCAGGTAGAACATGTTAAACTGAAGATGGGATTGCAGATTGATGACTCACACTTTAGGAATATGCTGGCGGAAACTAATGTCTTAACAACAAAAAACTATCAGAAATGGAGATGGGATACATTAGCTCAAATTATGGAAGGACCTCTGCTGAGTCATAAGAGAATAGATGAAACCCTTCGCACGACGAAATTTATGAAGAGATTGTTATCTTTTTATAAGCCCTTTTCTGATAGGTTTTCTTCTATAGAAAACACGACGGCTAATCAGAAATATATCAATGTCGGGTGTTTGGTTTTTAAGACGCTTTTGGCAAATCCCGAAGGGGTCAAATACTTATCGGAAAGCAAACTCATAAAGCAAATTGCTGAAGCTTTGTCACAGCTTGACGAATATTCTGGTCAAGTAGCGAATCCGATCTTTTCCAGCGAGCGCCTCGAGACAACTCTCGTGCATGGTTACTTTTGCATGCTTAAAGTCCTTTCCAGTCAGAAAGAGGGACATGCGATTATGGAACGATGGAGGATATTTACTACTCTATATCACATTGCCGAAATTCGAAACAGAGATGATTTGTTGATTTGTCTCTTAACGAATGTGGATTATCGCTTAGAGGGCCACAGCAGAATTATATTTTCAAAGGCTTTAAGTACTGCGCAACAAAATGTTCGATTACATGCAACACGACATCTATTAACATTGATAAATTCAGAATCAGGAAATGACAACTTGAATCATTGGGCTATATCGCTTTTGATTTTTCAATTGTATGATCCTTCTCTAGACGTATGTCAAGTTGCTGTCAAAGCGTTGGACGATGTCTGCGCTAAAAACGAAAATCTGCTTGCTCAGGTTGTTCAACTACAGCCATCTTTGGCCCATCTAGGTGAAATAGGCTCACCTTTGTTATTGAGGTTCTTGGCTACCACTGTCGGCTTTTACTATTTGTCAGAAATTAATTTTATTGAACACGAACTAGAAAATTGGTTTTACCATCGAAATGAAGCATACGTTGATTTAATTGAACTAAATGGCTTTCTGACATTTATTTCCAACATGGATATTGCTAGTGCAGAGATTTCAACTAATGGAGATGATATTCTTCCATTACATTTCTACGGAGAATTGGTGAAGTCACCGGAAGGTTGCTCTGTTTTAGAGACAAGCGGTCACTTTGGTTCCTTCATGAATATATTAAGGGAGTATGTTGAAGAAGTAGACTCATTACAGATTCGTCGTCTGAAAAGTGCATTATGGGCTATCGGAAATATAGGAAAAGCAGAGACAGGGGTTCACTTTCTGGATAAATATGATTCTGTGCCTCTTATTGTCAAATTCGCGGAAGAATCAAAAATTCCTACTGTCCGTGGGACAGCATTTTTTGTTTTAGGGTTAATTTCAAGGACTAGTCGTGGCGTACAAATTCTCTCAAATTTGCATTGGTATAGTTTAATGTCATTGATGGGGACTTCGCAAGGTGTTTGTATCCCAGTACATGCATGCCGTGTAATTTCGACTCCAGGAAAAGAGGCTGAACACTTGAGTGATAGAACACTCACATACCCTCAGTCATTTTTAGCTGACAACTTAACAAATATTGAGAAAGAAGTCGTCAAGTATATTTCCAATTTGTCGAATCATGTATTGGCGAATGAATCCGCTCGTCAGTTAACAAAAATACGATCTAAAACCCCTCGAGTCTTTTTGTCAAAGCGCCTAGCCAAATTTTGCTTCAATATTTTAGACCAATTTCATTATCGTGTTCAGATTTTGCAATTTATTTATGAACTGTTTCCCCACTCCGCTCTTTTGGCGTCTTTTGAGACGAATGAATTACCGCCGAGGTTCTCAGCGTCTAATTCCTCTACTGTATCTTAAAAATATTTTGGGATATTTGACTTGCTAATTTTGTCTTCTTGTTCTCGTAATTTCACTTCGCAAGTCGCTGCAGATTGTCCTTATAAATTATTTGTCATTTAACGTTCATTATTTTTAATTATTTCTGAGTTTATTTGGAAGAGTTTCACTCACCTTAGATCATATTCTTTAACTAAGAGTAAGTAAAATCTTGATAATTACTATTAGTTCATTTAACATAGGATATATTAAAATGATAGTAAATAAACTTCTTTAAGCTATTCAAATTCAATTATTTATACTAAATAGGTAATTGCATTCGTGTGACCGATCTTGTATATCTATAGTTGCAGACTATAGACTTAACTGGTAGACTACTACTACCATCTTCCACTTGCGAGATTGCCTTTCTATTTTGCCAGGTTCATGAATTAATTAGTATTATACTGCAATTCTAATAGAATAAGAAAGAAAAAGGAATGAAAAGCAGGTAAATAAATGCTTTCATTCGTTTTAGGATCGGTTTATCGATTTTCGTTGTCAGTATAGAGAAAGGATAAAATAACTTTATTATATCTTCATTATTCGTTATTCTTTTCCAGAGACTGATTTTTGGAATAGCTTTACTACTGAGAATTTTGGTCCCGTAATTGTTTTATAACAGTTCGAAAACAAGGCAAGGCGTCTGTTGATTGTCTTCCTTCTTTGAAGAAGTTTTTTAACTATAAAATTCTGGTTTCAAGCATTATACTATAGCCTTTCGTCTGCGGGCTTCTATGGAAATTTCACCATTGGATCCTTGCTATGTTCCATGCGAGATGCAGGGTCTACCACAGTAATATTCGACTGCATAGGCATTTTTCCCGCTTTCATTGTGTATTATATTCACATCCTTATACCACAATCTCCTCTCGTTCTTTTGCATATACCCCTTGGAATTATCGTTCCCAAACTCAAAACCAAACTTTGGTCTCAAACAAAGTAAGGCATGGACAAAATGCTTCAACAGTTGCCGATTCTTCTTCCCGTTCAAATCAAGTTTCGAAAAAGTCGAACCGTGCATTCATAAGTAAACGTAGTAATGCGCTTAAGGAAAAGAATCCCGAAAGCCGTTCTTTGCGTCAAGTCATTTTTAATTCGTTGAGTTTTTGTAATTTACAGCACACGAGAAAACTTTTAATAGTGGCTTCTGATCGAAATAAAGCATACCTTAGGCCTCATGATCCACCGAACAAAACCGCTAGAATCCTTTCGTTGTATGATAAATATATGTATAGGAGATCAAGAAACCTATACGACATATTTCAAGGAAAAGAAGATTTGTTGACCATCGTTTGGTTTCAAACTCTTCTATATCCTTTACTAACCTCTACATATGAAATTAAAGCCTACGTGAACACCGTGACTCAAGATGCAACGTTACCCGATTATTTCCGTGATAGAAGCTTCGAAGCAATTTTTTTTAGTTCTCTTTTTGATCATTTTTTGACTACTAACGAGTTTTATCTCGCCATATATTACTATTTGATTGTAAGGAAAAACCCGCAAATGACTTTTCAATTATTACGGCAACTAAAGAATCTGGCCTTACCAGAAGATAATTTGATAAAATCTGTGTTTCTGGAATGGAGTTTACAAACAGGAAGATTCGGAATAGCATATCAAATTTTCAGAGAGGAATCCCTTTCTGTTTACTATCCTTGTAAGACGTTCCTTAATGTCTTAAAAATGTATGGTACACCTGAGATGTTTGATTACGCTGTCGCTCAGGAGATGAAGGTTACAAAAACAGAAAAATCATCAAAGAACCTCAAATTGGCCAATAAAATAGATGCTTATTTCTGGCTAAGTAATCCACTCTTATAAAGTGAATGATGCAAAAGAAAAAATATTTATATAGATATACCAATCAACAAAAAGAGGTTCTGACAATTTACTGGCACGGTCTTTTAGTCTATTAGACGACTAAATACAAACCTCAAAGTCGTTTATTAATGAAATTTTTATGGATTATCAATTAGGATTTTTATTGTTAATTTGACGGTAGTAAAATTAAATCAAAAATTCTCTGAGCAACACGCAACTCACTGAAGATGGTATTTATACTTCAGAGACTTAAATAAATAATAAAGAAAAACAATAACGATAAAACAAACTCGTAATAAGTCATTAAAAATCTTTTTCTTTGGCGAGGCTCATTTCCAATCCTTTCAAGTAGATGTCCATTTCTGTCAAGAGATTGTCTAATTCCAATTTTATAGAGGACTTCATAGTATGCATGTTATAAGAACTATCATCAAATAATTCCAATGGTAATGGCTTAACAGCTGGGGGTTCATTATTTTCATTTAAAGCTGTGTTCGATTGAAGAGGATTAATAGATAATGGGGGTAAACGTGCTCGTAATTTCGAGTTAAAAGGCTTTACAGTGGGTGAATTGATAGGGTGTTTGGGAATTGTCGGAGAAGTAGCTTTTGAAGGTTGGTTATTAGATGATCTAGCAACATCTATTGGGGGTAAAAAGGAGTGCGTTTTATGGGCGCTGGTATCTGCTGAAGTGTTCAAGTGTTCAAAGGCACCCATGGAAACACTCCTAGACTGGGGATCTAGTGAGGATGGAAATCGAAGAGGGCCTTTCATAGGAGACATGGATATGCCTCTTTTGCCCATATTCATTTGTCTTTGCACCACGCGTGGTAATGGACGCTTCACATTCTGGTCTATAGAATTCATAGCATTTCCTCTGCTCCGATTGACAACCAATTCTGATTCTTCTGGAGATCTCGATTGTTTCGGATTAACAGTTGGTTTGTTTTTCAAACATTCATCTTCCTTGTCAAAACTTGGCAGTTCAATCTGAGAGTATGAAGGTTTAATATTCGATTCTTGGTTTGCAATACCTCGGCCAATGTTAGAGGGATCTTCATTCGGCATAGAGCTATTTTGAAAAAGCTGCATAAGAGGATGAGACTCGTTTTCTGTGGCAGATACAGCTGTAGACGAGGTCGGCTTGGAAGTTGGGGTTTCAGACCCTGAAGACGAGGAGGAACGTTGTTGATGTGTTTTTTTGACTGTTCCAAACTCCCAATCATCATCCAACATTGTTTCAGAAGTATCATTATCTTGGTCGCTGCCATTTTCAGGCTCGTGTGGATTCATTAAAGTATCCGGAACACCGCCAGCCGCTTGCCAATTTTCATAACGTTTTATCAGATTGTACAGCTCATTTCCAGGTAGCCGTGCGTATTGCTTGATAAACTTTGATTTTAAAAGTTCAGAGGCATCCAAACGCTTATTCGGAATAACATGTAAACAAAAAGCAATAAATTCCTTTAATAAGCTGCTATAGTTTCCTTCGAGCTTTGGTGGGGGAGTATGCGCAATAAGGAAAACTGCACGAAATGGGTCTTCTTTGGCATGAGGAGGAGAACCAGTCGCGATTTCGTAAGCCGTAATTCCTAAAGACCATATATCAGCCTAACTGTATTAGCAAACGCCGTACTTATAAAACAAAGGCTTAAGGCTGTAATACGTACCATGACATTGTATTCTTGTCCATCACGAATAACTTCAGGAGCCATCCAATAGGGAGTGCCAATAAAAGTTGTTCGCTTCCTTCGATTAATATTGATTTCTGCAGCGACACCAAAATCGCAAAGCTTGACATTACCAGACACAGAAACAAGAATGTTAGCTGCTTTTATATCACGGTGAATAATACCAGCATGATGAATGAATTTTAAGGCCTGTAAAGTTTCACGAAGGATAATAGAAATATAAGGCTCACTTAATTGACCAGCTTCCATTAAAGTACGAACACTGCCGCCCTGGCAATAGTCCATAATGATCCATAAATTTGTACCTACCAAGTATGATCCATGGTATTTAACGATATTTTCAGATTCACGTTGCTTTAATTCACTTAAAACAGTAATTTCTTTTTGGATATCTGATACTTCGTCTTCTGCTGTGTCCAGATTCAAGACTTTAATTGCTACAATCTCTTTTGTAGCATTTCGAAGACTGATACGAGTCAGTCAATTCTGCAATTATAGAATAGTAAAGAATATAACCATACCCTTTGTATACAGCACCGTATGAACCACGGCCTACAAGTTCTAGTTTTGTATAGGCGCAAGATGCCGTCTGATGTTCCATAATCCCAGCTTAGCTTTTATTAAACAAACATGAAGGTTCTATTAGCTTGTTCTCATTAACGAAACGATGCGAATGTAAGTTCACCTAGTCTTGTATGGTAGTTGGGGAAACCTGTGGTATAGCGAAATTTGTCCTCTTGAATTGCTCAGGGAAATTGGAATAGGACAGTGTAATAGGGGTTTATTAAGCTGAAATTTTAGCTCTTTTATAAAAGAAAATGCTGTTAGGTGGAATATGCAGTACGTTCATGGGATTCCATTTTTGCTATTTGAATCAAAAAAGTGCTTCCTTAAACATAAAACTGCTTAAGAGTTAAATCATATTACAATTTATTCAGAAAATATCTTTTCTTTTATCATTTATGTCTTTGAAGCAGCAGAAAAGTACTTTGGGAACGTTCATGATGAAGCAGGTGTCCCCTTTGTTTGATGCGTTTAGTACGCTCTCTTCCTAATGGTATCTTTTTAAACCCTTTTATCTACTTTATGGATCTCCTACTCTGCAAAGCATAAAAAATAAGAGGAGGCTTAAGAGCATGGGCTTCACCTGAACATTCATTGGGACAGGAAAGTCAAAAGTCGAATGGCCTAGTCAACTAATACTTAAAGGCTATAGCATTGGCATACGCTTTTTATTTTATAATGGATCAAGGTTCGGATATGGTTAAGATTCATTTACCAGAAAGTAAATTCACAATCTATAAATGAGATAGTGGTAAAGTCAGATAGATATTCTAGTAACGAACTGTGACATTAGTAGGGTTTGCTTGGCAAGCAGCATTAAAGGTGTCGGTACCATTGTAAGTAGAATTAGAACGAACGGGAGAATTAAGATACGCAGAAAGCTCACACATACCATCTGAAGAATTAGAAGGGCCATAACCACAGTCGGTCAAAGGGAAGACTTGTTGGTTAACCAGGTGTCGTACATAATACTTCTGATCTTGGCATTGAAAAAGCTCGGTGATCAAGTTTCCAGCAAAAGGAACGAATGACGAAGTTTTCAGAGAATAAGTATAAGGATTGTAAGTTAAAGGGAGAGGGTGCTCGGGAGTGATATCTGGGAAGAAACCAAGAGCAGCTTCAATAGGAAGGATTTGGCCATCGTGGGTGAAAGCAAAAAAAGTTTTTTGGTAATTGCTTTCATTATAAACGGAACGAAGAGATTTGGCCAAGTTATGGATATAAGGACCACCCAAAACATTAGCCCATTTAGAAGACGGACCGCCCCAAAGGGAAAATTCCAAGTCGTAATCGTATTCAAAATTGATGATTTCAGAAGGAGTGAAAAGAGAACAAAAGCCACTTTCATCCTTTAAAGTGAGCTCGTAAGCACACAAGTAGAAAAAGCTCCTAACGTCATCATTTGTGAGATTATAGTTTGAAAAGTAAGGGTTAAGACGGTTTCTGATAGGAACTAAGAAAATGTTTTCCCATATGGAATGAGCCTCTTCTACCTGCTTGTAGTCGATGTTGTTGTCAGAGTACACAGGACAAGAATTATAGTTGGAAAGAGAATTAGCACCAGGAGTCTCATCCTCAGCAAGGTAGACGAATTTTGTCTTGTTAGCAATTTCATTTCCAAACATGCCGTAACTGTACCATTCTGCAGACTCGACGACACGACCTTGAGCCGCTGTATTTATTTCATAAACATCGGCATCAAACAGCATGTTATACCGAGTAAAGACTTCACGGCCCAATTTAAACAATTCCACACGGCCACTACTGGAAAGCTTATCGGCATTACGAAGTTCAATGACTGGAACCCAGGACTTGATAAACTGAAAGGGGTTATCAGGCTTTGTATAATTAATTGGAAGCGATCCATTGGTAAGCTTTTCTTGCATTTGAACAAGAGATTTGGCACTGGAACCACCGTCGTCGCTAGCAGGGTTTCGTGAACCATGGCGCTGCAAAACATGGACTTGACGAATTTCACAAGATTCCGGAAATGCAGAGCTCAATCCAGTGAAATGTGGTTCATGATAAATGCTAAGACTGCCTAAATGTTCCTGAAGGTTGAATGTATTTTTAAAAGACTCGAAATCAGAAAACCGGGCCGAAACAGAACCTATGATGAAAGCCAAAAACCATAAAGAGAAGCTAGACAGTCGCATACTGATGAAAACCAAAAAAAATGAAAAAGTAATATAAAGAACGATAGAAAATTATGCCGGGAGAAAAACCCAATTTAAATCAAAAGATAGGAAAAGATAGCAACTGATAGCTTTGATAGATCAAAATGTAAAAAAAAAAAGGAAACAAAGAAAAACAGAGACAGAACTAGGAACCCCAGTTATTTTTACTACATTAACTGTAATTATTTACTGTAAATAATGGAAATCTGGTTCTGACTTAAAACTTGTTCGGAGCTTATTACATATAAAGTAGTCCGGTTATCCGCTTATCGAGTTTATATTTATTTTTGCGATATACGAATATTATTACAGGCATTATTTTAGCTCTAATAAAAACAAACAATGGGAAAAAAAATATCCCTAATACTTGAAGGCAATTTTGTTTCAGTTCAATTACTTCGTTTCATTTTACTTTTTTTTTGTTACTGTTAGAGGGACTGTACAGAAAAATCATTTAATTCAACCACAGCTATTCGTATTGCAAGTAAAAACCAGGTGTTTAGTTTGATCGTAAGCGCAGTTTTTTAATTGAAATATAAACAAATATAAGTATTCAATGACGAACAAATACTCGTAAGGTATTGTATATGAAATTCCTCTAGTACTTATTCAATGACAGTATTTCATCACTTTCATGTCACTGAAATACAAACTGTAAACTGTTCATTCCATTGAGAACTTTTACGCTTTCATTACCGTATATAAAAAAGGAAAAGAAATTTATTCTATTAAGCAATTTATTAGCTTTGTTTTGGTTTCATCTGTTCTGCACAAGCATTGTTTGTTTACAAACAGATACTCTGTACAATTATATTACATCATTACTTTCCGCATGAAAGTGATCCCGTAGTAAATCGTATAAACCTATCAAGGCTACCGATCTGCCACGGAAATACCGGGCTCAACCGATCTTGATTAAAGTATCCACAGGTAGGAACTGTCTGTCCCTCTCGTTACATACAACAGATTTCAAAAAATATCAAAATTGGTCGATATTCTGTTTATTTATTCCTTAGAAAATAAGTGATTTACGTTTATAATAAAGAAAAAAAGTTTTCATTTGCATTGTGTAAAAGGACCGGCCATCCGTGCAAGTGTTGCCCAAAAGACGTTAGGATTCAAAAACTTGGCAGTGTGACGCCTCATTCGAAGAAAAAGGAGGAAAGGAAAACATATTCCTTCCAATATCAAGTGAATGATTGAGGTATCAGCCCATATGTTCAAACGATATGGGAAAAAAATCACTAATAACCTGGTGGAAGCAATTGAGAATTCATAAAGCAACTGAGAATGAACTATTTGGATTAAGCCTTTCTGAAGCTTTGGAAGTTTCCAAAGTAGCCATTTTCCTCACCCGAAAAGATGGTGAAAAAGTGTTTTATGGTTATATACCGGCAGTAGTTGCAAAATGTGGATTTTTCTTAAAACAAAATGCTACACAAGTAAAAGGAATATTCCGAGTTAATGGCTCTTCAAAAAGAATTCAGTTACTTCAGAAAGCGTTTAGCACGAGCCCAGATTACGGTCGTAGCTTCGAATGGAATGGCTATACCGTTCATGATGCCGCCAACGTCTTTCGAAGATTTATTAACTTGATGCCTGAGCATGTAATTCCTCTAGATTACTATGAGCTTTTCCGTGAGCCCATGACTCTTTCTAATTTGACGGATAATGATCGTATTGAAATGTATCGCCAACGTATAGATAAGCTTCCTATTCCAAATCGACAGCTTCTTCTCTATCTATTAGATTTGCTTGCTGTTTTCGCTTCAAATTCTCACATAAATCTTATGTCCGCCGAAAATTTAGCCGCTATTTTTCAACCTGGTATCCTATCCCATCCTAGTCACGAAGTATACTCTAAAGACTACAAAATTTCACAGAATGCACTTTTATTTTTAATCAGTCATCAAGGAAGCTTCATAAAGACTATTCCTCTTTCTTCGTTACCTCCCTTAGTTCCCAGTCCGACTTCTCCCAATGCCTCTTCCTCGACGTTGGTAACACAATCTGATGGCCATTCTAGAGTACATCTTTATAACTCTAAAAGTGGAACCATTAAACGATGGCGTTCTTTCAGCCGTCAATCGAATAAGAACTTTTCCACAGCTGACATTCTTGATCGTAGTCCTAATATGGGTGATCTAAAGGTAAATAGTTCCCAAATTAAAGGTAAACCTAGATCCAACTCATTATCTCGGAGTGGGTCTATGAAGTTTTTTCATACATTGGATCGTCGGAGGGACACCTAAACAGGTAACGAATCATTGATTTTTTACGACGATATTATAAGTGGAAGTATGTTATTGGTTTTCTGTATATAGTTCTGTATAGATTCTACCTATCGTTCTTTTATTTACATTGGTTTCTTATTTAAGTGTTATGTTTTTTTTGGTTTTTTTTGGGATTTATATTTGGTAGCTTTTCGTTAAAGATTTTGCGCAAGACTACCATTTTCAAAACGATCGTTTACTTACCTTTTTTTACAAGTTCAGTTTTATCGCTTAATTTCTTGAACTTTCTGAAATGTTGTTTGGAAGCCTGTCTTTCCTCGTTGGCGATTACAGACCTTATATGATCGTTTGCAGGCTTTATCAAATGGTTGTCTGTTTTTGAAGTACAAAGATTTAATGGGTTTCTTTTTTTTTACTGCGGAATTTTGGATTTTTGTATATAATGTCTGTATGTGTAAGGAAAATTGTACCTTGTCAATAATTTTGTTAAGCTGTTAGTATTCAAGGTAATGAAATAAATATTATTTTGGTAATCTTATATTTTTGGGTTTTCATAGAAATCATTCCTATATATGCTATTTACTAAGTATAAGAAAGAACTTTTTTGCTAATATAATTTTAAAGATAACCTATTAGCTCGTTTCATTCACTAAATAGATCCTGTAACAGCCTCATTAAGTTGCTTTGCTCTTCTGTTAAAGGTTCCGATGAAGGAATGAGGAATAGCGGAATACGCAGCTCAGAAAGTGCCTTTCTTTGGTCGGAATACATACGTTCGGTTAATAAAACAACCTTTTTATCAAATTCAGATAATACTTCTTCAAGTTCCCTGTCGTGTTCGCTCAGAGAGTTCTTGTTGCTTGTAGAAGAATGCCTTTCAAGAGAAGATGCATGACCCAGAGAAGTCGAAAGAGGTGTCAATAGATTTTTTAATTTATTTTTAGACTGATGATGGTGAATTAGTCTTTGGCGTTCCATGAACCAATCGCGTTCTTGGCGTTCCTGCATGGTTTTCAACTTTTTTACTTTACGCAGCTTCTCCGGGTTTTTTACTTGCAATGAAAAGACATAGCGTAAAGCTGCTGGATATGATCGAATATTTTCGACAAGAGCAAGTTCCTGAGAAGCCTTTTGATTGTTGAATGAAGGATCTAGTTCGGAATTGAAAGTCTGAGATGAATTGGTATCATTTGACACTTCCTTTGATGTTGAAGAGGGTTTTGAAGAACCTTCAAGTTCCTTTAATAACTTGGCAACCGTTTCATCCATTCACGAAACTACAATTAATCGTACGGCAGTTTGCTCGTTAAATGTACATTTATTTGCACAATACAACCAAAATTATTATTTTTAGTGTAATATATAGCTGAAATATTATTAAGAAGAGGTAGAATCGGCTTCCTCAGCAGGTTCCTTTTTTTCTTCAGTACTCTGGGTAGTTGTTTGATCTTCGGTAGTAGGAGGTTGCTGGTCAATATGCATTTCTGTAGACTCAGAAGTGACAGGCTTCTTTTCTTCATTTTCTTCTTGCTGTGGAGGAGTAGAGTTATTCTCACTTTCAGACTTTACTTCATTGTCAGTCTTTACTCCGTTTTCGGCAGGTTTTGTTTCTGGTTCATTAGGAGCACCAGCAATCACAGAAAATTGACCACCGGCACCAGCAACTCGGATACTAGCATTCGTAATAGCTTTTGAGCGAACAAGCGTAGGTACTACAATTTCTTCATCGGTGTCACCTTGTCCAACCTCATAATTCTCAGACGAACCCCACGAATATACTTTACCATCATTAGTTACTGCTAAACTATGGTGAGTACCACAGCAAACTTGGACAACATTCGAGAGTCCAGGGATAATAGTGGGAGTAGATATACTGTAATTGTATCCCTTCTCATCTTTGGTAAGAGATTCAGGTAATGCATCATCGGGTATACCAAGTTGATGACGATCTTGACGACCCCAAGCCAATACTCGTCCATCTTCTAATAATGCAAGACTGTGATGTTCACCACCAGTGATGGCTTTAATTTTGTAAGGCTCTAAGGCTTCTACTAAGGTAGGTTTGGTAACTATACCTTCTTCTTCGTCTTCTTCATCAGCAATAGCGCATTGTTTTGTCATATTCAAGCCCCATGCATAAACCTTTCCCTTATTATTTATGGCAAAGGAATGGTAAGAACCAGCACCAACAGCTACTATGTTTTTAAGTGCAAGAGGCTCAGGGTTTAGACCTTGCAGTCGACGACGATCCATCATGCGACGTCCGAGCTGACATTGCTGACCATTACCCCAGGTATAAACTTTTCCGGTTGTTGTCAAAGCAAGTATATGATCAGTGCCAGCAGCAAGCTGTGCAACTTCGGGAAGCGGCATTTGCACAGGCTCTGAGGCACGCTTGCTAGATTCGCTGAATCCCAAAATACCATCAGAACACTACATTTCGTTAGCAAAGATCATACAAAATAAAGGAATGAAACCGATCGTAGGAGACGCCACGATAGAGGATATTTATAACAATATCGACAAATCTCACAGAAAGGCACTATAAAACACAGTTATGAAAAACTTACACGAAAAGTACCCCAACTGAAGCAACTGCCGTTTTCTGTGATAACACTCGTAAGGTTATCACTACAACAAACTTTGGTAACTTTAAGACGCTGAATAGCGCCAGTGACTTGACTGGGGGTTCCTTCTAATAAATCGTTATCAATTGCGTTTCCCTCTTTGTCAGTTTGGTTTTTAGTAGGACGACCCAAGGCAAAGTCGTCATTAACACCCCAAGTGAAAACGCGGCCATCATGAGAAAGCACAGCTGAGTGCATGCCACCAACCGCTAAATCAACGACGCCGATTTTATCTCTAGGTAAATTCGGGTTAAGACGAGGTCGATAAGCGACATCAACGTCCAAGTCGCCCATGCCGAGTTCATTCATGGAACCGGTACCAAATACAAAAACATTCAACAGCTCATTAGGGAGAGCGGGAATGCTGTTTAGTTTTCTTCCAGTGGTCCTTTTAGGTTTAGGACCACTAGAAACCTTAACACGCTTCTTCGATGGTTTTGTTGGAACAGGAGCTTCATGATCTTCCAATTCACGCTTATTCAAACTAGTCCCCAAGGCTTCCTGTTGTCTCTGTGACCTTCTAGTAACTCTAGTTTGTGACATTTTGAAAAAATTCGCTCCAGCAAGAACTCTAAGAGATTTTTATTCTGTGTTCCAATGTTAGTAAACATGTCAATTTGTCACCCGATAGCGTAAACAAAGCAAGCCTCAAACAGAGGTGCTCCAAATACACAGACTGCATAGGAAAGATAAAATGACATACGCTTAAAGAAGGAAAAGGAGCAATCCACAAAATTCTGCTTTTTTTCACGTTTTGATTTAGGTCGAAATGTTTTGTCCCAAATAATGAAATCATGCAAAGGAGCTCACCGCTCACTAATCCACATAGCGTACTTTTAGCGATGCGCTAAAATGTAAACAAACCAAAATATCGTATTAGGATGAACAAAAAGTAGCAAGGATTGTCAACTAAGAAGCAGGAGAAAGAGCGTGTTAATTATCGTGGTAGTGAATGAGATGAGTAGCAATATTGTTCAAGGTTCGTTTCATTTTGTACATTTTTGTGTTGGTAGTAGAAACATGGCAATCCCAATTGGCGTGCTCTCGCGTTTTAGTGGCACTCATTCTTGCTTTCTTTTTCATGGAAAGAAAAACTCAAAGATGTTTTTAAAGAAACGCCAAAACCAATGCGATCTAGCAAACGATATGTGAGGACTTGTATCTGTTCGAAAAGAATTCTAGGTTTTCTAGCTTCGCGAGGAGACTTTTTTAAGACAATACTAATCGCTACTTACAGTAATAATACGGTTCCGAAAGTTGACCTCGCAGATCATGCATGGCTAGTGAAAAGCGTCTTTCAAAAAGAAAACGAGAATCAGAAGGAACCATAAAGGAATCATATTTGAAAATAAAATTGACTTCTTTAAATAAAAACAAGAATTGCTTCTTGTTCCTACTATACAAATCGCTGATGTCTACTGGAAGAACTAGCCTAAAAGAAGATACCAAGTACGAAGGACGAACAAACAAAACGCACCAACTGCAAATTAGTACTACAAGTTGGGTTTTTAATATTTTTGAAAAAGAAAAAGAGTGAGTAAAAATAAATAGGAATATTAAATGAAACTAACGAGTAAAAGAACAACGAATTTCCATCGTTTTGCACTCCCGGGTTGTGTCCAGCGATAATTCATCCTTACTGAAAGATAGAAAGAAAGGCACAACTAGGATGTCTGATCCCGCTAGCTTTCTTTTTAAAGATGAGCTTTTGGTTGGATCGAAATATGTGGTTGGAAAGTACAATATCACGATTGAAAAGTACTTGTCAGAAGGTAAAAAGGATGCATTTTATGAAACGTTATGATGGAAACAATTATTAACTGGTTTTCTTTGTTTCAGGTGGTTTCTCGCATGTTTATGCTGTGCAAGCATTCTCCAATGCAGAAGGGTCTCCTCTTTCAGCAGTTCTAAAACGCATGTATGCCGCAGACGAACAAGCTTTGAATCACATCAAATCGGAAATCAACACAATGGTAAGTGGCTCAAAAAGTGTATCTGCCGGATTTACTAACGGAATGTTCCTCTGAAACAGAAATTGCTCAAATCAAATCCCAAGATTGTTACTTACTATGATTCTTGTGTCTTGCCTCTGAGTGAAGAAAAAAAAGATTATGAAGTTCTTCTTTTGATGGAATATTGTTCTGGTGGCGGACTCATTGATTTCATGAATCAGCGTTTGCAGACACGATTGTCGGAAGCAGAAGTTTTAAAGATCCTTTCGGATGTCACACAAGGTGTAGCAGCAATGCATCGTCTACGGCCTCCCTTAATCCATCGAGACTTAAAAGTAGAGAATATCCTTATGACTTCTTTCTCTTCGTTTAAGCTTTGCGATTTTGGCAGTGTGACCGAACCTATGCATGCCGCAGAAAATTCTACTGAAATTCATGCATTGGAAAAAAACCTGGCTACTTTTACCACCTATCAGTATCGAGCCCCCGAGATGATTAATTTTTACGCCGGGCTGGCAATTGATGAAAAAAGTGATATGTGGGCTTTGGGTGTCCTGCTTTATAAGCTTTGTTATTACACTACTCCCTTTGAAACTCAAGGACCAAATGCGATCCTTACTGCTTCTTATGCTTTTCCTCCTTTTCCTCATTATTCTCATTCTCTAAAGAATATTATTATTGCTTTGCTTCAGCCAAACCCTTGTTTACGCCCTAACATCTTCCAATTAATGTATGAAGTTTGTCGGCTTCGCGGAAAACCATTGCCGTTCGGTGATTTTTATGCCGGCAACGATCCCTCCTTTTATGATATGAGTAATAGAAAAGTAATGTCCCTTGTTAGACAATCTCAAGGATTAGCCTTTAACCAACAAATCCCCTCGTCTGCACCAATGTCCGCCTCTCATATTCAAACTTCTCGACCTCCTGTGCCTCCTATGACACCTCCTACTTACCCTTCTCATCCAGTGTCTAACCCTTTCTATGTGCAAGCAGATATGTCTGGTGCATCTCAAAAAATACGTATTCCCGTTCCCGTTCAACAGAATATGTCAATGAATCATCCAGTTGATTTGGGGTCTTCAAGGAGCTTGAGTTATCATAATCAACAAGCGATATCTCGTCCTGCTTCAGTCGTTACTGATTCTGTACCCTCTACTCCTTATGTTTCAAGTAATAGTAAGAATCCATTCCCTGTCTCCCACTCTACAACAGGTGCGTCTAGTCACTATGCACCAACTGATTTTGCAAAGACAGGTTCGAAGTCGGTACCTGAATTTACTACTGGCGATCTAGAAGATGATATTGCTTCACGATATCCAGATCTGAGTGAATTGGAAGCACAAGTAACGAATCAGACTGATATGTCTTCTCAAAAAGCTTATGAACTTTCAAAGCGAGAAGATGAAATTGCAAAGTTGGCAGATGATGCTTTTGCGAGTTTTTTGAGACCTACAGAGTCTAATAGTCAGGATGCGAATGTTAAAGATGAGTCTCAAAATCATCCACCTTCTTCTTCTATTGTCATGGATGCTCAGAAGTCAGAAAAGACTGGCTCTTCAGATGAATTACCAGGTCCTTCCCATTCTTTTAAATCATCCAGTGCATTTCCTAATGAATTTCTAAAGTTCGAAATTCAAGATCCTCAAACGACTAATCACAAGTCACCTGTGAATTTCGAAACTGATGCATTAGCGGGACCGCATAAAGCATTTCGGCATTCAAAATCGCTTTCACAGGGCTTACCTTACTCTTCTTCTCACTCTAATTTGAAGTTAGAAGGTGATGACGAGGTATTTTCTTCTTTGCGTCGTCGGAAATCAACTGCTGCTAATCAGAAGTACATAAGCCGCCCTTCCACGAATCCATATATCAATCCTGAAGAATTGAATTACCCTGGTCAAGCATTGCAAACTAACGAGAAAACAATTCCGAACAACTTCTTTGCAGAAACAGGAAAAGTCGCCTCAAACCCTACTTCGTCGTCAAATCCAAATCTGTCTGACACTGAAGACAAGTCTTTCTTCCCCTCTTTTAACCAACTCGAAAGGACAAGTAGCATACAGAGTGATTGGAATTCACACGAATTTCAACCGCCTATGCTCTCAACCAAGAATCCGTATTTGAAACAACTTTCTCCTGAAAGCTATGCAAACAATCCGGTACATAATCATGCTGAATATGGTTTAAATCCTTCTAACTCTGAACAACCTCAAATCCAAGAGATTGAAGGAGCAAAGAATCTTTTTGATGATGAGCTGCAGAAAACCACTTCGTATCCGAATCCAGGTATAGCTAGTGCTACGAATGATGTATCTCAAACGGTTCCTACGAATTTTTTTGATAATGAAACAGAACCTAATAACTACGATTCTCTATCCAGACAGCATAGCTCTCATTTCAACACTTCTTTCCAAGAGGAATAGAAGCTTTCACAAAGCTTAAATTTTGATGTACGCTTCTATAATGATCTGAATTTTGCTACTGTCTTGCATCAAGGTTTCTCAATGACTTCTGATTTATGAAATCTCTACATTCAATTTTGAAAATGTAATATCACTATTTTATGCTGCTATCTGTTTTATTGATATTGTGGAATCTTGTATATACTCGACTACTACATATGATGACAGAATAAAGAACCGGGAAATAATGCTTATATTATTATCCGGGTATATTTTTTTGAGTTTCCGATAGAAATAAACATTAATAAGTTGAGCTAATAGCATTTGATAGTTGTTTTTTGTTGTTCTAATACCGTTTGTTTTTCCGAGGTCAGTAGGAATATAAACTCGAGGACTCGTGAATAAGTAAACAAACAGTGTTTTAGGCAGAACAAACTACCTGTTTGACGCGATGAAAATCATTAAAAGGAATAATCAATTATTTCATAGAAAAAATGAAACAATAATCACATGTTCTACAGCGAATTATGCGGCCAAGGAAGTCATCTACGACCTAACGTCTTCGTCCAAGCTCAAGTCGTCAGAGGTTGTATTAACTTTCGAATTTGATTCTCCAATATTTTTCCAAGAATCTGAGTTGAATGGACTGATACACTTAGCTGTTAAGCCAAAGGAGCGACCGATTGGACTAATACGAATTGAAACTCAGATTCTCGGGATCAGCCAGTGTAAACAGGGACATCCAACAGTATTTTACTGTACAGGAAAGAACATAATGGATCGAAAGTTTACTGTTCCAAACGAATTGGCAGAACACTCAAGGAACACAACAGGAGATTATTTGATTGATATTCAGCATACTCAAGGTATACCAGTAGCTTTTCAAATGGAACTTTACGGGCAAGTGGGACCTGGAAGACAATCCACACCACAGTTCAATATAAACTATTATATTTTTGCGTACGTACTTTTCGATCTGGGCTAATTGAGAAAAGACTAACCAGAGAAGCAATGCGATTTACCAATATGGGGATAAAGTAAAAAAGGTAAGAGAATGTCAAGAAATCAACGTCCTTCCTAGGGTTCTTTCATCTACTTTCTTGTTATCACCGCCATTAATGTGTGTCAGTAAACCAAGAACAAAACTTGGATTATGCAAGCATAATACTGCCAATGGGATAACAGTCAGACTTCCAAGATCTGAATGGCTCGGAGGAGAACGGATTAATGCGAATATTAAAGTGGAAAATTATGGTGATTACGAAATCAAATATGTGAACCTTTCCCTCTTCAAACGCATTACCATATTTCGAGGACCGCTAGGTAAAAGATACCAACCAGATGCATTGTCGCGAGCAAAAAAACGTAATTCTATTCGTAAAGAAACTTGGATTTGTGTACAAAAGGAAGTGATTAATGAGAGAAGGAAGAATAACTACTATAACTGGAAAGGAATCGATACTTTGGGTACACATACAATGGAATGTCAAATTCGGATTCCGGACAGAGAAGCGACAATAAACGTTGGATCTGACTTTCAGGTAGAATACATATTACAAATTTCAATTGGATCCAGATTAAGGTAATCAACAAGAAAAGCGAATAAATAAATAGAAGAAACTAACGATTTTAGGACATTTAATTGCGTAAAGATGCCGCTTCAAATTCTTCCTGCGTACGCTTTGCCAATGGAACGAGAGGCAAGCTTTGTGGACGCAGCATTATACGATTCGGGAGATAATTCTATTGTACTATCACCAAACTCCTCGAGGGGATTTCACCGAATGTCCTATGAGGCACACCCGACGGCAGAGCATGTGAGTGCAAATAGTTATGTCTTTCTCGGTTAAAAAAGGAGCGAATTTTAGAAAAGTTCAACAGTATTTTAATATAGGACAATAATCATCGTAAACTAATTAGATGATTTAGTGCGGTTTTTCACAAACTCCAGTAACGGATCATTCATCTTTATAAGTGAGATTCCAGCATCGTGAAATTCACGCAAGGTCTTTTGGCCGCTTTCTTCTGTAGACATACAGATGCCATCTTCAATAACATATGTTCGATAATGCTCCTTCGCATGAAGAGCTGTATCACGAACACAAACGTCACCGGCAACGCCGACAACAAAAATGTCGGTAATATTACGTTCGTCTAGCATTTTCTTCAGGCCATTGTCTCTACCAATAGCATCGTAAAATCCAGAATAGGACTCTACGAGGGTATCCGTTCCTTTAGGAAGGATGAAATCAACTTTATCCATTCGTAGGTCTGGATGAAACTCGGCACCTGCAGTACCATTCACACAATGGCTTAGCCAAAGTTGTTGTTTATATGTTTTTCCATGGGCATTAATTTCAATAACAGTCCCTTTGGGCTTCACAGAAGGCCCATGAGAAGTCCGAAACGATGCGTGGTCAGCAGGATGCAAATCCTTTGTTGCAACAGTATAGTCCCATTTGAAATTATCGCTCAAGAGTTCGTTAATGTTAGGAATAATAGAAGTAGCACCGGGAAGATGGCCTGCAAATTCTGGTGTTACAAAATCGTTTTGCATGTCTACAATGATGAGAGCAGGATTGAAATCCATCTTATTATATCAATGACTTTACCTTTCTTTATACAGGTACAAACCAAACAATAAAAAAATGAAAGTAATGAAGTAAGAATGGGTAGATTGTTTAAGCTTCTAAAACAAGTTGTACGGGCACGTTATAGCACTTATATAGATGATGACAAAAACGTTAATGGATTACGTGTAGATGGCGAGAAGGTCGACTTAGAGGAAACGGAAAGAATATTCCAGAAAGCTTCATGCGAAGCTTAGTATGGACGAAACAATCAACTTGAAACAATGGGTACCATTATGTGTGGACTTTGTGTTTCATGTCATTGCAGGAAAATCGATGGAAAATTCACCTTGTTATATTGAACAAGTTAAAAACTAAAAGAATAAATAATAAATAAAATAAATATAAGCAGAAAGGGAACAGATTACTGTTGAAGTAGACACGATGGAATTTCTCTTTTGTTGGTTCAAGAAACAAGCAGCAATGAATAGAAACGAATGGTCATGCCATTCGTTTTTATTGCGAGTTAACTAGAGGAAGCCAAGCTTAACATAATCTATCAACACGTCTGTCTTCTCCATTCAGACATGATGAAACCAATTTTAGTTTCTTAACTTTCTCTTGAGTTCTTAAACCAAATCGGGTTTCGGCGCATGTCTCCAATCTACCGATCTTTGACTCATACTTCGTCAAATAACCTATATTTGAGCTCATACAAACTCTCCCTCTCCCTCTCCCTCTCTGTTATTTATTTATTTACTTAACAAACCAAACAAACATTAAACTTAGCGAAGACCTTGTTACTCAACCGTAGCTTTGTTTACGTTACCTCTTTTTGGAATGAAGAACTTCAGAGTTTTTCAACCCCCAAGGGGCATAAGCTACTACTAGCAAGGGAAAGCGAAAGTCATACCAGTGTTCTTCTGATCATAACATTTTCCCTTTACCATACTTTCGCTTATTAAAAAAGTGCCTAAACAAGTACATTTTTTTCAAAAAGTGTACATTGCAGTGTGATAAATAGGCATTCTCAAGACTGTTGGTTAGGTCTGATCATATTAAAATTGTTTTTGTGAATAGAATCATCTGATTCAAGGTTCCAAAAAAATAGACTCAGTGTAAGTTTTCATTCATTTTCTGTCTTTGATTTCTTTCCTTTCCTCCCCCCAAACGGTTTCTACAGGGATCAAAGACTTTCGGGATTCCCTACTAGGTTTTCGGTTTATTTCGCTTTTTTTTCAGGGTATCATACTCTTCGTGGCTTTCATCTGTTGAAAAAAAATTCATCCTCCTTTGCTAGCAAATATGACTGAAGTTCCAAGCGACAAACGACAAGTACTCCAAACTACTTGGTCCAAAATATTCGCCGAGATTGAACAACCCGAGTTCAAATCTGCTTTTGATTCCGAACATCAAATGTATGTTAATTTTTTTGAACAATGTGCATTTGACGATTTTGACTTGACCCTCCTTCGTTTCTTAAAAGCCCGAAAGTTCAACGTCAACGATGCTTCTAGTATGCTTACCAACGCTATTCGCTGGAGACATCAAGTGGACTTACGTGGCATTATGTTGCGCGGCGAAAAGGGTTTAAATCAAGACTTTGTGAAAGCTTCTATGTACTTTATTTGGGGTCAAGACAGAGCTGGAAGGCCAATCGTTTTCTTGAACCTTCATAACTTCATCCCCCCTAAGGACGCACAAAATATGCAAGAACTTAAGGCGCTTATTCTTTATGCCATGGAAAATGCTCGTTTATTTTTGGACTCCGAACAAAACTCTTTAAAAGGCGTCTTGGGCTTAGTCGATTTAACCTATTTTTCTAGAAAAAACATTGACTTGGAATTTGCCAAGGTTTTTGCCGAGACCTTCCAAAACTATTATCCAGAAATTCTGGGCCAGGCCTTGGTTGTCGGTTCTGGTTTTCGAATGGCCTTGTTTGAAGGTGTTTGGAGTATTGGTAAATACTTTTTGGATGCAGAAGTGCGTAAAAAAATCACTTTCTGTAAACCTTATCAAGTCAAAGATTACCTTGACGATAAATACATCCCAATTTCTATGCAAGGCCAGTTTAATGAATCCAAAATTTATGATAATGCGCCTCCAGAACCTGCTGGCGTCGGCAGCAAAGAGCAATTTAAGACTTTGGATGACAAATATGTTGAAGCAGCTAAAGAATTCATTAGTGTTACTAGAGAATGGCTTTACGCCGCAGGGAAGCCCAACGAGAAAGATTTAGAACAAAAACGCAAGGAAGTCAAATCAAAATGCAAACAGCTTTGGCGTGAAGGCCTCTCTCTTCGTCCTCCTAACATTTATCAACGACTTGGTCTTATCGATTCTAAGGGTAAAGTCGACTGGTCAAGGGCTTAAGACTATTATTACCAGGGTAATCTCATCTAACTTTTCAGCTCTACCAGGTTCCTATTAAAATCCACAAACTTTATAGATTCCCTCACCAACGAACGTCGAATGCCTCCGACATCCTACTCAAAATTTCCACGCATGTATAACCTATAAATATGAAAGTGAAAATTTTGCATATTGTCATTCTGTACAACCAGTTTCGGTCATTTCGTCTACCTTGAAACAAAATACTTTACATGTATACAAAAAAAAATAAAACACTAGCCACATATGAGCGAGCATGCTAATTTAAGTAAATATATTACTGTATAGTGGGAAGCAAGTGGGGAATATACAACATTATAGCTTTCTTTTTAATTCATAGACGAAAAAGAGTGGTGATTTAATCACCAGATGATGGGTTCTCCGGTTCTAAATTTTCAGCGTCTTTCCAAACTTTAAACATGTGGCTTGCTAAAGTCAAGATAAAAATTAAAGGTAGATGTAGTAGACTTGCAAAGAATAATGAACGAGCATTTGTTTTCTGAGGATTTCTGTAAAATTGCCAGGCTTTTGCGATCAAATAAAAATTGGCGGCTGAAGCACCAACCATATACGAAGGATTGACAATTCCAGACCAGACGAAACCATAGCATAAAGGAAGGAAGAGCAAAGAATAACGTAGAGCAACTCGAGCATTCAAAGCAGGCCTCTTCCATGATGCCATTTGGTAGCCACACTGCTTATAATCATCAGCAACCATAGTCGAAAAAGCATTGAAGTGCGGAAATTGCCAAGCGTAGAGAATAGCGGCTGTAAAGAATGCACCAGAATGGGAAAGATCACCTCCAGAACAGGCAGCCCATCCCATTAAAGGAGGCATCGCACCTACAATTGATCCGACCCATGTATTGATAATTGAGATACGCTTTATGGGGGTATAAAATCCCATATATAGTACTATATTGGTCAAACCTAACCAACCAACAACGGGGTTTACTAGAAAAGACATGGAAGTGCCCAAAATTCCGGTGGTAGTAGCAAATAACCAACCATATTCAGGACGGACAGCACCACGGGGAATCGGACGCCCTCGGGTACGTGCCATCTGACAATCAAGGGTTGGTTCCATACATTGGTTGAACGCGTTCGCACTTACACTGCAAAGGGCAGTGCCCATGGTTAACCACACAAGAGTACCAAACGAGAGACCAGGATATGGAGCCAAGGCATAAGATGACATAGTTGTTAAGACAACCAAAACCGTTAACCTTGGTTTGCCAAGCTCCAGCAAAGCGCTTGGCTTGGGGAAGCGAGGAGCCGTTTGAATACGCTTCTGTAAAAAGTTCAAAATTTGAGGATCAGGTGAGCTTGGAGATGAAAAAGGTACAGAATTGTATTTAATATTCTTTTTTAAAAAAAAAGATCGGCTTAAAGGTCTGATAGAGACTACATTTTGACTAAAGAACCGTCTCCAGCTCGACCGCGCAGAAAAGCATGATTTGTACGGCCAATGGCTGAATGAATTCAACATAAATACGAAAAAGATGCAATTTTCTTTTTAATCAATTCCAGTTTATGTGGTTTGTCTCCTACCTCATAGCAGTTGGAGAATATATAAAGTAAAGGTGTTTAGTAGATGGAGAAATATGGGAGATTTGGTAGCTCACTGAAGACAATCTGTAGCGGGAATTAACGATTCATATTTTAGAAAATAAAAAGAATTCAAAGATGGAAAGATCATGCTAACTTTTTAGGGAAATGCTTCACAAACCCATTTGTCAAATCTCTATTTCTTAAAACTAGCCTGCTTATGAAGGGGAAGGGTTCCTGAAAAAAGCAAGAAATAAATCATTTGTACATAGCTATATATTTTTCTTAGACATCGAATGCCATAAACTACACTTGATTCGACTTTTATTTGGATGATTAGGCTCACCGTACAGTATTTCCTTGAACATATCGCAAGTAGTAGAAAGGATGGAATTCGATTGCATTTGAGGAATTGACCGATAAATCTGGTTGAAAAGACACAAGTCTCATTCCCTTTTTGGAACTCCACTATTAAATATTTTCAACAAGAATATTATTCGAAATGCCAGAGATCGTGCTCTAGAGGTTTCACAGAACAACCCCTTTTCATTCAATTGAAAACAAACTTACGAATTCACAATCCCACGAGCACCCATAGTTCCATGCTCTGCTACCCACGCTTTCCTTTCCATCATTGCAGATAGATTCGACCTGGTTTTCTTCCTACAAGTTCACCGAAGCATCAAGACAAATGGTCAATGCATTCCTTGGCTTACCACTTACCTCTTACAGATCTACTACTTTCATTCTCTGTTTACACCATGTTTACTCTTTTCCTACGTATTCTAAAAGTCACTACCCACTTTCTAGCATATGTTAAGCAAAAATTTTTTTAACCATTCTCCTACAACAAATGAAGCCGTCCAGATTAGATAAAAGTATCATAAGGAGCAGGATGAAGAGTGATGGGCTTGTTGTTGTCAGTAGCGACAACGTGAGCCTTGGCAGGAGGAGCAGGTTGACGACGGAGTTGGACAGTCTTACCTTGAGTCTTAGCCTCCTTACGCTTTTCCTCGTTGACCTTGACACGGTTCAAGAAATCTTGACGGCACTTGGAGTGCTTAACGTGTTCAATACGGACGTTGACACGCTTCTCCATGTAGCGGTTGCCAACAATCTTGTAGATCAAGACACCAACGGAAGATTGAGTAACGTTGTAGACAATACCGGTCTTACCATGGTAGTACTTGTGAGGCATACCCTTTTGGACGGCACCATTGGCTTTGATGTCGACAATGTCACCAACCTTGTAGGTCTTCAAGTAAGTGGACAAACGAATTTGACCATGCTCTCTGAAGCCACGTTGGAAAGTGTAACGGGTACGAGCTCTGAGACCGAATGAGTGAGGCATGTTGCGTCCTGTTGGAGGAAAATTATGGGTTGGTAATTTCCACCTTGTCTACCGAAAATGTTTGGTGTTGAAAAAAGCAGTCACAGAACCAAACCAAACTTTTATGCACAAAAACAACATTTGCGCAAATTCAGAATGAAAAATAAACAGAAAAATGCCGATATGAGGTTCACATTTACTTGCCAAATAGTATATTTTTTTCTCGCTAATTTCTAATTTCTTCTTTTCCAATGATGCACACTGGTTTATAAAACCTCTATAGTAGAGTAATTTGTTATAATATAATTCTACACGTCATAAAAGCATCCAAATGTCAAACACTATTCTGCTTTGAATAATAAAGACTGATTTGCAATACCTAAAACATGACTCTTGATTTTCCAAGAAAATAAACAAATTAAATTGTAACCAGTACCGTATCCTCTAAATAAAATTATATACTCAAATTATCAGATTTCATGATTAAACCCTCACAGAAGCTTTCTCTTAAACCTTCCGTAGTTTTAGAAAGCACTATGCTCTTATTTTAGCATATGCAGACGATCAGGATGAATACCGGACTGCGCACCTTCTTGAACGACGGACTCTTTCGAGTGTTTAGCTTCCATTGCCTTTTTCTCTTCGCCGGCAACACGCTCCCTACGTTCTTCAGTCCACTTCTTGTTCTTCTCCTTAATTTTATTCATTCGGGTCTCCTTCTTTCCTCCTCCACCAGCAGTTAACTCGATGTTAATCTTTCGATCTTTATAAAGTGTGTGGTGAAACTTGAGGGCCTTGGATATGACATCTGAGCGGGGATTAATATACTCTACAAATGCATATCCTCGTTGTCGACCTGTCCCCTTCTCTGTGGGAATTCGTACTTGAGGCGCCTGTCCAGCTCGCTTAAAATGCAATTGCAATGTTTCTACGTCCGAGTTTTTTGGCAAATTACCCACAAACAAAATGACTCGCTTTTCCTTTTTATCAGTCTTTTGTTTTTTAAGTTTTCCTTTGGGTGGCTCTGACTCTCCTTCTAATGGCCGCTTCTTTTCTTGCTTATCCTTTTCAGTTGTCTTGGCTTCAGAATTTTTAGTTGCTTCATCTTGAGCGTTTTTGTTCAATTTTTGCTCCTGAGCAACATTACGATCTTCTACCTCTTTTTCATGATCTTCGAGCGTCTTCGATTTCTTTGCAAACTTTTTCGATCGATACTCTAAAGATTTTAACTTCTTTTTAGATACCTTAGATGACATGGTTCCAGTAAAAAACTCATTTTCTATTGCTCTCAGTTCCACCTGGTCCAGTTTCAGTTCGTTAAAATACACTAAGTATAATAACGAGAACGACGATCAACCGTGCAAAACCAAAACCAAAAATCATACAATTAGATTTGTAAAAGTAAAAGCTTCCTGTTTTAATTTATTTGAGTTTTCTCACAAATCACCTTCAAGAATAGTAACATTCTCTGTACCGGTTGGCTTCTCTGTCTTTAAGTCCCGCTGGGGGCTGTCGTCCTTTTTCGAGACATCCTGTTGACTAGGAGCAGAATCTAATGTACTGTTGGAAGGAAAAGATGGTCCTGCAGGTCGTTTCCTCTTTGCTGTCCCATCTCCATACTTTTCCAAGATGCTCTGTTCAATTTGTTTTTGATTAACAGCTTTCGACTGACGATTCTTCCGATACTCCAACTCACCAGCCGTTGGATTAGCCACTACATGCACACGATTTCCACTTCGTTCAGCTTCCCACGCAAACGTCTGTAGTTTCTCAAAGTCTTCCTTATCTCCTCCGGAAGCTTTGATGAAACCAGATCCATTTGTGGAATCGCTCAAAAGATGAGACCCTGTAGTATCCCGCATCGATCTTGACTTTGGTTCGTACTGAAGACCTTTATTATCAGTACGTAAATAACCGACTACATCTTCACGCATACGCAAACTGGGCGTTGTTACTCCAGAGTCTGCACCACCGTTAGATTCTTCTTTATTTGTAGATGACGGCGTATCTTTTCCGAAGTTATCAGTACCTTCCGTTTGTCTCTCTGTGCTATTATGCATCTGCTGTAAAGCATCCATCTTTTCATATCGTTCAATCACCTTTTTATAGTCACTAGCATCAAAACCATTCCACCGGTCACGTTTGGCGTCCCAACTAACATCAACCTCTTGTATAACTTCATCTGCTTGGATATCCTTTCCAGTCCAGCGGGCTCCACGCTTTCGCGGACGCTCCATGCAATCTTTTAATTTATGGCTCATGGCACCGCAGTTCTCACAAGCGCCTTTCCTGTATTTGGTTGCAGCAGGTCCTGCTCTTTTACCACGAGCGTACCAAGATTCCTCAATAGAAGAGCGGCCACCACTGGGTGGTTCTTTCTTTCCTAGTCGTTGATGCGCTAACCTTTCCACAGCTTGCTCATCTTGCGCGTACCAAGGAGCTGTCGAAATGAATTTAGGAATATATGGATTGTCAGCACCTGGATTCTCCATTGGCCTACTGCGTCGATTTTGTACTTTCAACTCCCGCATGGAGGGTCCAATGTCGGTCGACATAAAGTTATTATCTTTGGAGTAATCATAATTGGATTGAAATGTGTTGTTCATGTAAGACATGACGGATGCCTGATAAAATAAATAAGAATATCTGCTTCGTAAGGATTCGTTTATAGTCTATTTAACCGGACAGTAGCCTGCGCTCAATAAACATATAGGCGCTTAAATATCCTTTCACTTCCAGATTCTCTACTAATCAGAGAGAGCTGTTTAAATAATAAATTGAGGAAATAAAGCGACTTTGGTCCCTCAATGGCTCAACTTTCCTATTTTCACTTGGGTGTACGGTTTTGTTAAGTGCTTAATACCATACACATAGCATTATAATAATTACACTGTGGTTCCTCCTTAATATGATATGTACATATGAAACCTTTCTAATAACCTTCGAAACATAATAAAAACAATAAAGAAAATAAATAAGAAACGTATATCGACCTAAATCTATAATCCAGGAAATGTTCCAGGACTTTAATTTTAAACTATTATCGCACGTATTCGTTAAACATAAATAAATAGCCACGGATTATGTATGAATAACGACGTCTTACAAAGTCGGTGGACCGCGCATGAAGCGAGGAGACACCGCGGATGGATTACTGTATACACCATAAAACTTTTGACCGATATACACCTCAGTCCTTTTCACTTGGAAAAAACAAAGGAATCACAAGATGTCTGATTCACCAGCTTCGAATGTATCTAATATTGATAATGGAGCAATGACTCCCACTGGCGGCGAGACTTCTCAACAAGATGTCAAACCTTCGACTGAACACATTAATCTCAAAGTTGTAGGACAGGTAAGATTAATTTTGAGAGTAGAATTCTGAGCATTCGGGAGATCATAATATTCGTCTATGGTGTTCTAATTTCCGCTTTCTTTCAAAATCTTTGAGTTAAACGAACAAGAACAATAGAGGCTAACGCAGTAATGACTTTAGGACAACAATGAGGTTTTTTTTAAAATAAAAAAAACAACCGAGTTTAGCAAGCTTATGAAAATTTACTGTGCTCGTCAAGGTAAAACTTTGAATAGTTTGCGCTTCTTGGTCGACGGTGAGCGTATTAGACCTGACCAAACTCCAGCAGAGGTATGTATAAATGAACCATTCTTTCTATTGAATATGAATCTTACTTTGAATAGCTTGATATGGAGGATGGTGACCAAATTGAAGCTGTACTTGAGCAACTAGGCGGCAGCAATTAAGTCAAAAATCCGAGCAGTAGTGATCATTAGTCTGGCTTGGTTATGATAAAAATTAAAATATTGGGATGAAGTGATGTGGCTTCTTTCATGCTACGATACATTTATCTGGGTTTCGCTAGTTCTTATGTGAAGCACAGATGCTCTCAGGAAAGAATTGTTTAATAAAATGACGATTTTAAGATTATATGTCTATATGTTCTATGGTCGCAAACCAATCAGTATGAATTCCTTTTGCAAACTTATATACCTTGGCTCAATTTCTGGCCAAGAGATCAATTTGACTTTGGTAAAGCTGTCGCATCTCTTTTATATCCAGCTCAAGCTCAAAGACTCGGTCGCTTCGTTGCTTTAAGGTAGTTTGCGTTTCTACGTGTTTCTTTTGAAGATTTGTGTATAGCTCACGTAGCTCAATAAGTTCTCGTTCTGACGCTTCTTTCGTTTCTCGATCCACATACGAATTTACAATTTCTTGGCGTGCTTGATCGCGTTGATTAATGAGCTGTACAATCTGCTGTTTTGTAGTCTGTAATTCTGCCTCTAAGCGGCGAATCGTCGATGATAGTTGTTCCAGAAGACTCATATCTGGGCCAGTGTTATTCGCTGGCTTTTCGCCATTACTTGGCGTATATGACAAAGAAGACAAAGCGTCAAAGTCATGTGAGGCTGACATGGGAGACATAACCATGCTATTCATTGAAGCGAACCTTGATGAGGACTGTCTTCCCATCCTTTTACCTTCTGACACAGTTCGCGGCAGTCGGGGTGCTTTTGGTTCTGTAGGAGAGATCGCAAGCGTATCTAAGTAGTTTTCCAAAACTTCTTGCTTTGTAACTTCTGAGTCCTGAATAAAATCATCTTTTGGAAAAAACCCGCTCTCTTCATTCAAGTTCTCCTCCTTAAGCTCCAAAGACGGCGATCGATTTCGATTCAAATTAGACGAAGTTGTGTTTATATCTGAACGGGAATCGATATTTTGCTTCTCCTTATCTATGTCGTTCCAATTATTTGCCAGATTAGGTTTAGAAACATTTGTAGGAGTATGTTCATTATCGTCATCATCATTAGCGTAAAATCCGTCATCTTCATTGGTATAGTTAGTATCAAGAGTCTCAGATGTATCCGGGAATGTCTCAGTAGGTGCTTTGACCGCAGTAGATTCTAGTTCTTGTTGTAAGAGTTGAATCTTTAATTGATACTCTTGCCGAATATCAGAGTTAGATTTTAATAAATTCTCGATTTCATCCTTCTGAGATTTCAATTGTTTTTTGTAATCTTCTTCTTTTTCTGTAAACCCAGAAAGCTTTTCGTTGGCAGTCTTGGACTCTTCTTGAGCGGCTTGAGCCAGTTTGCGGTTATTTTCGTTTAAAAATTCTACTTCAGCTTTAAGCTTCTCTTCAGAGCGAAGCCATTGGCTTTTTTGAATAGACTGTTGAGTCGATAATGTCTCAACTTGTCGTGTTAAACGGACAACTTCCATGCTATCTACCGTAGCTTCTTCAACTTTGCGCTTTAATAACTCGTTTTCTTTTTCAAGAAGAACAATTCGATTCTCATAATCATTTTTGATAGATCCCAGTCGTTCTTGAACGTTAACTTCTGAATCATCATTTGTATCGGATGTCTCTCTCGACTTTGCAACTTCCAGTCTCTTCAATTTTGATTCAGCTTCATTCAAATTCTTCCTTAAATTCTTAATTGTGTTATTCAACTTTAATTCATGTTTGGATAAAGCATGTCCTTCTTCAACCAATTTACGAATAACCTCGTCTTTAGACTTCGGTGCCTCAGAACTTCCTCCTTCATGGCTAGGAACCTCTAAAACTTTGTCAAGGCTTGATTCAACGTTTGTCAACGTCTTTTTAAAAAAATCTCCCCATTTTGAGCCTTCCATAATATAATTTAGTCTTGGAAGACCTCAATTGGCTCTAGGAAAATAGTGTGGAAGGTCCCTGGTCAACAGCGAGAGCATATTGGGAATGAAAAACTAAAACAGTTACACTTTGGTTTAATTGCAAGAAATAATATACTTCAGTTGTTTACTGAATTTATTAGTTTGATTCATAAATAGTCTCAGAACCCTTAGAAAGCAATGGAATTCTTTATAGATATTTATAGACGGCAGTATAAAGCCTTTAAATATACTTGATTTAATAAAGTGATTTATTCATCTCGGCATGAAAAGCAACATAGCTTCGTTTGCACCATTTTGCGTATCCAGCGACATGGTGCATTTTCAGCCACCAAGCCTTTTTCCACGGCCTTTGAAAGCAGTCGAAGATCTCTCACTGGTGGTACTATGATTACTAGGTGCATGAACAGAAAACCCCGAGTTTGGTTGAAGAGAACCCAACTTAGAAACAATAAGGCCAGCTAAAATGCCAAAACCGGATACAATTAAGGCACCTAGGCCACCGGAAATAAGACTCATTCCAAGTAAGCAATAGGGAAGATACTTTCCTGGAAGCTGAAATACGAAAAACACTTGTACCGTCTGATAGGCATTGTACAATGACCATGTATAAGCCATTGCACAGGAAAGAGAAGAGAAAAGGAATGAACCTATTCCAGAGAGTAAACTAAAAGTCTAGTTCAAAGACATTAGCATAAAGCAAACCAGCAGACTGACTCAGTCATTTGCTTACGTCTATGATGAGGATTATTTTTAATAAATAAATTATGTAGCTTTTTGTATTTCTTTGAAAAACATGGTTTTCAAGGAACGATCCATGCTGATAAACTAAAGCAATTACCATTAGCAACAATTTCAGGAAAATAAGTCCAAAGCACTTCCGAACGTACGGGAATACAAATTAAAAACGAAATCGAATTTTGTTCCCACAAAGAGGAAGTTACTGATGAGTCTATAGAGCTCACGTTTGTAAAAAACAGAATGGAAGCTTAATGCATATTGACTCAGTGAAAGAAGCTCACACAAACATAGGACTGTTAATGTAATCATGCTAATTAATGCATATCTTGTTACTGGAGGAATTCTTTCCAAAAGCTGCTGAACCTGATTTATGAATTCGGATGCCATTTCTGAATTGTTGGTTCACGAATAGATTGAGCGCTCGATGAATTTGGACAACGCGTCCGGAATATAGACAGTTGGTGGATACAACTAACTGTGAATACTCTGATTATAATAAAGTAAGTTCGCTTAATTTATTTCACAGCAACAAGTTTCCTCCTAACATTCCACATTGCTTGTCATACAAGGCATTATACGTATCCAAGTATCTGTTCATCTTTTTGAATTTCATTATTAACTTGTTGACATAAATAATCGTTATATCAACCACTACTACTGTACATTAATCTAAAGAATAAATATAAACCCTAAGCTACCAGTTGCAAACAAAAGAGACGTTTAAAAAATGTCCTGTACATCCTTAAGTAGAAACATGTCTTCGCTTCTCTCGTGCAGTCTCTTGTATAATGATTTCTTCCATTGCTGACCGGGGACGTTTGGTATCAGCATCTTTTTGTTTTCTATTTGCAGAAGGCTCTAATGTCTTTTTTCGAGACTTGTCCAACGTTGCAAACACATTTTTTGATCTCGGTTTAGAAGGCACTGAAAAAAGCGGTTTTGACGAGGAGCTTGTAGGAGCTGCTAGTTTTGGAGAGAGGGAGGAAGTATCCGACAAATTATTTTCCGAAAAAGGCTTTTCATTCGTAGAAGGGGTAGATGAAGACAATTGTAGTTGAACGCCTTGGTTTTCAGGTCGTTGTAGTTCATGACTTATAGATTTGTTCTCTTCGTCTGCATGTTGCATAGTGTAAGCTTCCTTTGCTCGTTGAATTTGTTCGTTTAATAATCGTAAATGAGTCTCCTCATCAGACTTTTCTTGAAGTTCTCTCTTTCGATTAGCTTCAGCTCGACGAAGAGCCTCTGGATTTTTATCTATATAGGAAATAAAAAACCCTTTTTCCGTTTCTTCCACACGACAAATGCTCTGTCGACCCAAAAACTTGCAGAACTCTGTTAGAGTATGCCAGCGAGTCGCGTTCATATGTACATGTTGCTTATCTCGAATATACTCTTGATAAAATTTATTAAATTGAACTTTTTTCTCTCCATGAGCGGTCCGGAGAAGCGTAACGAAATCCCGCAAAAATTGGTTGGAAAAATCTTGAATGTGTTTGCCGGGATTCTCAGCAATTAAAGTCATCCTTCGAATATGACCTTCACTTTGCGTATGGCATTTGAATCCATTCTCATCTCTCATTTGTTTCTGGCAAGCAGAACAATACCAGCGTAAACGCTGCAATCCTTTGCTTTTAAGAGCATTCGATATAGCCTTTGGGGTACCAGCTTCAGCTCGTCCCATAATAATTATTGAGACTTGAAAGATTCAAATTGTAATTATAAAAACTCCGATTAATTGATTACAGATGTTATAGACGTTCAATCTTATGAGACTCAGTTTGCTACTATTTGTCAGTTTTTATCGAAAAAAAAAGCCTCTCTGACTTGTTAAATGCGTTTTCAATTCCTTTAAATAGTATTAACAAGTCAATTCACACTTTTCGTCACAAAGTGCAGAAGAATGGCTAACGGCAACTACTGTGCATGCAATTCGAGAAGTCGATTCTTCTCACCAACGAAGTGCATGAACGTGAAAGCAGCGTTTCATTACAAGATTCCAAATATCTCTAACTACTAAAACTCATTTTTATATTTAGATTTTTTTAATTCTACTTTCTGAGCTCGTCAACCCAATTGCCTGTACTTTTTCCAGATTCATTTAATTTGCACCATCAAAAAGGCTTGTCTGACTTTCTTTTGTCGTTTGTTTTCCAGTTAATTAATTATCTCAAAATTTTGGTATTGGATCTCACATACAGATTGTTTTATAGACTTACGAACTATCTTGTTCTCACTCACTGTACCCAATAGCTAAGGCAAAAGTGTACTGTTCAATTTGCTGATTATTGATATTTGACCTTGTCTATCGAACAATAATCTCTGGTTACGCCTTTTGATAAACTCTCCTTTGAGCACTTACTAATTTTGGTAATGTATCAAGGGTTTATCGGATGAATCAGTGCTTGTAATCTTTTAAATACATTTTCTGATTTCATTACTTTTTTTGCCTTAATTTCAGAATGACTGGCATATTTCATGTTATTCGTGATCCTACGTTTCCTGGACATACGCCAGCGTTCAGCAACGTATCTAACGAAATTCCCATAGTAATCGATAATGGTAAGTTATAACATTTTCGTTTGGTGTTAAATATTGAGAATTCTTTTTGATGGTTTATCAGAAAGAGCTCTTTCAGGGAAACACTTTAGCGAAGCAAATTTGAGCTTCATTTTGCCCTCACTTAACTTATTTTTGATTGATACTAAGACTGTTTCTAGGATCTTGGCAACTTCGCGCTGGATGGGGAGGAGAAAAGGAACCTCGGCTGAAATTCGACAATCTAATGTCTAGATACAGAGACAGAAAGCTTTCCAGGACTTCCACACTTGTGGGAAATGATACTTTGGTTGAAGTTGGTGCCCGTTCTATTGCACGCTCTCCTTTCGAGCAAAATGTTATCAATAACTGGGATGTGATGGAAAGTGTACTTGATTATACCTTCTTAAAACTTGGAATTGATCATCAAGATCATCCTGTTTGCATGACTGAATCCTTTATGAACCCCTCTTATAGCCGCTCCACGATGACTGAACTACTGTTTGAGTTATATCAGGTCCCTTCGGTTGCATATGGCGTAGATGGTCTTTTTTCCTTTTACCATAATGCAGGTAAGGATTCTAGTGGTATAGCTCTAAACCTTGGATATTCTACTTCTCATATTCTGCCTATCTTGGATGGCCAGAAACTTGCCCACGAAGCCAAACGTATTTCCTGGGGTGGTGCTTCCTCATCATCTTATTTGCTCCGTCTTTTCCAAATGAAATATCCATTTTTCCCTATCAAAATGCTTCCTTCTCAGGCTCAATCTCTTATGCATAACTATTGTCGAATTTCTCCTGATTATAATACTGAGGTTGCTCACGCGCTAGACAAGGATATTTTAGCCCGAGAGGACGTTGTTTTGCAATTTCCTTACGCCGAAGCAGTAGCGCAAGAAAAATCGCAGGAGGAACTTGAACAGATTGCTGAAAGAAAGAGAGAAAGTGGGCGAAGACTCCAGGCTCAAGCTGCTATTAAAAGAAAAGAAAAAGCTGCTGAGCGCGAAAAAGAGCTCAAAACACTTCGACGCTTACAGGAACAAAGTGGTGTTCTTTCGAAACGAGAGTATCAAAAAGCTTTACAAGAAGCTGGGTTTTCTGACGAAGCTCAATTGAATGCCCAATTGAAGAACGTGCAATCTAGAATTCGCAGGGCAGAAAGAGATGCTTTACGTCAACAGCAACATCAACAAGATGATTCTGAAGCTGATCTCGCAGATATTGATGTAGAGCAAGCATTCCCTTTGGTAAATGTCCCTGATTCTGAATTAGATGAAGCTGGACTTCGTCAAAAACGAAATCAGAAGCTTTTGAAGGCAAATTATGATGCCAGGATGCGTGCAAAAGCCGATAAGGCAGTTGAAGAGGCGGTTTTGCAAGAAAAACAAGAAGCTGATGAGCATTTACGAAAGGAAAGTTTTTCAGTCTGGGTCAAGCAAAAGCGTGAATTACACAAACATCTTTTGGATAAAATTCAGGAAAATCGAAGGCTGAAATTCGAGCTTAACGATCGCAAATCACACACTTCACAAATGAGAATGAAAAGTCTCGCTACATTAGCCAGTGAACCTATTCAAAAAAGGCGACGAAAAGGACAGTCAGAAGATACCTTTGGCGCTAGTGATGAAGACTGGAAAGTATACCATGACGTTCTAAATGCTGAGCAGTTAGAAGAAGAGGGAAAGCGTTTCGTGGAGGAAATTTATGCATTAGAAAAACAACTTTTAGAATACGATCCTTTATTTCAACCGGAAAATACATATGATGCCCTTACTGATCCCCGAAGTACTTTGCTCTATGCGTTTACACGAGGAGTCAGTCCCTTTGATCCAGAGAGCGTTGCTCATTCGTTTCAGCTTCATTTTAACGTAGAACGCCTGCGAGTTCCAGAAGTTCTTTTCACTCCTAGCATTGTTGGCTTAGATCAAGCTGGAATAGTTGAGATTGTTCGCGGCATTTTACAAAGACATAACTCGGAAGAACAGAATAAACTCGTCAAAAATATTGTTGTAACTGGAGGTCTCTCAAAATTTCCTGGAATTGTTGAGCGTATTGAAAGAGATTTAACGAGTGTCCTACCAGTCAATTCCCCATTGAATGTATATAGTGCATCCGATCCCCTGCTAGATGCATGGAAAGGAGCCTCTGAATGGAGCGTTACAGAAGAATTCAAGAACGTGTCTATATCTCGAGCTGAATATCAAGAAAAAGGACCTGACTACTTGAAAGAGCATGCATTTGGTAATCCTCTCCCTTAAATGTGATTCAAATTCTCTCATGAATGAAAATATATATTACATATAATATGATAGAAAGTTACTAATATATTTAACATAAACGGGGTTCTTTCAACAATACTTTTATACTATAAGAAGTGAAGTGTACATAAGAAGAATTCCAGTCATTATAAACATTTCACTATTTGTATTTGTATTTGTATTTAATTTTTATCAATTTTTAACAAAAAAGAGAGAAAGTAAGGCTTTAAATTCGTGAATATTTGAGGCTTTTGCTGGACACATTTCTGGAAGTGAAACTTCCTGGTCTCTACTATATGCTACGATGGCTACGTCCTTAGCAGTTAAGGATGATTTAGAGCCGCAAAACCAAGAAAATGGCTTAAAAGAAAACTCTACAGTCTCGCCTGCACCTTCGGTCAGCTCTTCATCGAAGAAGAAGAAAAAAAACAAGAAGAAGAAGAAAACAGTGACTACCGAAGCCAACGGTGAACACCAAGAAAATAAAGTCTTAGAAGATGAAAAAGATTCTTTAATTTCAGAATTACAGTTAAAGAACAAGGACTTCTCTGAGGAAATTGAAGCTCTAAGGAAAACGCTTGCAGAAACGAAATTAAATAATGTAGATGCTGATGAATCGAAAGGTCTCTTGTCAAAAGAAATGGAGAGTTTGAGAAAAGAAATTAAATACTTGAAAGAAACTAATGATGCTAAATCGGAGGAAACTTCTAGGATTCAAGAAGAGAACCAAAACTTACAGGAGATGTTACGAAATGTAGGAAATGAATTAGTCGATTCTCGTGACGAAGTTAAAGAATTAATACAAAAAATACAAGTTTTGGATAGAAAGGATGAGACTCTTGTACAACTTTCGGAAGTTAAAAGCAATGAGATTACACCGAAAGTACTTTTGAGTGCAGGTGAATCAAAAGCAGAACACTTAAATGGTCTCTCGAAAGAGGTTATTGACAAGGAATATGCAAGGAATGTTTTGATTCAATTTTTAGAGAATCAAGAACACCGTGACCAGATACTTCCTATCTTAGCAATTGCTTTGGATTTAGATGATATTCATCAGCAGATTCTTTTGAAAAGTGTCAATTAATGATGCTGAATTGGATCCATAGTAATTCTATCTTTACTTCGCTGCTTTGGTTTTTCCTTAGATTAATTTCATTCATAATATTTCCTTCTAAACTGAGTTTTGATCAGGTTAGAAATTATATATATTAATTCACTATACATCATACAAAAACTTAACAAAAAAAGCAAGATTATGGTGGGACTTAAACAAAACCAATTAAGCTGTTTGGAACTTTTTGGCATTTGACTCCACATAGTCTGAGGCGGATGTAGCGTACTTAGAAGCCATTTTCGGTAAATCTTTTTTTGCTTTAACAATGTCTTCTTCAAGCTTTTTCTCAGGAGTAGGACGCTTTCCAAACCCTAAATAACTGGCTGCACGTTGCAAAAATCCAAATATACCTTGGGTTTGTCCTTCACTTAGAACAGGTCCATAAAACAACAAGTCGTGATGTTTTAATTTCTCAATAGCATCACGGCGATTAAAAGGCTTTGCTGGTGGCTCTCCGTATTCAGACAAAGCAGACTTCAAATCCTCATTTGACCAGTCAGTATATTCGGAAAGGGAAGCTTTTGGGAACTTCTTCTGGGCCTTCTTAAGAACGGACTTATCGCCTTGATTTGTAAGGGAACGATAAATATTGCAAGCATTCTGAACCAAATGCTCGCGATCCTTAGAAGGATGAAGCTTGCCATGGTAGTATTTCTTGTAATCTTGGATCCAATTATTTAATTCCTTTGAGCTAAGCGTGTTGAAGTACACCGCCCAGTGAGGAATAGTTCCTTTGTTGAAATGTTTACGAACTTTGTCTATCAATTGTTGCTTGTTGCTCTTCTTTGGGACGGGTACACCACGCAAATAGAGGAATTCGCGCAGCTTAGAGTCCTTCCACTTTTCTAGCACGGTTTCATCAACCAATTCGCGAGCTTTCGAAGAAGCAGCTTCCTTTTGGGCTTTGGCTATTTCGGAACCTTGTTCAAATTTATCAGATGCGTAAGAAGAAACACCCGAAGCCTTATGCTTTAAATCCCCAGTTTTCGAAGAAACAACATGTGCATTTGAGCTTCCTGCGCCTTTAATCTCATCTTTGAGTTGGCCAGCGTTTGAAGAAGCAGCGTGGAATGCATCGGTCGCTGCCGTAGAAGCATCAGAAGCGGCACCTGAAGCAGTGTCAGTGACAGAAGATGCATGCTCCTTTGTCTTTTCTTTCAAAGCTTTGTATCCGTTCGTCCTAAGGTAGTATTGGCGACGAGCCATTGCCCATAGTTTATCAAGAGCAGATGGTTGATAAGCAGGAATGCCGCGAGCGTCCAAATATGCTTTTAATCCAGATTCAGACCACCAAGTAGCGATGCGGCCTTTGCCCTTTGAAGCTTCATGAAGCCTGTCAGCCTCTTCTTGTAAGCTTTCACTAGCCCTCTCGCCGGTTTCAGTGATTTTACCAGAGGCATAATCCACAGAGTCTTCGGCTTTCTCACTAACTTTGTCAACATAATGACCAGCTTTGCCGGCTTTCTTTGTGGCATCCTTTTTGGTGGATTCAATGATGGGCTTGCCAGAATCTAACTTTTCAGACACTGTCTTTTTGACCTTATCGAGAATATGATGACGGGACTCATGAGCCTGAATCGGAACCCCCATATTGTGAAGCCAGGTACGAAGCTCATTGTCAGACCAGGTATCGTATACCCAATCGCCAGTTTCACCTAGTTTGGAACCCAACCGCTTATACTCCTTAACGGCGAGCTTACGAAGAGAAGCAGGAGAGAGCTTCTCAAGCAAGCCTTTCTTCTCTTTAGGAGCAAATGCGTCACTGTAACGAGCTAAGAAAGCACGAAGTTGAGAGTCGTTCCAAGCATCAAAAAAGCGAGATTTCTGGTCCTCCCACACATCAGAAGTGGTATCTTTTGCATCAGAAGCCGCGTCTCCTATTTTGTGGCTAGCTTGATTGATCTTGTGTTTGGCTGTGCCAAAATACGAAGGGTTGGTTTTTTTACCGAGCCAGCTGGATCGTTGAAAATCATTTACACTTTTAAAGCTTGGAATCAAAGACTCATAATGCTCGACGAGAAAGTCCCTAAACTCAGCAGGACTCGATCGAGTACCGTATGGCACGGAATGTTCATCGAGCCAGGTTTTGATTGCAGAGACATCCTGATTTTTGTATGTGGAGAATCCATAAAAGCAAAAATACAGCCCAACTGCCGCAAGGGTGTTGATCAAAAATAATTGTTGGACCCGCATAATGCGAAGTTATGCAATAAGAGAACACAAATAAAATTGGTAAATGAAGAATGAAAGGATAATAGGGAGAACCTTAATGAAATTATGGAATTGTAAAGGGAATTAGCTCAATACTCTTTTTGATGAAAGTGTAAAAGGTGTCCAATCTTGAATCAGCACCTAGGACAAGTAAACAAGTCAAATGCTAAGGATCAATCTTACAATTTCAATCAATTCTTATTATGAGAGAAGTAGTAATGGAAATATTATGCAAGCAACAAGAAAGGAGACTCAAACTCGAAATCTTCAAGGTGATAATCGTGACCTGGGAAATTTACGTTAACAAGTGAATCCAATTCTTAAATGTTGTCTTTGGTAAGAAGAAGATCATAGGGATTATACTACATATATATATACGCCTTTGAAACATTGCATCAATGTAAGTGAACTGACGTAAAGCATCATCTTTGCTCTACGTGCAATTTCACAAGGCAAATATGTTTTAGCTGTGTAATTGCATTCATGACATAAACTAAATGTAAAAACACACTTAAAGCGAGAATCGCCATATGCCTCCCATTGAACAATTGCATAGAAGTAATATAATAACTTAAGTCGATATTATTCTCTTGAGATGTATAGACAACGATATAGGATTAGTAGTAATATAGAACACTAATGAATTTAAATAACTTAGGCGTTTTTAAATGCTACAACTGGTTTAAGTAGGATGCTAAAGGTCTGCTGTGTTTAGATTTGCAAAAAAGGATTTTACATTAGAAAAATATAGCTTCATCAGAGAAGGGTTTAGTGATTGGCATTCCAAGAAAGAAAAAAAAAGTTAAAGTAAAAAAACTTCATTGCATTCATTTTTATATTCTGAGGATACAAGGTTCCTAATATGATTTCTACGATGAATAAGAAAGACTCTTGTCAACATAAACATAGCTGTATAAACACACGAACGTATCGATGACAGTAGCTGTTTAGGATTGAGAATGTGATATGGGATAAACAAAAAAGGGGCAATAGTTTTCTCTTGAGGACAAAAGAAAAGGGGGAGAAAAGAGTGACAACAACCTTCTTTAATTCATTCTCAACTCTGATATTCGAAACAAAACAAAGAGCGTTAAACTGACTCCTTTGTCTTCTTCGCCTGTTCTCCATTACTGTTTTCGCCTTCCTTAGGGATTGCGGCTACTATATGATCCTTGAGTTGGCTCGCCGATTCGTTGTCTTTGACACGTACTGCGTACAAAACAGACTTTCCATTTTCAATGACAAAAACCTTTACATAGTTTGCAGAACCACCGCTGGATGCCGACGCAATCTGGAAAGCTTGCTCAGACATTCCTTGAAACAAAGGAACGTTCATAATGACTCGATGAACCGCATCATTTCGCATTACTAAGCGGTGGACTCCTTCTGATCCTTCCAGAGGAACGTTGACCTTTAAAACTCCATGGCCTCGCTCTTTCCAAATCCTCTTTTCTCCGTCAACGACATATAAACGAGCACGGATACTATAAAGGGTCTTTTCCTTTTCCTCGCCAGTTATCATTTCATTTTCACTTAACTGGCTAATTTGTATACCACTTTTTTCTACTGAATCTTCTGTTGCGGCTTCCTTAGCAGCTGATGGATCCTCACTAGATTCAGGAGTTGCAGCAGATTCGTTGGGAATTGCATTTGTTAATAACTCATCAAAGCTTTTCTTTTCTTGTTCTTGCTTTCTATGCTTGTCATCTTCGGCGTCATTGCTTTCCTGTTTTGTGCTTGCTAATATTTCGTTCATACTGAGATTTGCATACTTAGCACCGAATGCGGGCACTTTCGAAGGAGTAGTATCTTCTTTTCTTTCTGGTGATTGTGAAGTCGCTATAGATGCGAAAGGAGAAGAGGATGAACTGGAAAAGGACGCAAACTTGGAGAAACTAGGAAGCTTAGCACTTGGTTTTGATGATGGTTCTGCTTTTTCCTGACTTTCATTTCTTGGTTCCTCTCCTGAAACAGGTTTTCCTTCGGATTTTGAGGTACTTGTTTCAGCCCCAGACTCGTCTTCTGTTTGAGTAGACGGTTTTTTGGTTGGAGATGTGTCATCAATCTTTTTCTAAACGACATATTAGTTTTCATTCGTTCCGCGCCCTTAAATAATATAATCAAAATGCACCAAAAGTAATTGTACCGCTAATACTTACCAAATCTTTTTTCTCTTTTTGGCTGTCCACTTCCTCAACATTTTCTTCATTCTTTTCTTCTACAGTTGTTTCTTTTGGTTTCTTCTCGGGTATTTCCGCGTTTTCTTCATTAAATTCATGCTTACGTTTCGTTGCCATATTATCCTCGGTTTTGGAAGCTTCAATGCTTTTTTCTTCCACCTGCTTTTTGTTTTCTTCTTCTATATTCTCTTTTTCCGGCATGACAGGCAGATATAGCTAATAGTACCCTTTTATGTAATGTCAACAGTGTTGGTATTCTGTGTGCATGGATGGATACCTTGTGCGCAATTCTTATGTAGGGTTTACCGTGTATATTACAAGAAAACCACTTGGTAAAAAATTCTTCGAAATAATTTAAATAAAGAATTTAATACGCCTTTAATCGGTTTCTACATAATGCTTTGTCGGTAACTAGGGTAATTTGACCTTTCTTTTATTTCCTTTCATTATTGCAAGTACAAAGATAATATTTAGGAAAATAAAGGAAATAAAAAGAAAATAGAAAAGAATAACTAAATTACGTTCCGAAACATGGCCACAACCAATAATTTATTAAAAGAGAGGATCGTAAATTAACAGCATGCACAAGTTTTCTGAAAAAGAAGGAAAATAGCTCAATGGATAGTTAGAAAGAAAAAAAAAGGACACAATACTTTGTACATCATGTCAAAACGAGTGTAGGTCACGTACTTTAATCAGACAGGAAATTTTCAGTAAAACTTATGAACCCCAAGACTAATTCGTGAATTAAATAATTAATAGTATAAACAGGAGCGAAAAAAAAAACGAAAAAGCGAAAATTAAAACAAACAAGCTGAGAGCAAATTCCAATTACGACCTTTTCTTTTGTTTGTTATAGTAATACAGGCTAGAATTATTTTAAATTGGCATCAGAATTAGCCTTGTAAAAGTCAAAGCCATAAGGATGCTTACGTTGCCAATTCCAGACGTCAGCACATATTTCATCAATACTTCGATTGGTCTTCCATTTGAGTTCTTCATTAGCGCGCTTTGGATCAGCAGTCAAGTTAACAACGTCGCCATCACGTCTAGGGTCAATCTTGTAAGGAAGTTCCGTTCCGACAGCCTTGGAAAAAGCACGATGGATTTGCAAAACCGTACTGCCAGTACCAGAACCCAAATTCCAAGCACGGCATCCAACATAATTTCGTTGTAAATAGGCTAAAGAAGCAACATGAGCTTCTGCAAGATCGCAGACGTGAATATAATCACGAATAGGAGTTCCATCGGGAGTCGGATAATCATTACCAAAGACACTCAAATATTCCCGACGGCCGACAGCAACTTGCGCAATATAAGGAATGAGATTGTTTGGGACGCCCAAAGGATCTTCACCCAATTCACCAGTTGGATGAGCACCACCTGGATTGAAGTAGCGAAGAAGCGCGGCGTTTAATGATCCGGAAGCTTTGCACTCGTCCTCAATGAGGTTTTCAATGAAAAGCTTGGTTTTTCCATAGGGATTGGCAGCCTCACGAGGACATGACTCAGGAATGGGAATGGTTCCACCAGGACGAGTAGGATCACCATAAACGGTTGCGGACGAAGAAAACACAAAATCTGTAACATTATGTCTTTTCATGCATTCCAGCAAGTGAACAGTGCCAGTAATGTTGTTTTTGTAATAGGTAAGGGGGATTTTTACTGACTCACCCACTGCCTTTAATCCTGCAAAATGGATTACAGAGGAGACTGGGTGTTTTGAAAACACCTCGTCCAAATCTTTCTCATTCAATAAATCAACCCTATAAAATATAAGGTCTTTCCCTGACAACTTTTGGATTCGCTTAATAGCTTCGAATCTGGAATTACACAAATTGTCAACAATAACAACATTGTATCCCTTCTCCAACAAGACGATTACCTAGAGCAGTTAGCATTTAGTTTCGAGTGTATTTTTTTCAGCAAAAAGTCCAAAATGTTGTGTATGGAAAACACTCCTCGATTGCATATAGTAAAGGGGTTACCATTTGAAGTTTTCATTCCTGTACTCCTATGTACGAGACCAAACAAAACAGTCTTCCAACGCTAAATCAATCCAAACTCCCTATTTCTAAGTCTTACCGTATGAGAGCCAATATATCCAGCACCGCCGGTCACCAAGACAGTATTACCAGTTTCCCGAGTCTAGATGTAAGTTAATATCGCCATCTTTATTTTAATAATGATTTCTAATTATAACGCATCTTACCATCTGTAGAAAACCGTCAATATTCAATTTTTTTGTAAAAGTTGTGTTTTGCTGAGGTTGTGTACTATTACAACGTATTTAAGCGAAATACCGCTTAATTCCTCAATTGACTACTCAAGCGTTACAATTAGCAAACATTTACACTATACTATAGTTTCACATGAAGAAGAAAAAAAATCCTTTTTTTTTTATACTTTCTAAAAGTGCGAAGATAGCTAACGAACATATATCACTACAAAAGCAAATAAAACCATGCTGCATATGAGTTGGAAATTTCACTAGAAGAAACAAAAATGTATTGTATTCTTTACAACTGTTTGCATATAACAAACGAAGCAAATTTTATAGTTCAGGGTGAAAAAAATAAGCAATTTTACCAAAGGGTGAGTGGCCCTCAACAAACGAAAAAAAAAAAAAAAAATCGAGTTATCAGATTCGAGTAAACAAAAAAAATACGCATAAATACAAGAAGGAAAAGATGAATCATGAGAAAAGAAAAGAAAAAAGAAAAAAGTTAACCTTAGATTTGAATTTTCATGGTAGAAAATGTCAGCTGCTTGAGAACAAATAAAAGTTCCCTAAATGTCAGGTATACAGTGTAAACAAATAGTGAAAACGAAGAAAAAAATGACCAGCGTACATGTCGATCAATTCTTTTTTTTATTTATTAAAAAAAAATTAAAAAAAAAATAGTAGAATGCAAGTCGTTCTGGATCCTACAATTCAGTAGTTAAAACCAGTAAAAGGCTTCATTTTGTATGTGTTTTATCACATCCAAAAGATGAATTTGTAATTTTTATTCCCTGATTAATTAATTGCATATCATTTCCATGCTTCCACTGCATCTGACTCATTCTCTGCCATTTAAATAAGAAGGTCTCTATATGTTCCTTTGCATTGTATATACCTGTAAAACGATACTTTCCACCTGACATATCATCAAGCTCGACAGTGTTTACAACCATTTGTGAAACCAAAAGTAATAAGATATTACAAGAAAAGTATTCATTCTCCTACCTTTCTACATGGTTAAAAGGCATATTTTTTATTTATACTAGTAAATCTCTTATACCGAGCTTCAAACAAATTATAGTTCCTTCTATCGATTTATCCATTTAAAAAAAACTTATGGTCCGGTCAAACGCCTCTATGCTCTCGAATGAAGACGCTGGAATAGAGCCACTTTCCAAGAGTTCTTCTCATGAGCAAAATGTGTATCGGGTTTCTTTAATACAGGATGCTCAATCGCCGCTTAATGCCAGATCGCAATTAAATTATTTGTATCTTGAAAAAAATACCAGGAACCCTTCCCATTTATCTCTGCGAGACCAAGAAAAGTGTTTGATTGATGAGCTTTTAAACGCATTTATGGGGATGGAAGGGAACTATCTTCATTTACAAGATGCTTCCAATCTAACAGATTCACAAAGAATCGTTTCTCCTCCGTCTTTTTCTATATGTCCTGGTTTCGATTTGGGGCTTAAGGATGTCGTTTCTGAAACGTTGGAAATGGGCTCGTACTACTTGAGTATTGTTACATTTATTGAATCTAGAAGTCAATTTGAATATGGATACATAAACCATGCATTGTGTGCAGCTTTGAGAAGATTTATGTCGGATTACCTTGTACTTCTCATGCAATGCGAACACAGGAGCCAAGTGGATCCTGGTTTTTCTTTGCAAACTCTTCGTTTATATATTCTACCTACTTCTCGTTCTATGAGACTAGTGTATTTTATATTACGCGATCTTGTATTGTCGACAGAGCATGATCAGCAGGAGGACGATATGGGTTTGGACAATATTGACGACTTACTGGAAAAGCTAAACCAGGGAAATGACATATCACAAATTATGCATAGTTCAATATCGAAGAAAAAAGTCTGTAAAGGTGGTCGTGTTCTAACCTACTTAACAGATGCCTTAACAAATTATGCTGGTGACCCTATAGCTCGAAACATTTTAACCTTTCTTCTCCGAGAGTCCTCAAGTCCCTATATGAGATTCTTGAATTCTTGGATTCACGAAGGCAAAATCGACGACCCATATGAAGAATTTATGATCAAATCTCACAAAAGTTTAAGTTCAGAAAGGCTTGACGATGACTATACAGACGAATACTGGGAAAAGCGCTATGTTGTTCGTGAAGATCAGGTTCCTACACAGCTATCCCAGCTTAAAGATAAGGTTTTGCTTGCAGGGAAGTACTTGAATGTTGTTAATGAGTGCAAGCAGGCCTCTGGAGAGAATGCTTGTCAAACTTTTACAGTCAGCCCTGAAGAAAAAAAGTATGAATGGCCAGATTCATTTGAAGATGAAAATTTTACCCAAAACATTATGGATGCATATGTCTATGCAAACGAGTCACTTTTGCTGTTGCTGCAATCTTCACAGTCACTTTATTCTCACTTGCATGCTTTGAAACATTATTTCTTTTTGGATCAGTCTGATTTTTTCTCTACCTTTTTAGATACGGCACAGCAAGAACTACGAAAGCCTGTAAAGCTTATTTCCGCAACCAAACTACAGTCGCAGCTGGACCTGTCCCTCCGGCAACCGGGGACAATTACAGCAGTCGACCCGTTTAAGGAGTACTTGACACTTGAATTGAATCAGACGTCTTTAATTGACTGGCTGATGCATATTGTGAGCATTAGTGGATTGGAAGATTCGGCGTTGGTACAAAGTGAAAAGGGAATCATGGACCATTTAACGAATCGGATGGACAGTGGGAGTGACCAAAAGAGTCAAAGCTTCTCATCGAAAGGAGCAATGGAAAAAGAAATTGATGGATTTGAAGCGATGCAGTTTGGATATAAAGTTCCGTTTCCCTTATCCTTAATTTTATCGCGAAAAGCGATTATTCGATATCAGTTATTATTTCGGTTTTTTTTAATGGTCAAGCGTGTAGAAATGCAATTGGAAAACAGTTGGCTGCATCATAGCAAGAAACCCACTTGGAAAAACAAATCGCCATTTCCTCGGATTGAGCAATGGAAAAAGAAGGCATGGTTTCTGCGAACCCGTATGCTCACACTGGTACAGAAAATTCGCTACTACAGTATGAACGAAGTCATCGAGACGCACTGGCCTGTATTTATGAAAAGTATTGAACATGCGCGTACTGTAGACAATTTAATGCAAGAGCATGTTGATTTTTTGGATACCTGTTTAAAAGAATGTATGTTGACAAACTCAAAATTGCTAAAGGTGAATGCAAAGCTTCTAGGGACTTGCGGCATGTTTGCGTCGTACACCAGTTCATTTACAAGATCCTTGCAACTTGCAGAGACAGGCGAGGAGACATACGACGACGTAAGGATGGACAAAATGGAAGAAATTTTAAAGCGATATGAAGAGAATTTTGTCCATCATTTGCGAGTTTTGATGGACGCTTGTAACTTTTACGCGAGTACTGAGACGGCAGCATTATTGAATCTGGTTATGAGATTGTCTACCTAATTTTGGTTTTTAAAAGAAAAGGGAAAAAGGAAAGAACGGCTTTACAAAGCTTATGAATACTGGACATGAACATGAATTTATGGACCTGCAACTCAAACCGTGAGCACAAGGCCTTACTCTCTCTAGGCACAACACGACGAATGAGTGTCCAAGAAATGGAAAACCGGACAGGAGACAAGGATACAAATATTAAAAATCTAATTACCTATAAAAACTTTCCTATAATAAAAAAAAAAGACTGAGAGAATGTGTCGTCTGAACACATGGTGAGATCTACTACCCTTTCCAAGACGAATACTCAAAACATGGAGCCTCAAGGGTTGTGTCAGAACTCCACAATTTCAACTTGATCTACAAAAGTAACAAACAAGGTTTCATCGCTTCATTGCAGAAACCGATTTTAAAACTAAAAATTTTGCTTCGCAAAAGAACGTTATCAAGCATGGTATCAACCGAGAAGCGAATAAAATAAAGCCGCCAAGGAAGAGCAGAAGAGATAAAGACCCCTTATTTCTCGTATATCTCGTATGATGACATGCATGCAACAAGGTCTTAAATCAAAGGTCACGCAGTTTGCAACTAAATTTTCAAGTCGGACTTGGGATTGGGATTTGCAATGGAATGTAAGTGACGGATGGAAGGGTACCAGTAAGAATGGATGAATCACCAGCAACAATTACCAGGATAAAAGCCTACAATGGTTTGTTTGGAAGATTTGAATTAACATGCATTCGATCCACTTTTCCCTGGTCCTTTTTTCGACACCTTGTCTTGTTTTGCTGCAAATTGTTTATCGTAATAACGAAAGGATCCTCGCTAGAAGGATAGAAAAATTTTTAGTATCGGGATATTGACGCAGCAGCACGCAAGAATAAACCAAAGAAAAGAAAAAACAAGTACCGAAGGAGATAAACAAAGCGAATGTAAAGATGAAGGGAACTCTGGAGCCCAAACTGAACGCTACAAATTTTCTTGTTTTGTTTAATTTAGCTTTTATTTACTGACTATACAAACCAATCTCGCATAATTGCATGAGCAAAATAGAGCGAGCGGACAATGAGCTATACATTCATTGTCTAAATGGCTTGACTTGGTTGGCTACAACAATCCAAACTGCTCTGTTCTTCATACATAGTAAAAACATCAGATTTCTCTTAAAGAGGAAGCGTTGCAGTACGCTATGTTAAGATTGTGAAGGAATGCCATCCGGTTTTGAAAAATTTAATCTGCCTTTCGTCCAATATAAAGAGGGAAGATTCCTTCGCTTTTTTTCTCACTTCCCCAAGCGGCTTGTGTTCTGACGTGAAAGTTGGTCTGACTGATAGCCTTCACAATCCTTTTTCCTATACCGATCCATTCGTTTTTGAAGTTGGGTTTTGTTTTGGTTGCTTTTTTTTCTGAAAACAACGAACTTGATTGACTTCTTCTATCTGAAATTCTTGGTTTTCCTTGAAACTACTCCTTTTAGTAAATTTGAGGATCCTTTTGCCCTGCCGCGATCGTTAGACGAAACTTTTGTCATTGATACGTTTTTTGTTTTTTGTTAGTTGGCTTTTTTTTTTTCTATACAGGAGCTACTTTCTTTCAGGCATATTTGTTTCATTTGTTTGCTGCGTATTCTCGGGGTTTCTTACATTGCCTATCTCTATCATTTGATTGCATAGTTTATTTTTGCTTTTTTAAACTCACTTTCCAGACATCATAGAATACACTTGTCATTTGTTTTTACGTGACATAAAGATCTCTTTTCTTGGTTCGTGGAGATTCTTTGGATTCATTCGTTTTTAAAATTATCGATTTTACACATTCACGGTTTCTGTTGTCTTTATTTGTCGTTGTTACACGTCGTTCGTCTTTCACTCTTTCTTCTTCATTTCTTTGTTTATTTAAAATGGCCTTGAATCAACATCAACCTCTTCCTACCGCCAAGCCTCCCTCCTCCAACCTATGGAAACGGATCGGTATAGACGCCATGGCAGCCACCACTGCTAGTGCGTTGATTTCCCCCTTCATTCTTACCATTGATCGTTCGATCGTCGAAAACACGAGCGGCCGTAGTTCTCTCTTGCGTTCCGTCTCCCACTCCGTTAAGCGCATCCTTTCCCGTCCCCACGCATTTATTTTTAGTCTTCCCTTTGCCCTTGTGTTTTCCATTTATTCCGGCACTTATATGACCGCCAATACCATCGACACCATTGACAATGTTCGTTACAAAAACCCTGTTTATAAGGCTGAAACTACGGGCTTTGTGAAGTTCTCCTCCGTCACCGCTGCTAACAGTGGTCTATCCATTCTTAAAGACAGCTTTTTCACCAAATTCTGGGGTACTGGCTCTCCTCGTCCTCTGGGCTGGCAAAGCTACGGACTTTATGGTCTCCGTGATGCTCTAACCATTGCATTTTCTTTCAATATACCACCTATGATTGCTCCATTTTTGCCTGGTGGTCTTGTTACTGCTCAACTAGCTACCCCTTGCATTGTGCAGTTTGTTAGCACTCCCCTCCACTTGATGGCTCTCGACATATACAACCGCGGCGGTCCCAACATAACAGTTGCGAACCGCATGGTCCAAATTCGTAAAAACTTGTTGAAGAGTACATTTGCCCGTGTCATTAGAATTCTTCCTGCCTTTGGTATCGGCGGTGTAACCAATCGCAAACTTCGAACTTCTTATTTGGATGCTCTTCAACAACGTACCTATAAATCTCAACAGTTTGCTGTTGCCTAAATGGCAATTTTCTTTCTGAAAATATAATTTTATGCATTTGTTACGTATACTTCCTATTCACCTCCATTTCCTCTTTACACCTCTTTCCCGCTTGTTCTGCGCTTTAATTCTTTCTTTCTCTATCTTTTCCTTTAACGCGTTTTATCAGATGTTGCTTATAATTTAAACATTGTTTACTTGAACGTAAGGCCAGGTTCCATTGAGGATCAAGCCTACAGGTAAGGATCTCCTTACATTCTTGCTGTATCAGCGCTGAACTCTTTCAGACTGGTTTCTTCTTTATCTTTGTATAGTAATAAATGAATATAATGTCCAGCTTAACTTGCTATTGGTGTTTACTATTTGATGTAGATTTAAAAGTTTTGAAGTACAAGGACCAGACTAAAAAATAGGGTTGCGTCCTTTTCCAACGTTTTCTACCTTCTGTTTTCTTGATGTTTATGTTGAATCATTTGCGACGTAACTAATAGGTCTCACAAAAGCATACATATGTACAAAATTGAGTTTGGTTGCTTATGACTGGATGCATTACAAAAGGTATCCAGCCATAGGCAATTTCTTTTCCTTTCTTCTATTTTTATTTTTAGAGTTTCATTTACCTAATTTTACCCTCGTTAGTATCACAACTCCTTGAATAGCAGAAATCAAACTTTTTATGAGCATCCAACACATAAAAAAACATTCAAAAAAGAGCATTATTTTTTGAATGTTATTCACCTGTATCAGATTTTGGTTCTAAAAAAATCGAACTATTCTAAAAATTCACATTCCTATATATGAGTGTTTGGCGAGTTTTCATAGCACCGATCACATACCCTTTTCATCGCCTTCTCTTTAGTTTTTATCTTTTTCCATTAATTCCTCTATTTATTTCTTTCATCTCATAAAACTCTCTCAGTTCTCCTCCACCGTGCACTTGTTAATTGATTGACACGGGAACAGTAGCCGTTCTTGATTTGAGGCTGGAATTATTTAAGCAATTTATTCGAAAAGAAACATTCTTGAAAATACCCTAGAGCCTTTTTTCTCTCTTTTTTTTTTGCAGTTCCTTTAATATCCCGTTTTTGGCTCTACCGCGTTCGAGGTGCTGAGTCTCATCTTCTTTTGCGTTGAATCTTTAATCTTTGTAAGGCTCCATTTACTCTCAAAGATTTATTGTTTTGTATTGAGCAAAGTCATAGTATAGTAGCAACCATTTCGAAGGTTTCATAACTATTGAAAATCACGTTGTTTACTTGTTTTTAGAAAGCTAAGAGATACCAATTCGAACGCTGGATCGTTTGATTTGTAATACAGTTGACTTGTCTTGTTTTCAACATTGCATACCTTCATAGATTACAGTCTTAACATTCGTTTCTTTTTCTTTTTCTTTTCTTGTTTTAGAAAACCTTTTCCTTTCATTCCCTTGCTATTTCTCCGATATCGATTGAGCCTAGAAAGCATAGAAAAAATATACAGGCTGTAAATTATGAAGACAACAGATATTATTGGACTCGGTATCGCTTTAATTATCACTTTTGGATACTTCGCATACAATTTTTTCTCCAGTCGGACCAAGCACGTTGAAAAAGAAGTGGTTTCTTCCAATAATGGTGTTTTTGAAAAAATAGAAGAGGAAAACTTGAACGCTATGGTACTTTTCGGTTCCCAAACTGGTACCGCTGAAGATTTCGCTTACCGTTTTTCAACGGAAGCCAAGTCCAAGTACAAGTTTGCCAACTCTACCGAAGACTTGGATGACTTTGACTTTACTGACATGGATAAGCTTGACCCCTCCAAGCTTTTGGTTTTTTTCTTAGCTACCTATGGTGAAGGTGAACCAACCGACAATGCTGAAAGTTTCATAGAACTAATTGAGAGCGAAGATACGATTTTCTCCAGCGGAAATGGGGTTGAAGACCGCCCCTTAGCAAACGTACGGTATGCTATTTTTGGTTTAGGAAATCATACCTATGAACATTACAATGCCATGGCTAAGCGAGTTGATTCTGCTATGAACGCTTTGGGGGCTCAACGTATAGGACCTATAGGTTTGGGTGACGATGCCGCCGGCTTATTAGAAGAGGACTATTTACAATGGAAAGACGAAGTATTCCCTGAAATTGCTAAGGTTTACAATCTCAAAGAAGTACGTGAAGAGTATAAACCCTTGTACGATGTTATCGAAAAACCTGATATATCCAGTGAAAGCCCAACCGTTTTCCTCGGTGAGTCTAGTCGTCAGCAGCTCAAGGGAATCGTTTCAAAAGCACCTCCTTCTCCGGCAAATCCTTTTAATTCCACTCCTGTTGTTTCTCGCGAGTTATTCAAAAACGATACCCGTAACTGTCTTCATCTGGAATTGGATATCTCCGGTTCAAACATGAAATACCAAACAGGTGACTACGTTTCGATTTGTCCTATGAACCCATCTCAAGCTGTCGATGAACTTTTGGATATTCTTGGTTTGAAGGATAAGAGGAACATGGTAGTTATTGTGAAACCTTTTAATCCGCTAGATAAGCTACCTATTTTGAGTCCGACAACTTATGATGCCGTATTTCGCTATTACTTTGAAATCTGTGGTATAATTTCCCGTCAATTGATCTTTTTAATTGCTCCTTTTGCTCCTACAGATGAAGCCAAGAATGAGCTGACTAAACTTGGAAGCGATAAGGATTACTTCAAAGCAAACGTTGCTGACATGCATTTGAATTTAGCACAGGTACTTCGTCGCGTTTCCTCCGGTATTCCTTATACGAAGCTTCCATTCTCTTTGCTTTTGGAAAACCTTGGTCATTTAAAACCCAGGTATTATTCCATTTCGTCGAGTAGCTTGTCTTGCCCTGATAAGGTCCATGTAACAGCTGTTGTTGACAGAAAAGAATGGGTTGATCAAAATCATATTTTTTATGGTTTGACTACTAATTACCTGCTTGCTCATTGCCTTCATCAAAATGGAGAATTAACTCCTCATCCTAATAATTTGCAATATACTTTGGAAGGTCCTCGTCAAAAATTAACTGGTAAAATCCCGATGTTCATAAAGAGGTCCACATTTCACTTAGCACCTCCTGAAGTCCCTATCATCATGGTAGGGCCAGGCACGGGCATCGCCCCCTTCCGTGGTTTTGTTATGGAACGTGCTCATTTGGCTTCTCAGGGAGTGAAGGTTGCAAAGACAATTTTATTTTACGGTTGTCGACGATCGGATACTGATTTCTTGTACAAAGAAGAATGGGATACATACAAAAATTTGATGAAAGACTCGTTTGAATTATACACCGCATTTTCCCGTGAGCAGGATCAGAAGCTTTATGTGCAGCATCGGCTTCTTCAGCAATCTGCCCTTGTTAATGAATTAATAAGTGCTGGCGCTTGGTTTTACATTTGTGGTGATGCTGAGCGCATGGCCAAGGACGTTACAAATGCTTTGGCTACGATACTTACCACGGTAGAAGAGGACGGGGCTAAGCGTATAAAAAGCCTTCGTGATGAAAATCGGTTTCTTGAAGATACCTGGTAATGTATTTATGTCATTGTCAATGTTAGAATGTTCGTTTCGAAAGAATGGCTATAGAACAAAATCTGTAAAGGCAAACAGTTGTTCAATGATTGTTTAATCAATGTAGATGTAATAAAAATCTAATGTGTTCGGAAACTTATAAGTATACCAACCTCATAGAAATTGGAGGGTAGACAATTTTATTCATCAGATACAATATTCTCAGCTAAAACACCGCTCAAAAATATAGTGACTCATAGTTTAAGTAATTCAATAAACTCAGCAGATACCTTCAAATTGACAATGACATTTAAGAATTAAAGGGTATAAAGAATTAATATTTCGAAACTAAGCCATAAATGATACTGAGAGTTGTTCAAATAGTAGTTGGCAATGTTTACTGTAAATACCCGATGTGTTTATCGTCTCACTTTTTTACTTTTCGAGAAAATAATTAACTCCTATACGCAAAAGGAACTCCATATACTTTAATCAATCTATGTAGCTGAGAGTATTTACTATCACTTAAAGCGCAATACTATATGCTAAATCCTGAAAGAAAAATAGAGTAATGCGAACTTTTATGAAATACGTGCAAATGCAAATGTTTCATCGATCACAGCAATACTTGTTTCAGCAAACAGTGAATAAATGGTTTTAAACTATTTTCCTTTGTCACCATTTCACGGTTGATATATAAGCGAAGATTCCAGAGAGTGGGATGAAAAATGAAAAAGTTCATCAAATGATTTTATGGAAAACTCTCCTCAAAGTAAAATGAACTGGCTCCAAAGGAATAGAAATTTACATTAAGAATTTTTGTTGAATAAAGCTTCCTACTGTAAGCTTTCATACTCATACACTGATAAAAGCAAGAATACGAACGGAGATCGCTTATGAATAATAAATGTTATAGTATAGTTTTTAAATATTACTCTATACATTTCCCTCTCAGCTTTATAATAAGTGAGCGCAAAATAAAGCTAAAGAAACTTTCACTAATAAGCATAACTCTAGTGATTTGGAATTACACTTACTCGTAATGAAAGTCATATATTTCCTATGGAAACTGGCTTTTGTTTACAAGCTCATTTTAGCTCAAAACAACGTTCAGGGATAAGTGATTGTAATAGATCTAATCGAAGTTATTTGTTACTTTGCTAGTTTGATCCACAGTAAATTCATTAAGACATACACATCAATTGACATTGCTTTTATCCGTATAGATGAATAAAAATAAACTGACAAAATTAGTTTTTAATGTACTTCTTCTATTACTTTTTCCTTTTATTCTAAGACTGTGAGATCTTGACCAAGTAAGGAGTATCTCTGAAGAGTCCCCTTTAGAAAAGTTGATACTTCTGAAAAAGAAGATTTGCAGAGAAATTTAATACACAATTCATTAAATAATATTTTGAAAGAATCATCCTATAGAGTAAAACATGTATGCAATCGTAGTATATGCGTACAGGTTGTTTGTTTTGATGGCATTAATTAGCAAGCCCAAGCTAAACAAACTTACCAACAACCAATTCCATCTTAACCCAAGAACTGTAGTATACCTACTTTTATTTCAATAGAATATCTTAATAGTATGCAGGAATTAAGCACTCCAACGAAAGATCAAAGGCTTATGTCTTCTTCAATCCACGATCCCCTCTCAACTACTGAGTTACCAACTCCAACTAGTCAAACAACGGTCGAGCTTCTAAGTAATGATATCAAGAAAACCGAAAGTATGGATTCAGGTGTTGTTTTACTGACTCCTGGCACAAGCCCACACACGACTCGTGGATCCAGCGATATGGTGTTGTCAAGTGATCATACTCCTAGCTCTCAACGTAGACATTACCAGGGAGCACATTCCCAATATACAAATCAAACGAATGGCTATTCCATGAATACTCAAACAGAAGCATATATTAACGAACACCCTAATTATCAAACTCGCTTCCAAGAATCTAATGCTTATCTAAGTAACAATAATGTTACTACCGTCCCACAGCCTAATCCTTATTTACCTGGATCATATTATCCTCCTTATTATGCTGCCTCCCAACAAACAGCAGGTGGACGTCCTGGTGTCCCTGCTTTTCGTCCTCCATTTGGTGTCCCTGCTGCTACACCTTGTTACGGAGCACAGTGGCAGGCTCAGCAGCAACATTATCCAATGAATGGAACTCATCCTTATATGAAACCTTATGTTTCCAATGGAGTTACTCAGCAGTTAATGGCAGTGCATGCCCCTCAGAATACTTCAATGTATCCTCCAGTAACGCCCGTAGGACAGCCGAATGTCCCATATTTAAATCAACCAGCATATCTCCCGTCTGTGCCTCCTAATCCCGCTGTCGGTAACAACTCTTCCGGATTTCCCGCACCCTCTACAAATATGACTCCTTATACACATACAAAACCAAGAGAAGATGTGCGTTCTGAATCCGAGGATGCTCTCAGATCGGATAATGCGTCTAAACCGGAATTAAAGCAACAAAATGCGTATCTCACTCGTCTTGTGTCCATGCATCCAGCTATCCCTCCAGCTATTCCTAGTATGTTTCCCATATCTCAGGAAGAGAAAAAGACGGAAAATCCAGGAAAAACAAAAAACGTTTACATTCGTGGCCTTCCTCCTACTACAACCGATGAAAGTTTACTGCTGTATTGCAACCGCTTTGGTAAGGTTGTGAGTAGTAAAGCCATCATTGATGTTAATAATAACTTATGCAAAGGATTCGGATTTGCTTGCTTTGAGGAGCTCAAATCTGCAGTCTTATGCATATCTGCTATGACCTTGTGTGGTTATCAATGCTCATTTGCCAAAGAGAGTTTCAGCGCAAGATTGCAAAATCTTCAAGATAAAGATAGCACCAATCTGTATATCTCCAATCTTCCTCTCCATTGGAATGAGGACGACATTAGTAATCTTTTCAAACCTCACAGAATTGTTTCAAATCGTGTGCTTCGTGATTCTAAGAATCAATCTCGAGGCGTTGGTTTTGCTCGCATGCAGGATCGTTTCGTAGCTGAGGAAATCATTGATAGTTTCAATGATTATTGCATTGACCCAACCTTACCTCCTTTGCAAATTCGTTTTGCAGATTCTGCCGAGCAAAAGAAATTTAAAGGTCAAACTCAAAAGAGGCGTATGTGGCGTGCCCGTGAGTATAATGTTCTTACCAAGAGCATTACCGCTTTAAACGATGCATATTCGAACTTAGACCGGACGGAAACACCACCTGTGTCTATGTATCCTAAAATGAATTTGTATATGCCTGTAGACAATAATGTCTATGCCACCAGTCCAGTTTATGATAATTTTAATTGGCAAAATATGTATCCTCCAGCCTCAGCATATCCGGTGAACGCTGAAACTTCAATACCTAAGGCTGCATACTCGGGATATAAGACGCAGAAAAACATAGCTACTGCAGGTGTGAATTGATTACCATACGGAAAGAAACGTTAGTTATCTTAACGTTCACCTGATTAATGAATGTATGAAACTGAAACATGAATCTGAAACCGAATGAAGTTTGAAATTTATTAATGAGTGTTATCTGATTTCAAATTTATTATATATTAAGTCTTATAAACTACAGGTATATATAATGAGCCTTATATAGTGGTATTGATTAAATTAATAATATACAATGTTTAGTGGATATGCATTTCATATTATAGTAAGTAATGACCTATAAATATAATGTTACATGCTTTGGATCCTTGACCATATAGTAGAAAGACTAAGGTATTCTTGAATTGACATCAAGAAGAAAGGAAAGATTGAAATTCTTGTTTTATATCCCAACCATCAGAAACTGCTTTACCACGGCGAACAGCGACTTTGTTAAGCGTATCGCTTATAACATTCTTAGTGACATGAGGAAAAATTTGTCGTAGATGCTCAATTAAGAGGATTTTGTTTTCGTGAGATCTGGTGACATAACCCAGAAAACTAGGTAGATCTTCAGATGGCAATTTCACTTGTAAGCTAGATGGAGAGGTATCTTGAACAATGGAAGAAACTGACACATCAGATGATCTTTCTTGAGGAACCCAATAATCTCTGTGAGGATCAATTCGAAAACTAGAGGAGGTGGAGAAAGGGGTAATAGGGTCTAATAAAGAGATGCAAGCAAAATTAGAGAGAAAATTTAAATCCCAAGACGGTCCTTCGATAATCGGCTGTAACGGACCAACCAAACGATTTGGTTTGCCAGAAGTAATGATTTCTTTGTCATTGTCATCATCAACGAATCCAGCATCCACTTCGTCCAGATTATCGTCAGAGTTATCCAACTCATCATCTTCGCTATCCAAATCTTCTCCTTCTTCTTCATCATCAGCAACCCATTCAGCTTCGGAGTCATAACCGTAGTCTATAGTTTTGTCTTCAAGCCATGGATTGACATATATGCTTTCTTCGGTATGCTGTTTGGTAAACGTTCCAAAATAAGGAGGACGAATGTCTTGAGCAAAGTATATAAGTTTAACTTGGGCTTTAGAGACCTGTTGTAGTATTTCTTCCGGGTTACTAACGTTGGGATCTTGGAATTTATCCATAAAGTGTTTCACCCACTGAGATTTGAAGCCTGTAGGGAGTTTTGCATGAAGTGGTTCTGATAAAGCCTGAGAAGAGCGATGCGATAAAAGTAATTTTTTTAAGGTTAATGAGTCGTCGGAGGTAGAAGTCAACAGCTTGTCCAGTTGATCGAAAGAGTATAGGCAAGGGGGAAATTTTGCAAATGCTGCTTGGCTTTTAAGAAAAAAGGGACGAAACGTCTTATCAAAATCCGTTGCTGGTTGTTCTTGCTCACTAACAGGAGACTCTTTGTTAGAAGCTTTTCCTTTAGAAAAAAAACTATTTAGTCGAAGTTGCTGCTTTTCTTTATTAGCGGTTTGCTCTTGTCTAACACGCAGCGCCTCTTCCTTTTCTCTTTGCTTTTGATCACGCTCCTCTTTTTTCCTTTGTTGTTCGAGGTCTTTCTCCATTTTTTCCAGTTCACGCTTCTTCTTCGCAGCTAGTCGTTCTTCTTCTCGCTGTTTTTTCTCTATCTCTCGTTGCTCTCGTTCTCGTTCACGACGAAGACGATCTTCTTCTTTCTTTCTTGCCTTTTCCTCTTGAAGTCGTTGCCGCTCCAACTTTCGTTCATTGCCTGCTTCTGTGGATTCTGCATTCGTACGCTTCCGTTTACTGGACTTTGACAAAGCTGTGTCTTCTGAAAGATGTGAGTCATCAACTTCCATACTAGTCTTATCAACACCGTTTTCGTTTACATAGGTGCCTTCAGAGCCGTCCACTTCCATAGTAATTGGGCCATTCTTTGATTCCTGACTAGCAGTTTTAGATTCACTCGATATATTATTGTCAACATCCATGAACTATTGCTTTTCGCAACGATTAAAAATAAAGATGATATAATATAGATAGGTTTTGTATTCTGCCTCTGACGACCCCTTTCAATGCTTTATGCCTTCGCAAGGAGAAGTGGTAGTGTTTTAAATCGCAGCATTCTGCTAATCACAGGTTCATACAGTTAACATAAAGCCAAATGATGACACAGAAAAGGATTTACTGTTTCTTTAAATATATGAATATAAATAATAAAATATGAATCATTCTATTATTAAAAATCTCAAATGGAATGCTTGTTTACTAAAGAAGCCTAACGAGGTTTTCCAGAAAAGAAGATTTGGATTTGACAGGATTTTAGTAATTTGAATTTTAAAAGAAAAAATGAATTGTATTTATCTTGTTTGTTGCTAATAAAACTCATGAATGAATTAACGAATATTACCGCGACGACTGCTCACGCGTCTCCTCGTATAGGTGAAAGCGCGTCGCAATAAACAGCCTTCCTTTAACCACAACCTTGATGGGACGACTGTTACGATTAGAAGTAGAGAACTTTAAGTCCTATCGAGGACGCCAAACGATAGGACCCTTTGAAGATTTCACATCGGTCATTGGGCCGAATGGTTCAGGAAAGTCGAATTTGATGGATGCCATCTCTTTTGTACTAGGTGTGAAGTCTTCTCATCTGCGATCGTCAAACATTCGCGAGCTTATTTATAGAGGAAGGGTTATGAGTAGTCAAGGGTCTACTTCTTTCGATGACTCTCAATCTCCACGCAGTGCATATGTAAAACTGGTTTATGAATTGGACGACGGTGAAGAACGCGAGTATAAACGCGTTATTACCCCTAATGGTAGTGCCGAATACAAAATCAATGACCAACCTGCTCAATTTTCGGAATATTGCAAGTCTTTAGAAGATCAGAATATTCTTGTACGTGCAAGAAACTTTTTAGTTTTCCAAGGAGATGTTGAAGCGATAGCTTCTCAATCTCCCGTCGATCTTTCTCGTCTTATTGAACAAATATGTGGTTCTTTGGAGTTCAAAGGTGACTATGAAAAGTACAAGCAAGAACAAGATTATGCCGTTAATCTTTCAGCACATTCATTTAACAAGAAAAGGGGCATAAACGCTGAAATCAAACAATACCAAGAGCAGAAAGCCGAGGCAGAACTTTATGAGAGCAAGAAAGAGCAGAGAGATATTGCCTCGCTAATCTTCTTGTTATGGAAATTGTATCACATCGAAAAAAACGTTCACTTCAATACCAAGGATATCAAAAAAATTCAAAACTCCACTCGAGAATTAGCCAAACGCCAAGAGGCGTCTTCTGCTAAAGTTGAGTCTTTAAGAGAGCAAGAAGGTGCTATTCATCGGCAATTACTTTTGTTTGATAGGAACGTTCGTAAGCAAGAGAAATTTATTGCTTCCAAGCGACCAGAATTAATATCTCTTGCTGAGAAGGCTTCAGAATCGACCGTGAATTTACAAAAGATTCAAAGGAAAGTTGGAGAAGTTGAAAAAGATTATACTTCTCAATCTAGTACCTTACAGATGCTAGAAAACCAGCTTGCTTCGTTAAACGCTGCTGAAGAGCAGCTGATTCGGAATATTCATGAACGGGAAAAACAACGTATTCAAAAACTTTCTCCTGAAGATCAAAAAGAGTATGATGACTTACGGACCCAAGCTGACTTACAAAATTCCAAAACCCTTACAGAGCTACAATCACTAAATCGCAAAATCAAAGTTGCTTCTCAAGCAAGAAATGCATTAGCGGAAGTAGTTGAAGATTTGAAAATGAGAAAGACTCAATCTAAAGAAAAGATTCATAATTTAACAGAGGAGAAAGACGCTCTTATAACTGAGGTTAATCGTCGAATTGATGAATTGGAATCCGCTCGTCAATCCATACAACAAAAGCGTGCAAATTATTCCCACTTATGTCAACAGGAACGTGATCTTAATGATGAATTACATGTTTGTTTACAAAAACTACTTGAAGCCAATGCAGATAGAAATGAGTCGAATCAAGATATAAAGAAACGAGAAGCGCTTTACGCAATAAAACGTATTTATCCTGGAATTAAAGGGAGAGTTATTGATTTATGCAGTCCCACACAAAAGAAATACGAAAGTGCTTTGGTTGCCGCTTTAGGTAGAAACTTTGACGCCATTGTCGTTGAGTCACAGGCTACTGCTAAGGAATGTATTGAATATATTAGAGAGCAGCGCATTGGTGTAATGACTTTCCTTCCGATGGACACAATAGCTGTAAAGCCTATCAATCAAAGCTTCCGTGGTACGCATGCAGGCGCTCGCTTAGCAATTGACGTTGTAAATTTTGAGCCTCAGTATGAACGTGTTGTCGTGAGCGCCCTTGGAAATACACTCATTTGCGATAACTTAAATGTTGCCCGAGATTTATCTTACAACAAACGTGCCAATGCTAAGACTGTTACCTTGGAGGGGACTGTGATTCACAAGACTGGTCTAATTACTGGTGGGTCTTCTAGTACTAGATCCGCAAAGCATTGGGATGATCGTGAAATAGAACAGCTTAAACAAAACCAGAATGATTTGATATCGCGGATTGATAAGATACAAACTGAAAAGGCGGCATCTTTAGTTGTGGAACAGGACACGATCAATATACATAATCTTGAATCTGAATTATCCCTAATGAAAGAAAGCCTCAATGCTAAGCTAAGATCATTAGAAGACAAACGAAAAGAGTCAGATCATTTTAACGAACTTTACAGACAAAAGAAACCAGAATTAGAGTCTTCTGAACGAGAGTTGTCGGAAATGGAGGAATATCAAAGCGAACTTCTTCAACAGACTCATGAAATTGAAGATAAAATATTTTTTAACTTCTGCAAAAGAACAAAGATTACGAATATTCGATCCTATGAGGAACTACAAAGGTCTTTTACTCAGCAATACTCACAAAAACAACTTGAGTTTGCAAATCAAAAAGCTTTGCTGGAAAATCGATTAGGTTTTGAGCGACAAAGAACTTCGGATATTGAACTTCGATTAAATAGACTGAAGGAATTTATTCGCAAAGATGAATTATCTATTAAAGAATATGAACAAAAGCACGAAGTTTTGGAAACAGAAGTTGCTACTGCCGAAGCAGAATTAGACCTATTAAAAGAAGAGTCTGCCGAAACGAAATCCAAAAATGAGGAAGTATTACGAACGATATCTCAACATAAGTTAGAAAATAAGCGCTTTTTAGCTGAAATTACAAAGCTTCGAAATGATGTGACTCTTGCAGAATCTGAGATTGAACGCTTCGCTTCAGATTGGCATGCCATTGTGAGGAAATGTAAACTTGAAGACATTCCTCTTCCGTTATCCGAAGGATCATTATCTAACATCCCTATAGATGAGTTTGGACAAAATGTTGACACAATGGACATCGATAGCGACCCCAAAACCGTGCAAGCTGCTTTTGGTAAGTTTGGAATTGAGGTGGACTATGAGGAGTTGGATGACGAATTGAAGGGTGATGGCTCCGAGAGTATGGGTACAGTTCTTCAAGAGAAGTTACGTGAATACGACGAGGAACTCGAAAGAATGTCGCCAAACATGAAAGCAATGGAAAGGCTGGAAGTAGTTGAGCAACGACTTTCGCGTTTGGATGATGAATTTGGAGAAGTCAGAAAGTCGGCTAAAACCGCCAAAGAACGATTTAACAGTGTGAAAGAACAGCGCCTGAAAAAGTTTCAGGAGGCGTTTAATCATATTTCCGAACAAATTGACCCTATATATAAAGAACTAACGAAAAGTCCAGCTTTTCCTCTTGGCGGTACTGCATATTTGACACTTGACGATTCAGATGAGCCATATTTAGGAGGTATCAGATTTCATGCTATGCCTCCCATGAAACGATTTCGAGATATGGATCAATTATCGGGGGGCGAAAAGACAATGGCAGCTTTAGCTTTACTCTTTGCAATTCATTCATATCAGCCTTCTCCGTTTTTCGTACTTGACGAAATTGATGCAGCCTTGGATCAGACCAATGTTTCAAAAATTGCGAATTACATTCGCCAACATGCGTCAAATGGCTTTCAGTTCGTTGTTATATCCCTTAAAAACCAATTATTCAGTAAATCTGAAGCCTTGGTAGGGATTTACCGCGACCAAGAGCAAAATTCTTCAAAAACGCTTTCCATTAATGTAAGTTTTTATTTTTTTTTCTTGAAACTATTGTGAACGCTTTTACTAACATTTTATCAGTTGGAAGCTTATGCCCAATAATTTTTTAAATGGGTTTCTAAATCTTTCCATATATTATATGTTTATGACAGCTTTACAGGATGATTATTTATCGGACTTATTGGTGAAACATAATGTTAAACTACTTAAAACAACTGAAGATCAGAATATTTGACGCTATGATTGAAAATGTTGCGTTCTTTACCTTGTTTATTTAATACTTGAGGTTAATTGGTTCTTTAATACATGCCTATTTACATAATAGCCATACGAAAAGCAACGTTTTATTAATAAGATATTTTTAAATATAGACTCTCGTTTTTTCATAATAAATAAAAGTCTATTTAACGTATCCTAATGTATCCGTATTCGTTGAAAGTCGTCTTCTTTGGGTTCGAGAGAAAGCTTCATAACCAACTTGTCACTCTTTTAAGCTACGGCAGATGCTCCTCATACTATGGGAATAAAGGGACTATTAGGATTCTTAAAGTCCTCTCAAACTCCCTCCCACGTAGAGGAGTTTTCAGGTAAGACATTAGGGGTTGATGGGTATGTTTGGCTACACAAAGGTGTGTTTACATGTGCTCATGAATTGGCATTTCAGAAAGACACAGATAAATACATTAAATATGCAATCCATCAAGCTTTAATGCTTCAATATTATGGTGTGAAGCCAATTGTTGTCTTCGATGGAGGGCCTTTACCTTGCAAAGCACCTACTGAGCAAAAACGAAAAGAGCGCCGGGAAGAAGCTTTCAAATTTGCAAAGAAGCTATGGGATGAAGGAAAGAGAAGCCAAGCTTTTACGCAATTCTCCCACTGTGTCGATGTCACGCCGGAAATGGCCGCAAAATTAATAGCTGCACTGAAGGAACATGGAATTTCATCAATTGTAGCACCATATGAAGCAGATTCCCAGCTTGTTTACTTGGAAAAAGAAAAGGTCATTGATGGCATTATAACTGAGGATTCTGACATGCTTGTTTTTGGTGCAAAAAGAGTCCTCTTCAAAATGGATGGGTTTGGAAACTGCGTTCAAATACAACGTGAGGACCTCTTTAAAAAGCAAGAGGTAGATTTAAGAATGCTTTCTGATGAAAAATTTCGCCATATGTCCATTTTTTCTGGGTGTGATTATACTGATGGAATCGCTGGAATGGGCCTAAAAACTGCTTTACGCTATATTATTCGATATCCAGATCCTCGTGCTGCTATCCGTGCGATGCGCCTTGACAAAAGTCTGAAAGTACCGATTGCTTTTGAGAAAGAATTTTTATTAGCAGACCTTGCTTTTCAGCATCAGCGAGTTTATTGCCCTAAGCTTAAACGTATTGTGCATATGTCGCCAATATCTAGAGAGCTTTCCCCTGAAGAGGATGCTTATATCGGTCCCTTCATCGAAGACCAAATAGCAATTGCAATTGCAGAGGGTAGATTTGATCCAGTGACCAAGTCTGCTTTTACCGAAAAGAATACTATGACAAACTTCAATTCTCCCAGAAAAGAAAATTATACTGAATCTACTAAAAGAAAGGGTATCACTAAGACAGATATTTCTACCTTTTTTATGGGAACGCGACCGCCAAATAAGCGTCCAAAGAAAATTGCTAGTATGACTTGCATTCCCAGTCAAGAAAGACCGATGGATAAGTTTCTACCGTCTCAAAAGCAAGAATCTGTGGATTCCCTGACGAAAGGTGAAGGTGGAAATGAACAGATGAAAACACCTCAACGGGAACCATTGTCATCGGTAAACACCGCTTCAGAACCACGCAGGTTTGACAAATCTTTGTCAGACGTTAGCCATTTGGTGAGGAAGAGCGAAAACATTCCTCCATTTACAGCACCAGGTGGATGTAGCAAGTACTTTGCTCAAAAGCAGCCTGATGAAAAGAATGTCATTAATGAAAGATCTTTAAAAGATGAAAAAGAAAATATTTCCATCGCTTCTCCTTCACCAGCTCCGAAATCCTGGTTTTCTTCGTTTTCTTACGAGACTTCAACGACACCACGTCCCTCAACACCCTTAAGCAAAATTGGCCAGAATGCTCTAAATCGAAAAGCTAAACGTTCATTCTCTTTACAATCACCATCTACTGTGTCTTCAAAGCCATCATCCACCTCATTACCTGAACGCCCTAAAGGGGTTTTGTCATTGCAACATTATAAGTTTCGTTAAATTTGGCATGTCTTGCTATCTACGTTCATTTATACCTTTCGTGTGTAACCAAACCATCTTGTAATTCTTTGTCATTCTTTTCAATGGTTTACTTTGGGTACTAAAATATTTATATATCATTTTTTCGAACGGTACTAGTTAGTTTAAGGAATTAAAATAACTTCATGAAGAGTAGCATCCGGATAAATCATAATTATTGTACAAGTAAGAGAAAAAAATAAATTTATTATGAGACGCCTAGCCTTTGTAAAGCCGCAAAAATCGGAGACTTGTCAAGGTAGAGATTCGAAGATGCTAACTGACAGGCTTCATGTATCCTGCCTGACTGTATGAGGAAAGCTAAGAGAGTATCGAGGTATAAAGGTTCTTTTTTCGAGCTTAAAACGGAAACCATAATATCGACCTCTTCTTCGGTTAAAGGAAGTGAAACTATTAACTTGCAAGAGTCTTTATCATTCGAGTCTAAAACTACATGAAGAAGTCCTTCCCACAACACAAGCGGTTGCATGCATTTTTTCTGAGATTTGTTAGCAGCTTTATAAGTAATTATAACAATACCATAAAGTTAAAGGCGCTCAGAAAACTATGTCTTGCAAGAGCGAGAGTATAGCACTCTTGTTTTCTAAATGTATCCAAAGGAGGGTTCACAAACTGTACAAAACGAATCATTTGGAAGAACTTGTCGTGTCGATAAAACGTTTCCAAAATTTTGTCTGGGAAATTTGGTAACACATCCGGCTGTAAAAAGTGATCAAGCGCTTCCTATATTTTGTTAGCTCAATAAGCCCAAGCGATAGAATGAAAAGCCATAGGAAACTAATAAATTCACATTCTCGTCTAGCATACCTCAAAGTTCAAATGATCTAAAGCGTAATAACCATCGATTAATTGACGGAAATTGAAAGGTAATAATATTTGATTGGCATATGTTTCACTTTTTCCCCAATCTTTTAATAAGTAGTAATAAAAGCACTGCTGTTTAAGTTCATCGATATTAGAAGAGTCAATGATTAAAAAGAGATTTTTCAAATCGTTCATGGAGGATGGAGGATAATACGCCTCTGGCTCCTTAATAATATCAATGAAAGAGAATAAAACATCAAAAAAGAGCTGCTTGTCTATTTGATTTTGTCGCAATGACTTAATGTTCAACCTAACATCTTGGTTGTATGGAAAATCCTCAGGTCTAATGCTGAACAATCCTATAAATTTTTCGAACTGGGTTTCATCTAATTCCATCCTGTAAATCAATTAAAGAATGAAAATCAACTTCACCTGAATGAAGCGGTGGAAGAATGTGAAGGTGTTCTTGGAGGGTCCTTCCTTCTGACCAGTACCACCTTTCTACACCCAAGGTATGCTATGGTCTCCCGCGTCAGTTCTCGTGAACGACCAAGGCCTCTAGTATCAGAATCAATTATTGATGCTCCTAGTCAGCGACTTTACGCCATTGGCGTGCTTGTAGCGCTTCAAGCTTACAAAATTTACGATCTTTTTAGGTTAGGAACTAGTAGTTTTATAGAGGGTTCAAAAACGAGTTTTTTGGTAAAATGGATACTAATAGACGCATTATATTTGCAAATATTACCTCGTTTTCGTATACCCTGGCTTTCGTTTCAACCTACCACAACGATTTTGCAGATTGTCGCTTTTGCTGCGGTTAACGTGCTATTGGTTTCCATTACTAGTTTACGGGTTGTAACTCTTGGAAGTATAATTTTTCCATATTGGAAGCAAAAGGAGTACGCGATCGCAGAACATAAAATAAATCCTAGGTCTGTACTTCATAATTCTTCCCGGATTTTAGGTCAATATACTGTCCAAATCCTCCCAGAGGGCACTGCAAAATTAAATCCTAATAACCAACATTTCTGTTTGCCCGAAAATGACAAAAGTGGTTTCGTCGAATTCGCCGTTCAGTTTAATTCGACCACTCCGAAATCAATTGTGTATTCCTACAGAGACTTTTCCTCTGATATAGAAAATGAAATTGAGATTTCTGGCCGTTCTTTGAAAAAGCTTATCTCAACTGGTATGCGGAATCCCAAAGATGCTCGTTTGCAGACTATTTATATTAAAGCCAACAAACATGGCCTTTATAAACTGAAAAAAGTCGTCGATAAATCGAATTTGGGCGTTCGGGTTGTTCGCTCCGAAGCTGTGGTCGTTGATTGCCCTTCAGCGGTTTTTGCTTCCTCTAAACCTAGTGATCGAGCTCATGAGAAATGTGTGGGCGACGAAGATTCCATCGAATTAGACGTATTCGGTGTACCTCCCTTAAAGGTTGCTTACAAAACATGGGACGGAAAGCGATCATATAGTCACTTTATCGATTCCGTCGTTCCAAAGGATTACCGTTTGCATCCTCTTATGCTCTCTAACAATCCTCAAGATATTGCATTTTATAAAGGATTAGATGTACAGTATGCACATTCTTCTAAAGTTCAAATTCCTATCACTGCTCCTTTAGAAACATATGGGGAATGGCTGTATGCAATTGAAAATGTCACTGATGTCTTTGGAAACACTTACGTCTTCCCTTCTGTTGAAGAGTTTTTCGCAAAATATTCCACTAACGAAGATCAGCCTGACCAATTGTCTAGTCACACTTACAAAGTACTCGTCCATCAGAGACCTGAAGTCAAATTCCGTGAATGTTCACTTGAAAATCCTGCCAACCTTTTCCCCGGAAAAGAGGTTTCTTTGTCAATTGCTACATCCTATAAGTTCCCGGATGACTTGCAAGTTTCACTTAATCGATATGATTTAGGTTTAGATCCACAAAACCTCACAGTTGCCCCTAACTCTCAAAATGTATTTAAGCTAGAGCCTCATTCGTCATTTATAAAAGTTAAAGAAACTGGTATATATGTGCTTTCTGGTGTTTCTTCGAAATATTGTTCAGGAGATGTTTTAGTACCAAATACTTGTTTGGTTGTGACACCTCCTGAAACCAAGCTGCATGTTGGATTTGAGGAAATCTCGGATCAGTGTGCTGGTTCTATAGGTGCACGTGCCGATCTTGAGTTTGAAGGCACACCTCCCTTTAAGGTTGCTTATCGGATGATCAAAGACAATAAAGCTTCTCGAGTACAATATGTCACGACTGATCGTACACGCTATCAGCTAAATTTTACTCCTAAAAAGTCAGGAAAATACCGCTACGTTATTTTAGGAGTAGAAGATGCTAACTACGGATACAAAGAACTTGCTGGCGCTGCTTACAGTAAAGAGCAAACTGTTTTCCCTTTGGCTGATGCTGCTTTTGAAGAAAATATGAACGGAGAAATGAGTTCAATAGTTAAAAGCTGCTGTATTGGCGATACTATGAAAATTCCTGTTTCATTAGTTGGCTCATCTCCATGGAAGCTCGAGTACGAAATTCTTAGAAACAACAAACGTGAAAGCATTCAAGTTGTTGAGTCTAAGAGTCAACGCTACATAATAGAGACTCCAGCTCTTATACACGGATCTCAATATACTATCACTTTAGTAAGCGTTGAGGATGCGAATGGCTGTAAGCGTGCTTTGAATACCGCTGATACGATCATTAAAGTACGTCGTCAAAGACCCACTGCTACATTTTATTCCTCTGACGAAAGCTATCGTTTAGAGTCTGTGGAAAACTCTTTGCTATCTATTCCTTTGAGACTTGCTGGTGAAAAGCCTTGGTATATTGAGTACGATCATGTGTCTCCGGACAATAAAACTACTCGCAATCAAGCCGTTTTCTATGATCCAAATAGCCATCTAAACGTTAACAAAGCAGGAACGTACTCATTAGTTTCCGTAAGGGATAGCTCTTGCCCGGGATCCATTCAGAATTCCTTACAAACTTATGAAGTTGAATGGCTTCCTAAGCCCTCTTTGTCTATGCCTTCGGAGCCTTCCTGGAAAAGTTCGAATGCCTACCACTACGAACAAGAACCCGTTTGTGCTGGTGACAGTAGTGCATTTGATATTGAGCTTAAAGGTGCCAGTCCATATCTTTTGGAGTATGAAAAGTCTCTAGTAGAAGAAAATGGCAAGCATCATTCGAAGCAACGATCAGAAGTATCTACTATGCAAAGTTCCATTCTACTGAAAACAGAAACTTCACTGTTTGGTACATATACATATGAATTTCTTCGTTTGTCGGATGCCTTGTATGACAAAGTAGAGGCGCGAATAGTGGATGAATCAGGCTTGCACAGAGTGATTATTCACCAGAAGGTAAATAAGTTACCTGTAGCTTCGTTTTTGGATTCCAATAAGCTTTACACATTCTGTATACATTCTGACAGTAATTACTCAAAGGAACAACAGATTGGTGTGAAATTGAACGGCAAAGGACCGTTTATTTTAGGATTTGAAATCAAAAACGAGATGACGGGAGCTGTTAATAAAATAACAGTGAATGAAGTGTTTGGGCCCATTTACAAATTTATATTTCCCAAAGATCAATTAACGCTTGGAAAGCATACAGTGCGCTTGCTGCATGTGCAAGATGCCAATGGATGTCAATCTAGTATTCCCAAAGAAGATCCATTTGTAACGGTAAGTGTTGCAGAAAAGGCTTCCATGGTTCCAATTGAATCTCATGAATATTTCTGTGTCGGAGATCGACTTTCTTATGCTTTGCAAGGAGTGCCGCCCTTTGAAATAGATTATGAATTTAATGGGAATAAAAAACATGCAAAAAGCAACCAGCATATTTTCACAAGAATAGCTGAGTTCCCTGGTTTGGTGACTATGAAATCGATATCCGACCAAGGAAGTCCTTGCCGCGCTGAACTTGATCCTCCGATTCAAAACCAAGTGTATGACATTCCAACAGTAAGGGTTAGTGACGGTGGAGAGGTGATTGAAAATATTCACGAAGGTGATCAAGCGGAAATCTCGTTTCACTTTACAGGTATCCCTCCCTTTTCCTTTACGTATTGTCGAAGAGCCATTGGAAGGAAAGGACCTGGTAAGATTTTGGAAATGCACACAATCACTGGAATTTATGATTATGAATATAAGGTATTAAGTTCAACGGAAGGTGTATATACTGTGTTAAGCGTCCAAGATAAGTATTGTCGCTATCCTCGTGATTCATCTCCCTTGAGTACATAAATGAAAACAAACTTGCTTTATAAGCAAGCTTTGGTTTGGGATATGGTAATATTCTATGAAATAGAAATGAAATAAAAAAAAAAGGTCTTTTTATATTTTCCCGGTGTCTCTTAATGAACCTTTTTCTCATCTTACTCCTATGTAACCACCTAGCTATATTACTGAATTGATGCCTACTGAAACTATTCGGTTTTCAGAGAGAAACAGGAAAGAGAAATATAAAATACAAACAATGAAAAATAAAAGGTTTGAAATGAAACCAAAAAAAAAACTAAAAATTGCTTAAAACGTTTATTAAATCGTCAAGGATAGTCATGAAACCAATTCTCAACAAGGAATACTTCTTAAACACAATCATACAGAAAGGAGTGTCAAGTCGGTTATTGTCCACCTTGTACTTGATATTTCCATATTCAGGAAATGTAGATGGCGACACAATGAAACCGACGATTATTTCTTTTTGTTCCTTACCGTATAAACCAAGGAGACATGCCAATCCGATCAAGCGCAAACGTGGATTCCTTGCTAAATCCGTTCCAACCGAAAAAAATTGATCTCCGCGGAACATTAAAACATAAACAAAAACATCACAGAAGTGTTCCCTCATTTGTACGAATATCACTGCTTTCCCTCTTCCCTCTTCGGTAGTGAGAAATAAAGCCTCGGGTTTATGCAAGCTCCACTCGTTATGTGACCTTATTTAGCTCCAATTCATACGTCTGTTCCTGGGATTCCGGCGTCATTGTTCTTACGGAATATGAATTCTTTGTCATCCCGAAAGTATGCCGTATTATGGTCTATCGAGGCCTTTGCGGAGTTCCGAAGTTTTTCCGTCTATATATATAGATGGAAGCATGGAGCGATGCTGACAGTTAGAAAATTCTTACCGGAAAGGAATTGTACCTAAGACTAGTGTTGGGAACTGGTTGATTTGGATCCTCCAACAAAATATAAACAAACCAAACTAAACCAAAATAAATATAAAAATTCGGTGTCCTTTTGTCTTTCTTTGTTTTTCGTTTCTCTCTCTTGCGTTTTATTTATCATTTTCTATTACATTTCTTGTTAGAAAAGTCCTTTAAAAGTCATCTCTGTTTTTCGTTCAGCATTCTTCAGGTATTTGAACAACAGTAGAAGTTATTTTCTCTGCTTCATTTCGTTTGATTTCGTTATTTTCATTTTATTACCATCATAATCGTTATGCAATTTCTTCATCTTGCTCTTTCACTCTTGACGGCATCGACCACTGTCTTTGCAATCGAACCTTTGACAATCAAAGGACGAAAGTTCTTCCAAAATGATACCCAGTTTTATGTTAAAGGTGTCGCCTATCAACCCCAAGTAGATGCTGAAGTGACCAGCACCGTCATTGATCCTTTGGCCGATGCCAATAACAAGAATTGTAGCAACGACGCCAAGTTGATCCGCTCTCTTGGTGGAAACTCTATCCGTGTATATTCCGTGAACGCTAGCTTGGATCATGATTATTGTATGGAAGCTTTCAAGAATGAAAGCATCTATGTCTTTTTAGACGTCGCCAACCCCTCTACCGGCATCGACCGAGCCAACCCGACTTGGACCTTGACTCAGTACGATAGCTACAAACAGGTCATTGACGTTTTTTCCAAGTATAACAACACTGCTGGCTTTTTTGCTGGTAATGAGGTTGTTAATAATGCTACCAATGCTGCTTCTGCTGCCTACGTCCGTTCTGTTGTCCGTGACTTAAAGTCCTACATCAAGTCCAAAAATTATCGTAGCATTCCTGTTGGTTATGCAGGCGCCGATATTCCCGTTATTCGTAATGAACTCGCTGCTTACTTAACCTGTAACGCTACCAATACCCCTCAAGACAATGCTACAGAGGCTGACTTTTTGGGGTACAATAACTATGAATGGTGTGGTGACTCTAACTTCTATGCTTCCGGTTATGCTGCTCGTACAAATGAGCTCCAAAACATCACTGTTCCCATCTTCTTTTCTGAATTTGGATGCAACATCATTCACCCCCGTATCTTCACTGAAGTCCAGGCGATTTACTCCAAAAACATGACTGACGTTTGGAGCGGAGGTATTGTTTACGAGTTCTCCGAGGAGGTAAATGGCTATGGGTTAGTCAATATAACTTCTACCGGTGAGCGTGTTAAAAGTGTCGATTTTGACAACTTAAAAAAACAATGGGCTACTGTCAATCCCGAAAAGGTGTCGAAGCATTCTTATCAGCCCCTAGGTAATGCTCCCGAATGCCCTGCCAGAAACGAAACTAGCTGGGCTGTCACTTTCGAGGCCTTCCCGGTCACCCCTAATGCCTCTTTATGCGACGATGCTGTCAAAAACCTTCGTTGCTCTGTGAATGGCGACCCAGAAGGAGCCAAGATAGGTCAAGTTTTTGGTGAATTGTGCTTTTATGACCAAGAGGCATGTGCTGATATTACCAGTGACCCCTATAATGGTCGTTATGGAAAGTTTAGTGGATGCACTGGTAAACAACAACTTAGTCTTGCTTTGGACGCCTACACCAAGCATCATGGAGATGATGCTTGTAGTTGGGGTGGTATCGGCATCCTATCTTAGATCAATTCTAGCCATGAAATTATATTTATTTTAAAAGGAATTGATTAATTGATTTTAAAATTTATATAGAGTTCTTTTAATATTTTAATCCTTCTTTTCTAGTCTACATTGCGAAACTACTCTTAGACAATATAAGCCCACCAAGAAATAAAACTGTACCACCATTCATTGATGTCTGAATATGATGTAGAATTGAGATAGTAGAGATAGTAGAAAAATGGTACGGTAGTAACGTACTGCTTCACGTGAACATTGTCTATTCATCATTGTCCAACAAGGACTTTGATAAAGATACACCTGACGGAAGTTTTTTAGCAGTACTACTCATTACTGAGCTTTTCAGCTAATATTTGTGAATTATAGGATCTATGAGATGCTGAAGGTATGGAGACTTGGAGTAGAGCCCTTTAGTGTCATACATATAGATTCAAACGAAAGGATAAGCATCTCTTTATAATCATTATACGTTTTGTGGAAAACCACCTTCAAACACAAAAAAAAAGAAGACTAAACTAAACCGTTATGGCGTATTATGGGCTCTCTTCTTAAAGCAAGTAATCCAAAACTTGTGGACCAACCGTTCTCATTGAGTAACTGAGCCATTTCTTTTAACAGTCCTTTTAATAGATTAACTCAACCTGCTTCAGGAATATAAAATTTGACGGGCTATAAGTTGTAAACATCAGACAGGCGAATTTGAATTCGATAAGCTTTGAAGACCTAGCTATCGAGTTTCAAATAGCCTTTGTGTCATAACGGTTAGTGAATCATCCATGTAGATATATAACTGCATGCGATAGACAAGGATAGATCAGTGAATTTCACCATTCTTTGCTTACCAGTTCCCACTATGAATATTGAAGATTATAATATCCTTTCGAATTACAAGAGGGATTATGACCAATTTATCAGGCCAAATGAGAATTTACAGAATGCAGTTGATGCTCAGATAGATACACCAGCCGTTACTTGGGCTATTATTAGTACGGTGATTGACATCTTAGGTGACCAGGCAAACTGTTGGAATTATCAAATTCAAGGGGAAAACAACCATGTTAGCGTTTGGCCTACTGAAGCAAGCATTAACAAAGGTATCATATCCGAATTGGAGGATGCTGCTAAACGTAATCTTGGAATACATGGGTACTCTATATTAGAGCTATATAATATAGAAAATGGCCCTGATGAAGAAACAAGTCAAAACGGGCGGCCCCTTACCGCTATTTCTGATGATGTTTCTCTAATCTGCAACTGCTGGCTGGATTATACCACAAAGTTGGGGTTAATAAGAAGTGGAAACTTTATCAAGAATGAAGCATATAAAGACAGTGCCCGTGACTTAGAATTGTGGCGTTTCGGTAATGATTTTGACAGAACTCAATTGAAAGATGGAGAGATGTTAATCCACATGCTAAAAATGTAAGTGATCACTAGTCATCTTCATCGCTCAATATAGCATCTCTATCTTTTCACAGCGTCCATTTATTGCGGGAGGTGTCATATCAGGATCCTGTTTTTATAATTTTCGCTATAATCACGGTAATAACTATAAAGAATTACTATCTATTCTATATGTAAAAACAATGTGGAATCAGCGATTACTCAACTCAAATAGAAACTTATGAGACAAAGAATAGATCATGTTTACTACATTGAAATAAATATATGTAGCATTAGTCTAGTCGAAATCTTGAGATTGTAGGATTCAACTGGTCTGGCTGAATAAGATTGTTTTTCCATTTATCGATTTGTTTTACCAAATTCTTGGACGGATTTAGTATCCTTTCATGTAATATCACATCGTTCATTTCAATGTACAATCCTACAACTGTACCTGTTATTTCCACTTTAAAAACATTCCCACAACGCGTGAGGTTTCTGTCGTAACAAAAAATTAGCGCCATCCATGGACGATGAATAAGATAACCATTTTCTAATACGAGCTCTAGTTGCTCTAACCAAAATGCAGTAATATCAAGAGATATCAATTTTGATTTTGATGCAATTGATTTCCAAACCTTTTTCACGAGAAATGATTCTTCAGTCTTAGATAAGGTACACTCCAGTCAAGTTTTCTTAAAAAAAAAGGAAAACCATTCGTACGAGAAAATTCAAACTTGATGTCTCCATCAAATAAACTCTTTGAATACTCAGGAGTGCATTTCTGGGTTAATTGTGCATGGAATGCATGAAGCTGATCCATCCATGGCAATGAAAGAAATCGCGTGTTTTAAGGTGCTTTCTCGAGAAGACTCAAATAATTTTATAAACGAACTAAGGTCTTCGGTTCCAAGTTAGTTATGCCTAATAGCCCCGAACATTCACAATCGATACTAGATGATACTAGATATAAGCTGATTTTTCCATCAAACTTTTTAAATAATTTAGATCTGCTATAATGTTGTTACCATCGCCTTTCATTCTTTTATTGCTCTTTGAAGGCTTCTTCTGTCACATAAATTACAACAGACCGGAAGTAAGATACGAAACACACACACACAAAAAGGAGAGAACTGTAAAAACCGCTTTAATATAAGCATCAGAAAACTAATAAAACATGGGTAACTCCAAACCCAATAGCGCGTCCCCAAAGATTATATCACTGTATACATAACTCTGTTAAACGATTAGGAATAATTGAAACATAAGAAGATAAAGTGGATTAGCAAGATAGCCAAGGGGTAAAGAGCTAAGCCGTAGCTGGCAGATGAACCACGAATATATTTAAAATTTATATTCTTCGAATCAACTTGGCGGGCGAAAACCTTGCTCCAAAGCCGCCAGAGCCAACTTAGATTTCGGTTTCTTTGACTTTTTAGAAGATCTTTTATCTTCGTGTTGCTTTTTTTCTTCCTTCGATTTTTTTATTTTCTTACTATCAGTCGAATCACTAAAACTGTTTTCACGTTTTTTCTGTAAAATACTCGAGCCAGCAGTCTCTTTCTGTTTTTCCTCGTCCTTCTTTTCCTTAAAAGGCTTCTTAAGCTTTTTTGAATTGATCATATCTGAATTTTCTATGTCGCCGGAAGGTCTAATTTCTTTTGTATCTTTATTATGATCATTCATATCTGGAGAGGCCTGCGCATTTAGAACTTCGTGTTTCGGTTCTGAGAAAGGAGTTAACGATGGTGAGCGCTCATTACGTGGTAAAGTATCCGATTCTTCCTTTACTAAGTTATCATCCAATTTATGCTGTTCCTTAATTGACTTTAGTTTTTTCGTATCAGATTTCCAATGCAATAGTCGTTCAAAACTAACACCCATCCAACATTTCCTCGCTTTGGCGTCCTCAATCAAGTTACGAAAGACTTCATTTTGCAGTAAAGGTTCAGTACTGCCCACAATGTACAATGAAGACCTTGCTCTAGTTAAAGCAACGTTCAAACGACGTACGTCTTGTAAAAATCCTATACCATTTCCCATGGAACTCCTGACGCAAGAGAAGATGATAATGTCCTTTTCTTGTCCTTGAAAACCATCAACTGTATGTATGTCCAAGTACTTAAAAATAATTGATCCAAATTTTTTCTGAAATTGGTAGCGAAGTTCTTGGACTTGGCTTCGATAAGGAGTAACAATACCAATCTTTCCTTCAAAGTCAATATTGATAAAGTTTTGTGAAAGTTTTTCATATAATAAAAGAACAAATGATGCTTCATCAGTATTATACAATGATTTAGATTTTGAAACAGATTCTTTACCTTGCACGTTAAAAAAACGATAAACACCAAATAGAGCATCATGATGCCATGGTCGATCTGCAACAGAAACCATATTTGGTCCATCAATTAGCTTCGATTGGTAAAAGTAATGACTGGGAAATTTGCTAATTTCTGGGTGCATTCGGTATTGGATGCTTAAAAGATAGGCATTACTTGGATTCTTTTTAAACATCCGGACATAAAGTGACTGATCATAACCGTTTTTTGAAGCAGACTTCGACAGCACAGTTGGTGGTAACTGGTTCGGATCACCGACCATAATACAACGTTTGCAATCATATTTCAAAGGGATAAGAGAGCTAAGCTCGACTGCTTGAGCAGCTTCATCTATGATTACAGTCGGGAAACTTATATTGGCATTTAGCAACGTCTCATGACCGCTAGCAGACAAAGTTGCACAAACTACATCAGCATCCTGAAGAAGTTGATTTTGTATTTGCTTTTTCGCTAAATCCATACTCCTGTTGGCATTTTGTTGCGTGCTGCGCATTTCGTCTAAACTTTGTTCAAGGGAATTTTTTTGACGTGTAATTTCTCTGAGCCTTAATTCCAAAGAGGAGCTATCCTTACCAGCTTGGCGAGTTAAATCAATATTTTCTCTTAACTTGTTACGTTCCAAAAGAATAGCGTCATGTTTTTTTCTGACTTCGCCGGCATCAGAAGAATTTTCATGCTTCTTTAAATTTGTAATTTCCATTTGCTTAACCATCTGTTCTTCTAGTGTAAATTCCTTAGCATGAACATTAATTGACTCTGTGAAACCTATTCGAATTACTTTAGGCATAAACTTTATTCCTTCATGGTCGTATACGCCATCTTTTAAACGCAATAAAATTTCGTCTATTGCAGCATTACTAGGAGCACAGATCAAAACCCTATTTTTCTGATTTTGTTGAATGGGATTTGACTGCCCAGGGGCAGCAAACCGTAAACCCTGACCTTTGGAAGTCAATATCGCACCAATCATACCTAAAATAGTTTTTGTTTTTCCTGTACCAGGAGGACCCTGCACAAGTGTAAATCCATCATTACTAGAAGCTGCGTTAATTGCTTTAGCTTGAGGCTCATTAACTCCATATGATTTCACAATTTTTTTTAGGCCTTCACTATTAGCATACTCCGAGTGTTTGCTAATTCTGGCATGTAAAATATCGCTGGAAAGATTAACAAATGGAAGTGACTTCAATGCGGAGTATTCGCGCAAACTGGTGGTCGCACTAAAAAGTTTCTGTAAGTAAAACTTGGCACCAGGAATCATTTCTTGTAGCGTTTTTGCATCAGAATTAACACGAACAAAAATATCGATTGATTCTTTCTTCCTAGTTAGAGACTGAATTTTAGCAAGAGTTGACGGCTCTTTTTTTTCTGGTGAGCTAGGTTTTTTTGACTTGGATAATACGCATATGTCAGTATCGCTGAGATACTGTAATTCAGTGATTGTTCTGGAGGAAAAACCTAGCTCAACAAAGTTATCAACAGTGGTACGAGTATTCATTGTCAATTCTAACGGAGTATATTGATCTTCCTCAATAGCTCCGCGAATTTGAGCCCAACATTCATTGAATAAAAACGGCATAAAGGTTTTCTCGTAAGTATCTGGAGAAGAGTAAGCAATTTCAATACTTCGACATCTCAAATTTTTTTCATCGACAGTTGTATCAGATTGGAGAATTGGATTCCAGCTTAAAAGAATTTTATAAAAACTTTGAACATCTGGAAATAAACGAAGCCGAGAGGTATAAATACTCTGATGAGCTTCCCTGTGACGCTGTGCAGGATGTACGACATTATTAGTCTTCAAGGAATTTATATCCAAAAGTTGTACTTGACGACGTGGAGCATTTGATTTATTCTGATTAGAGACATCACGCATTAAAGAGAAAAGCCCATTATTTTCATTTTCCTTATTATTTGAATCGGATTCTGACTCTGACTCTGACTCTGATTCGGAAGATTCTGCATCATTTGAAGTCAATTGTAAGTTCCGTTTAGGTTCTATAGGCTTCTTTTTTGGAGCTACAGAATCCAACTTATTCAAAGTTCTGCGTGACTGTAACTCTGAAGTTTCTCCGATAGTCAAGTTAGCAGATTTTGGGCCGACCTTCTGAATATAATTTCGACGAGCGGGTTGTGGCTTTTCAATTGCGTCCTTCTCTTTATCAAGCAGGGACAATGTTTTTGATGAAAGAGTAAAATGGTTTGCTGTCCCTTTATCTTCATTGGCGGAAACAACCTTAGTATCACTTTCTTGAGATTTAGAAGAGAGTTTCCTTTGTTGCTTCGGTCCTTCATCTATCACATAGACATCCGGACTCGTCAAAGCCACTTGTTCTGAATTTGATGTTTCGCCTGCAGTTGAACTGAAAGGCTTTGTTTGTAAATGCTCAGGTAAATAAGGTGAAATTGCAAGAAACAAATCTTCCCGTTCGGATAAAGTAAGGATCGTAGACCCATCTCGTGCTGCAGAAGACTTTTGAATCATATCAACAGTATTTTGATTAATTGGCAAAGACAAGTTATTGAATAATTTCAGCATAGCACAAATAATTCTGACAACTGAAGATAATAAACTCGAATCGTTCAATTTAAGCCAATAGGAAAGTGTTATTAGGGAGTTAAGAACTGAATTAGCTAATGCTTTCTTAGAAACGTCGCTATCTTCTGGTTTGGAATTGGAGACAGAAATATTGATGCCAGCTATAAATTCGGAGACCTGATGAAAGCTTTTTAAAAGCATTTGACAACAGTCTAAAGAAACATGCATTATGTCAACGAGAACTTCTTTTTCATGTTTTACTGGCCAACTTGGTAAAGCAATAAAAAAATGAGCAAGAAACTTCCATAAATTATCCCAATATGTTTTCAAGGCATCACAGTTATCTTCATCTTTGAACGATATGCTAGTACCATGTAACATTCCATCTAATGGGTGGAAAAGATGTGTGATGATCGTTTTTCCTTGATAAACCAGCCGCTTAACACTGCTAAACGCCCTATATTTAACCCATTGTAAATAAATACCTGAGAGCGCTCTAAGTGAATCCGAAAACCGATATTTTAGCAACTTGTCTATGGCTTCACCTATGCTTTCAGTATCAGTTGACAGATTAATTATAGTCCATGCATTATTTGAAAATTCAGAAATTGGAGAAAAAAGGAATCCTATTAGCGCAGAAAAAACGTGAGGATTTTCCAAAAAAGATTTTAAAGATGAAAGACTCCAACGTTGAATTATCATCAACATGTCAGACAAAAACTGGCAAAACGAGTCTAGTGCTTTATTATAAGCAGACAAAAAGGCATCATCAGTCTTCGGTGGATCAAGTTTGTCTATAAGATGAAGAGATGAAATGCATCGGAAAATAGAACAAGCCAAGGTTTGACTTTGTTCGACGAGGAGAGAAAGTAATTTTCTCCAAAAAGTTGATACAGACTTTTCAGTAAGATGCAAGTTTATGTTTACATCATTACGCTTCTGAGCGTACTTTCGATAACTATGTCTTAAAGCATAAACATCGATGTTCAAGCGATATTCGAAAGCTTTCTTAAACGATGGTTGTTCAAAAGAATTGATATAATCTTTGAGATTAGAAAAAAAGAGATCGAAATTCGAGCATACAGTTAGATGCAAGGAATCCACATATGCTTTTGGTGAATCTTCGCTATGAGATATAATCTGAAAGTATTCGTTAAAAAGCAAAGAATGAATTTCACAAATACATTTGAAAATGGGATTATTCATATACGTGATTCCTTCAGATATTGTAAAAAGTACATTGCACTTTTCAAGCAACATTTGTACAGCAGGTAGGTGTTTTTCTAAAGAAATCGAGTTGAGAAAGGGTATGGTCCAATCCAAAATCTTGCTATTGCAATCTTTATTTTGCTTTATCATTTGTTCTACCCAATGTTGATGAGCTTCGCTTTCAAAAATCAAAGTAACAACTTGAGAGGGTTCAAGTTTAGAAGCTTTCCAAAACCTAAGTTTATAACATTTTAATAAAGAATGCAGACAATCTAAGAAAGAGGGATATTGACTCAACGGTGCTTTCTCCAACCCGCGTAAGATAAAGGAAATTGGTTCAAATCCATGTTTTCCTAAGGATTCAAAATAATCAAATGAGACATTATTCAAAAGAGCCGAAAAAGCATTCAAAAAGCGCTTTACATATACGTCGTCGGATGTACTTTTCCTTAAAGAATGAATTTCCTCAAGAAATGGTGCTTGGAGGTTCACAAATTCATTCGCGGGGATTACTTCACAACCGCTGAGAATACCGAACGCCCATTTCCGTAAGGCGTCATCATCAGAAAATAAAAGGTACACAACACCTGGAACCAACTTTTTAGATAGTCGAAGAAATCCAGCCTCCAAGAACCTCTTTCGAAACAACGTGAAAAGGGTTTCATTCTTTAAAAATTCTACATTATATAGAATTTCATAAAAAGCACACAAAATAGGTTTGGAAGAGGCACTAGAGTCAATCTTAGGAATACTTTGTAAAACCTTCATTAGTCTGGAAACATCCCATTGAAATATCTTCTCAAGCACTATAGCGAGAGTGTTTGGATCAAAATGGAAAATATTAAGGCATAAAGTCTTGAATTCTTCAATTAATTGATGATAGCTTAATATGCAGGAAGGGCAAACTTGGAGTCGTTCGTCCAAGTGTTTTTTAAACCACGTCAAAAAATCATTTTCATCCTGAAAAGAAAATAGAAAAAAGCATTCCCGTACAGCAATCTTCAAGTGCGATTTACAAACCCAATGAGCATCTTGGCGGTTGGCATTTAAATACGATAGAGCCAAATGAAGAACTTTATTAGAACCCTGAAATGAAGGTGAATTTTGATTATCCTGAATCGATTGTTCTAGTTCCTGGAAGAGTTTCGAATCCTCCATAGCCGCAGTGCTACTTGGGCATTATTTATTGTTTGAAAAAGTTTGGCTGTAAATAAAACGAAAGCATATTATAATAAGACGCGACACGGTATAATGAATTACGCTAGAGTATGGTAGATGTTCAATTTAATAAACAATATCACAAACGAACAATGAATTACAGGAATATAAATGACAAGAAGCAATTATTAGATTCTAAATGGAAAATTATAAGAAAAATGGGACATTAAAATCATTATAGAATGGGCTAGCAGCATTTTTTAACACGATGAGTCAACAAATCAGGTCGAACTTTCAACTTGTTTGTCAAAAATTAGACGAGCTAAGCGTTTGTAATCTGCAAGCAAAATGTTTATTTCGCCGACCTTCAGCTCGGAGGCGTCTGTCACGGTAAGAAACCGTTCTAGAGGTGGATCATTAACGGAGACAACGTTGTCTGTCGACAAAGTAGAGTTACGAAGAGCATGCCCAGCTACTTTATTGACAAAAGAGGAATAAGATTTTTCAAGAGCTACGCCCAAACCTCTTAAGTTTGAAAGCGAAGATCGTTGTTCATTATTTGTTTCAAGGTCTGCTTGATTAGAATCGGAAGACGGAAATTCATCCTTAGCAGAGGCCTCTAATGATAGAGGATCGTCCGTTGCCTGCATGGGACAATGGGTCAGTAGATTTGGACACGCACGGAGGATGAAAGAAATTGCAGCTTCAAACGTTGTCAAGCAATACTTTTGTTGCCCAGTTAAGTAATCTGGGTTTCGAAAACGCAAAACAAAATTCAAATGAGACACTAATTGTAAACCCTGAAAAGATAATATGCAGAAGATAGTTAGATTTAATAAATTATCAGCATTTAATTCTTGTTTCGGCAAATTTGATGCCTCAACGATTTTTTCACTAACATTCATAAACAGATTCAGTTTCAGCAAAGGCGTTTTTAGTCTACTGAGAGCAAAGAAAGTCTCTGCGACATTTTCAAGGCGCTTCTTTATCTCTGCTTCAATGGAAAGACACTCCACTAAACCGTTTTTTTCTTCAGAAGAGGCGAACTTTTTAAGAAGGTCATCTTTATTTTCATCGGTGCTAGTGCTCAAACAGAAAAGTCTAGGTATGCATTAGAATCAATAGCAAAGTAGTATTAAGAATAGAAAACTCACCTGTCATATAAATACTCGCATACGATACCTTCAATAATATTCATCCATTCATCTTTTTGTTTTACAAGGTGTTGCTTTGCCATCTTCTGGGTTTCCATTTCCTCAGGGGAAAGTAAAGGCACATCTTGACTTGGAGATTCAGGATTGGGAATTAGAGTTGAAAGCATAAATTCATCTGTTTTTCTGTAAAAGTCATGAAAGGTTTTCGTTATTTCATCAGGAGATAATAGTTGGGGATGAACGGGGCTTACAAGAGATGAAATAAATTCCTTAATGCAAAACTGTACAGTTACAGGAAGTACGGAAGCACTCTCGGGAAGCTCAATGTCGTCTAGTTTTTGCTTAACTGTATATTTTGACGCTCTCCAGGAGTTTAAAAAACTCATAATGCAGATGAAATTACTGACCTAAATTTTAGGTTTCTTAACATATATATCTGTATGTATAGAAAAAAAAAAAGGACTGAAAGCTGAAAGTAAGGTAAGAAGGAACTAATAGAATCAAGGTTATATATAGTTGATAAGTAAGCCGTTCGATTCAACTTATAAAGGATAAACCTGGACGAAAAGAAAGTTATAGGAGATAAATCCTTAACTGTTGGAAGCTTCCGTTATAATGATTATGAAAACTCAAAATACAGGGAACTGAGATGAAGTGCACAAATTTAAGAATGGCAAGCCAAACCTGATAAATACCGTTGGAATCCTTCGAAATTTACTACACCGTAGAGAAATATTTTCACAAAAATGAAAACAAAACTTGATTCTTTATGTTTTCGATGTTTGAGATATGACCAAAGAAGATTCAAGGAATCCACAACGCAGTATCGCTATTTTACATTATTAAGTTGATGTAAACAAAGGCAAGAAAGGTATCAAGAAAGAAAGCGATCATTCTTCATTGAAGGTAGAGTATATGGCATTCGTTGGAGTTTTAAGCTAGCGATAATTTGGTAAATAGAAAGGTAAGACTGAGCGTCAAAAGAATCAGTGTTGTATTTTGCTTCCTCAGTCAACTCGACGGTTTTAGCTAGTCTCTACGAAATGCCTTCTTTAAAATCTATCTTTTTTATTTTTCATTTGTTTTCACAAGAAAAGAAGGAAACATCATTTTTATACTCGAATATCATATTTATTTAAATGTCTTCCATTTTATTATGAAGTGTATCGTTGTAAGTTGCAGTTACATCGATATTGCTACCCTGTATATGTTACCTGTCGTTTTTGGATTGTTCAATTTAAGCTTGGGAATATGAGCTCAAAAAGGGCTTTTGATCAAAAAAAAAAATGAAAAGACTCTATGTGGTTTCCTGAGATTTCAGCCCAATCCCATTGCTTAGCTAAATTTCTATGTAAGTACTTATGCCTTTTTTCATAGCATTCGTTTCATTTAGCATAGGAAAAACATTAAAAACATTCTCAGTAGACTTGTTTCTCTCTGACGATTGTTTCACAGGTAGTCTTTGCTTGAGTAAGGTCTTACTGGGGCAAAGAGAAAAATACACTTTCACCAGAGAAAACAAAAAATAAAAAAATAGTTTTATTATTTTATTTCATTTATATAATTATTCAAAATCTTAGTTTAAAATTTATTTGTTACTAATCAGATCATTTGTCTATGAAAGACTTCCATCTAACGAATCGTACGTACTATTTGAACTTTTTTACATACCACAAACAATGGGAAATCCTAAGAAGAGAGCAGAAAAGGCAGAAGCTGCAAAAGGCAGGAAGGACGAAGTTGACGCAAAAAAGAAGGAAGCTGAGGAAAGTGAAAAATGGTCGAAAGGAATCAAGAGTAACAATAAGAAGGAGCAAGAAGAGGAAAAGCGACGTTTAGCAGCTCAAAAGAAAGCAGAGCGTACTCGGTTAGAACAAGAAGAAATGGCTAGCATTCCATCAAAAGGTGGAAAGGGTAAAAAGGCTGGTGCTCGTAAAGATTTATCTTTGGATGCTTTTCTGGAGGAACCTGCTCAACCAGCCTCATATAGCGCAAGCAACATTGACGATGCTTTGAACCTACTTAGTTTGGATTCTGGGTCCAAGGAAAAAATTGATCGCCATCCTGAACGCCGTTTTAAACCGGCGTTTAATGAATACAAAGAATCACGACTTCCCGAACTTCGTAAGGAAAGTCCTGGTCTTCGTCTTAATCAGTACGAAGATGTTATGTATAGAGAGTTCCAGAAGCACCCCAACAACCCTTTTAACAAGGTAAGTTTAGCACAATCATCGGTGTACTCTAACGCCTATTTTTAGCTCAACGTAAGTTACAACACCAAACAAGACGACATTAAAAGTCTTCGTGCTGCTCGTAAGGCTGAATTGGAAGCTCGCCTTCGAGAATAAGTTTTTTAGTTCTTTTTGTTTTTATTTTTTGTATATGACGTTTTCCTTTTTTGGTGAATTGAGTTGGACGGAATTCCTACATGTTACTCGTATTTAATATGTTATGAAATATGAACTCTTCTCATAAATTCTATATTTGTTTTATTGTTCAGCCCGTAGATGACTGAAAGTGGATTCAGATAGTTCATCCTCAAATCTGATGTCTTACAGACTTATGATTCATGAATTTGTCGAAAGATGCCGATCTTTCGAAATGTTTCTCGTTACTGAATAGTCATATACATATGTCCATTTTAAACAATAAGCTATCAAGTTGAGAAGTGAGTCGAGAAAGGAATTGGTTTGCTCGTGGAAGGTTATTTGATTAAGCTACACATTACTTTATTTCGCTTGCAATACTTTTCTGGCTACAGAAAATTTGTTTGTGTGATTTTGATATTTAAAAAATGTATTTGCTATAGTAGTAAATCTATGGAAATGGACGAAGGGAAAGGCTATAAGGTGGTTACCTCAATTAAAAAGGACCAAATATTTTCTTTTTGTTTGAAAATATATTTATTAATGTCAAAAGATGAAAGTAACGTTTCATTGGTTTGTAAATATTTTGAATAGTTGACTTCCTCATTATAATCATAAAATCAGATAGTATCCTATAATATTACAAAAGTGAAGTCGAGAAGGAAACTGCTTTTTGGTTATTTGGATTAAAACTAATCGTATAATATATATAAATTTAATAGGTATCATATTTTACGTATACTTGTTGCATATACTAATTGTATTCGCTAAATCTAGTTCGAGCCTAATTAAGAAGGGACCTGCTTCACGCAACGGTAACTTTCCCTCTCCCCCTCTCTCATAAGTAGTCTGTAATTTGTGTTTTTCGGCCCGTCGACCTTATAAAAAAACATTGTTTGCTGCTTAATTGTTTTAGCTTTACAAATTCGCGATGTCTAAATCGGTTAGTTCTGCTGTTAAAGCTATAGATTGGGCAACCATCCCTAGCAAGTTGAAATTGGACGCTAGCACTGCTTCTGCTGTTGCCAACTTCCGTTCACGTCATGCCCAAGCCGCTGGAAGACTTGGAACCCTGAAGGAACAAGCTACAACGGTTGATTTTGCATTTTACCGTCAGGTGCTTAGGAACCAAGAAATCGTGAACCGTATTGAGTCTTCTATGAAATCTTTTAAGCCTGTTAAGATCAATTTGGCTTCTCAACTGAAGGCAATTGACGCCTTTGAAGGCAAGGCTGTCGAAAGTGCTAAGAAGAACGTTGAAATGGTCAAGACTGAATTGGGAAGCTTGAGTTCTACTTTGAAAAACATTGAACAAGCTCGTCCTACCAATGAAATTTCTATTGAAGATATGAAGACTGCTGTCCCTGAGGTCGAAAAGATTGTTGAGACTATGGTTACAAAGGGTAAATGGGTTGTCCCTGGTTACCGCGAGAAGTTTGGCGATTTGAGCATTATGTAAACCCACTATACTCCTCATTTAGTTGGTTTATGTCGATCAAGACATACTTTAGCTAAACATTTAGGGAACCATTTCTCTTTGATTCGTAAATTAGCACGTGAATCGCTCCTTTTACATCTCTATGTTATAGTTTGATTCAGCTGTGAGCACGTTAAGCTAATTCCAAAGTCAATGAAATATATTAAAACTACAATTGGCATTGCACAAGAATGTACGATGCTTCAAGGTTAGCGAATCTTCCTGTAGAAAACTAGTTCGAAAGTCTTACAGCAAATTTCAAAGGTAACTCAACTCACATTTACAATATTATTTGCAAGACTAATGTTTATTTCTGATTCTCAATGAACTGCCCAAGCTTGACTTATAGGAATGCACTCAAATACGTTATATTCGATTCGTTTTATAGAATTTGTACTGGGCGGACGCGTTTAACCAAAACCATGTTTTATGATCAATACGTCCTGACAAAAAAGAAAGGGGGAATGGGTGTAGTTTGGTAAATAATTGCTTTAATTGATGCTAATACTAATGATTTCAGGCTCGCAGCTACTCTGGGGTCAAAGCACTCTCTCCGGAAACTTCATAAAAAAGATATAATGTCTGTTAATATCGATGAAGCTTGTGAATTTGTCGCGTATTCTCCCGAACCGCTAGCTTTACGCCTTAGTAGTAACTTAATGATTGGTGTTGCACGCGTTTATGCCCATCAATATTCTTTCTTCCAATGTACGATACGCGTTTTTCGACGTCAACAAATCCCAAAAGTCCGGTTTACTTACATTTTTTAGCACAAGTTTCTTCACTGCATTCAAGACTACGCAAAGAGCTTGATAATATAAATGGCAAGCTTTCTAAGAGTATCGACGCGCGCGTAGAAAAATCAAAGTACGCGACTTTATTGTTTAAAACATAAAGTTAAGTTACTAATGATATATAGTACTGATAATCTAATCCTTGCTGATGACCCAGCCTTTGTACCCGAATTGACATTATCGAACGGTCTCAGTCTTCCCTCTTTGGACCTCAATTTTACCTTGAACAATGATTCAATTTCATTTGATCATACAAACTTGACGTCGTTACAAACACTTCCAGAAGCTTCAAATACCTTTGGCAACGCGACTCAATCCTTTAGCCTTCAAAACCACGCCCCTATGTCGAGATTTGATTATGAAGCGTCAAATAATCTTTTTCCAGATGAGGTTTTGGACTTTGAATTTGACGAAAATGGTGAGGTGCATGATATTTCGACACAGGACAAGATGCCTCAACTTACGCCTGCTAATTCTCAAGACGAAGAGGATCATCCCGATGCTCAATCCCCCATTGAAGCGCACGACGAAGAACAAGAATCTCGGATTCGGATATATGAATTAGACGATGATGTTTTACCCCTTCCGGTTCCCTTGGAATCTGTAGTAGACCCAAATCTTGAAATTCAACCTCAGGAAGAGCCTGTTAAACGTAGAAGAATTCAAAAAATTGAACCTGACGAATCTATCGAGCTGAGTACAAAAACCCTTTCCCATTGGAGGTCCACGTATGTGGAAAGGATGAAAGCCCTTGAAACTGCCAAGCATATGCGACGAAAAGGAACCTCACTTGAAAAGAAAAAACAGCTAAAAAAATTGTATCATTGGGAATCATTCCATCCTATTATTCAAGAATGGGTTGGTAAACTTCAACCAGAACCAGTTCACAACCAAACAGAAGCTGATGATGTTGAGTTGCCAATGCCTAACTTGGAAAATTCAGATATTGAAATGGGTCGTGATGCTCAGGGGTCTTTAGAGTTAAATATGCCTTGGAATACTTCCTCTCGTTCAAACAGTCTATTAAACTCTTCTAAAAGTCAATCTCAAAATGGTAGTGAACATTCAACTCCATTGCTTGACACTCGCTATGGAAAAAGACTTACACCTAGTCCTTCAATGAATAACCGATTGCAGTTCTTGCCTGCTTTGGAATCTAGTCAGTATCATGATCACTTAAACTCTGAATTATCTTTGCAACTTGAAGATGACTTTTCTCTCTACAAAAATACTCAAGAAGAAAATATTGGAAATTTCTTACATATGGAACGAGAGTGTGCTAATTTCTATGAATACACAAAAACAGCAATATTTGAAAACGGTGGAGAGATGACCTTCTCAGAGCTCTTACCCTGTACATTACAACGCTCTGTGGCCGCACAAGCTTTCAGTCATCTTTTAGGTACGATTTATCATACGTATTTCTTACTTACCTACTTAGCTTTAACCACAAAATCTGCTGTCTCAGTGAAACAAGAAGCCCCGTATGATGAAATTGTTCTCTCTTTAAATGCCCTTTAATTATAAAACACGTCTTTGTTAAATATGAAAACCATTAAACCTGATGAAATTATCTCTAACATTTATATCTGCATTTGCTTTGGAATCTGGCTAAATATATACTAAAGTTTAAATTCGTTGTTATTTTAACCACAATGAATAAATTACTAATTTTGTAAATAGCTAGCAGGTCTGAACCTGTATGTTGGATTTTTGGTTTGATAAAAGATTTAGAATTTTAAAGTATTTATTGTATTTTTATAAAAATTACAACAAATAGAAGCGTAAATGCCTTTACTAAAAATTTTACTTATGAACATCTGTTGTATATTCACTACTGGCTATACGAATTATATTTAAGTAAGTTCCCAATTCTGCCTATAAACACGTTCATGCAAAAAGCAAAATTAGTTAAAAATGGGCCGTAGAAAATCATTAAGAAGCCAAATGTTAATTCGAAATTTACCTCAAGAAGAACTTGACTCAAACGATGAATCAGATAGCAGCGACATCGATGAAGAACAGGTGCATGGTATATGGATTGAGAAACCGTTTCAGACTGAAGCAGGACGATCTTATTATCGAAAGCTACAGAAGGATGGCATTATATATCGTCTAGGTGATGATATTACTGTGAATGATGGGGATTCTAGCTTCTATGTTGGTGTTATTACAAAGTTATACGACAAGGCAATCACTAAACATTCGGGAGAGAAGTATTATGAAGCTATCTGGTACAGTAGAGCAGTTGCAAAACGCATGGAAATTAAGCCAGAGTATTTATTGCCAGATCGTCATGTAAATGAAGTTTACCTGTCTTGCGGGCGAGATGAAAACCCGACGTCTAGCATTATAGAGCATTGCAATATCTATTCTAAAGAAGAATTCTTCAAAAGATTTCCTCAAGGCATACCATCAAAGAAGAAAGACCATTTTGCTCGAAATTTTTTTGTATACAGAGGAGTCCATTTGAAAGTCAACAAGTATACAGAGCCCCTCAATTGGTCCGACTATTCCCATAATTTAGACAAAATAGAAGATTTATTAGTTGAGATGGAAGAAACCCTTAGACTACCAAAAAAGAAGGCTGGTTCTAGAGGCAGAGGCCGGCCAAAGAAAAGATCGGTTTCAAAGAATGTTGAAGGAGATAATGATGAATACGAGCTAATAAAGGAGGTTGAAAGTTTATCTTCCGATGATGCTTCCCCTGTAGTCTCCTCGTCTGATGAAGAGTATGGGACACCTAGAACTCCCAGACGAAAAATCAAACGGTCAAGGAATGCATCAGGCAGCGCAATGTCTACACCTAGAAGAACGTATGATTACTATTTTGTTTTTATTACCTTACTAACAAATGGGTAGTGGCTACAAGCAACCTCTGCAAATCACCCCCCTTCCAATACGAATGTTATCAATGAAAGAATTTCAAAATTCGCCTCATAGAAAAGCGAGAGCTATGCTTCATGTGTCAGCGATTCCAAATACTCTTCAATGCAGAGATAATGAGTTTACTACCATCTTCACTAACTTGGAAAGTGCAATTGAGGAAGAAACCGGTGGATGCCTATACATATCTGGAACACCAGGCACTGGAAAAACCGCTACTGTCCATGAAGTGGTATGGAATTTGCAAGAAATGGCCAGAGAAGGGCAGCTAGCAGAATTTACGTTTTGTGAAATAAATGGAATGAAGGTAACGAATGCGAACCAAGCATATTCGTCTCTATGGGAATCCTTAACTGGTGAACGTGTGACCCCTCTTCATGCTATGGAATTACTGGATAATCGTTTCAACCATCCTTCACCGAATCGATGTTCATGCGTTGTTTTAATGGATGAGTTAGATCAACTTGTAACGAATAACCAAAAGGTGTTATATAACTTTTTTAACTGGCCATCCCTTCCGCACTCACGACTTATTGTTATTGCTGTAGCTAATACGATGGATCTTCCTGAACGAATTTTGTCGAATCGCATATCCTCCCGTTTAGGTCTTTCAAGAGTGCCCTTTGAACCTTATACCCATAATCAACTAGAAACAATTATAGCTTCACGTCTGGAAGAAGTTAAAGATGAAGAGTTGTTTTCTTCTGACGCTATTCGATTCGCTGCAAGAAAAGTGGCTGCAGTCAGTGGAGATGCTCGTCGAGCTTTGGATATTTGCCGGAGATCTTCTGAATTAGCAGAAAGCAAGGACGGAAAGGTTACTCCTATCTTAATTCATCAAGCTATAACGGAAATGACAGCTTCTCCACTTCAGCGTGTCTTGCGAGATTTATCTTTCATGCAGAAGGTGTTCTTATGCGCTATCGTCAATCGTATGCGTCGTTCTGGATTCGCCGAATCCTATGTCTACGAAGTAGTTGACGAAGTGGACCGTTTGATAAAATCTATGACCACTATAGATGCAACTGAGCTTGGCCAAATTTTACAACGTCGTCCAGAGTTTCATTATATTCTTAGTAGTCTGAGTGAAACTGGTGTTCTGTACCTTGAGAATAAAAGCAGTAGAAACGCTCGTGTTCGCCTTGCCATAGCTGATGATGAGATAAAACTTGCTTTCCGCGGAGACACTGAACTTAGAGGTATAGCATAAGATTCCATGCATACTTTTATTTGTATATTAGAGAGAGAGGTTTAAGGTATTTACATGAAGTATATGAATGAATCAGAAAAATGACTGTTTGTACATAACTGATACTGAGCTAGAATAGGAAGCTTACGATTAACATGGTATAATAGTTTTAATCTAAAGTGAAAGAATCCTTTGAATATAAACATCTATGAAAAGTCCGCAATTGGTTTATTACAAACATTACTTACACACTACCATCGAGAACCTGGAAAGCACCAGCATACTGAAAAAGCACAATTGTTTAAAAGAGAGCGAATAAAAGCCTTTCAATTAATCTTCTTTGCTTTTTAGTTATTGTTAAAGTTAATAATGGGAAATTGCTGCTCACGCTTTGGCAGTTCTGATGAGGTTTGAGAATTCAACATTATTAGATGGAGCCTAACAAGGACGTAGATTGATGAAGTTACTCCACTTCTTCCTAATGAAGGGTAAATAATAGAATGACCTTTTGAGTTCTGCAATCGCTAATACCTTAAGAATTCAAAGGACTGCTCCTACTGCTGAGGCAGATATGAGCCTAAGGAAACGTCAAGAAGAAGAAGAATTGGAAACTAAAGTATATGAAAATGCAAAGTAAGACTGAGGAATTTGAAGAAAAAAAGCCAGAATCGGATTTTTAACCTCTCAAGGAACAAATTCATAGACGTATTTTCTATGCGACTAAGGACGGAGGCTCCTGAAAGAAATCAAGATGAAAACACTTATGAGTAAGCTTTAATTTGTATGAATTCTACTTATTAACTGTCTAATTAAGGGAGCTGATGGATCAAATGAACTCACTGGATCTAACGCCAGAATATGAAAGGAGTACACCGACAGAACAGGATCAAGAGTATATCCAAAAGAAGTTGGACATTTTTCTTCGGGAGATAAAGGCTATGAAGTTCAACACAGACATGATTCAAGGAAAAATGATTGTGAATTTGTCCAAAGTAAAGCCAACGATGGGTGAAAGCCCGTCTTGAACATATTACATTCATATGGATTAACCTCAAGGAATGCAATGTTTCCAGATTAGAAAAACTTAAACTTTGGGACTCTATACAGTTTTTGGAATATAATTTAATACTAATGAGCATATTAATTTAATATGTGATGTCCAATGCTACATGAACTCATACTTTGTCGTTAATTGTTATAAAAGATCTTAGTAAAAAAGAAAGCAAAGTCATTGTTGCTTGATGCCTTGATTACAGTATGCATCTGATTTTCTGAATCATTAATAATATAAGGATATTCATAATCCTGGAATAGTAAATCCTTGTCTAACCCTTGAATTTTACATAACCAATTACAGCTAACGCAGGGATGATAAGCAAAGCAAGGATCATGAAGATACTACAACTTTGTTAGAAAAAAGAATAGTAAAAGAAAAAATAAAACGAGGCATACAAAGAAGCTTTCCTTTTAGTACACACAAGAAAGCTTCCTTATGATGCCAGATGTTATAACACATACGAGGGAGCGTCGTTTTCCTCGGTACGAGGTTGCCTCATTTCCAACAATTTTTCTTCTGCCCCGGGTTTTAAATCACCAATGTACATTTCTTCAAGTAACTCATCGGCAGCGGCTGAATGGCCAACATCGCGATATGCCTTGGTACAGTCTTGGCCTAAACAGGAAAAGGAAATTAGCATAAAAAATGAATATAAACAAAATGAATCGGTAATTAAATCTGGCAATCATTGCACCGACTGCTTGCAAACTGAATGACCATATTCCATGCGAGATTTGCAGCTCATATAGAGAACATATGCCCACATAAGAAAAGCGGTAAATTATTCCTGGCCAAATTCAAATAAGCAGACACATATACGGCTACTAAACATAGAAAGGGTTTCTCATATACTTTGAACGGATTCGTCCAGCAGCATTGCTTTTCTATCCTATCACGAAAGAAATAAGAGGCACTTACCACCGTAATCCAACAAAATGTCTAAACCACCAGGATGATCCTCGGCGAATTGGGTCACATCGTACACTTTTCCCTCAAAAACCATATAGAGGTCCTTAGGACTATTGTGTTCTACGACTTCTTCGGCCTCGAAAATTCTGTTCGACATGTTTCTTATGAGATGGGATTTGCCAAGTTTGGACTTATATGGAATGAAAAAAGGAGGGTAATGGAAAACGGGAAATTTTCAGAGCAAGTTCAAGAGTCAATGGGGTTTTAACTTTTGAGCTGAGCTGGACTGCAAGCTATTGGATACCATAGTTCTCGCTTAGATAATCTCCATTTTAGTATTATCGGTCTGGTCCCATTACTATGAATAAACAAACATTACGATAGTCATTGGATTCTTGAATAAGAGATACTATATTTGTATGTGTTTATTTCTATATACATTTCCTTACTGATTTTACCATAGTTCAGGTTTTATGATTTATAAGAGTCATGAAATGGATCTTCAATAAAATATTTTCATCTGATAATTCTAATAAAATATTAGTAATATACTTTCCATCTCTTGGGAATGGTGGTATTATGGAGAAGTATGGCTTAACGGTAAACAAAACCTGTATTCATGTTGTTCTTTTATTTATTAATGAAGGAGTAAGATAAATATGTTGAAGAGAGCTGTTGCAATTGAGGGATGCATATAATTCTACAAAAAGTACTTGTTTAAAGCAACAATTGGAGGTCTTGTCTTTCTTCTCCCTAAGACATTCAGTAACTCATATAATTGCATCTTGCTATAGAGACCAAATCCCGCACTCATACAATGGGTTCAGTATTGTTTTGTAAGATGATGTACTGGGAGATGTCAAAGTGTTTCACTCGCTTGGTTTTTCAGTCCAAAAAGACAGATAGAAACGATTTCTATGGCCTCAGAAGACTTATGATGCAACAGCAACTAACTTTGTTATACGTTCATCACTAGATAGTGCACTTTATTTTTGTGTTTGATTACAACAAGACGTTCAATTTGCGAAGTCGAAAAATCAGAAAAAAGTGTCACGAACCGGGATCGAACCAGTGACCAACAGATCTTCAGTCTGTCATGCTCCCAACTACACCACCGCGACTTTATTGATAGATGCAGTTAATAAGCAATTATATAAGCGTTTAGGAAGTATTCAAAGATAAATAAATTTGGTATTCTGTAAACTCATCTGCTGAATGAACAAGCACTACTATGACTAGGTGTAATGATTTTTGACTATGGATGAAGATTCCTGTTACAATAGAAATATGTAATTCAATAATACCCTGGTTGACTAGGAAGCATGCAAAAGGTGAAAAGCTATATTGCTGAATCGACCATAACTTTCTAAAGAGATTCCTGTAGAATTTTTTCCATGTCTAAATTAAAAGAGCCAAACTTTATAATGTAAAGGCACGCTTCATCAATTGAGCTCGTCTGTAATCTAGCATAACGTTAATAGTTTCCTTCAACTCATAAAGCAAAAGTAGCATGTCTTTTCGTATTAACTTTATAAAGCGAACTAAGCAGCTGCTACAGCATTATTCCTCATATAAAAAGCATGTCAAAATGACATTTAGCGATCGCATATTTGTTTCCAGATATTGTACTACACGAATGTTACCTCAAAAACTGCCGTTATAAAATAACAAAAACAGACAAGAGAAACAGAGGAAAAAAATAAAATAAAATAAAATAAAATAAAATAAAGAAACACACAATAAAGACAAAGATGAAATGCAATGAAGCTAAGTAAATAAATTGGTCTTGATTAAATAGTTAATGTTTCCATTTTGAACGGTATAGCGCTTCGTCTGAGAATACTTTGCGAGTCAAGTCAGTGAATTTGTTTCACACAACATAAAGTGGTTCATACATAGTACATAAGAACTTTTGATATTATTTTTATAGACTTTTAAATATGAATGAGTTATTCTTCCACGCTGTGATACTGTCGAGAGAGGACCCAATACTATAGATGTTACCTAACATATACAACACTATAGTAAATAAACATGAATGCAAGAACAAAAGAAATGCGATAATGAATAAAATAAAAATTCTTTTGTCCTTCTAAGAAATTACATATAAAATCTTCGTAACTTTTTACCTCTGAACGAGCCATTGAACTTGTTAGTAAGCGTTGAGTAGCTTCATTAGTCAACCACATGTGTTGGAATGTTTATCAAAAATTTAGTACACAAAACCTAATTGAATTTCAAGTTCCTGGTACAATTATCCATCACTAGTTCTAAACTCAATTACAATACACTCGTCAATGATTAATCCCCGTGAGATAGGTATTGTACTATTTCGTACCACGTTAATATATTGCTTATTTTTAGAACACAGTATGAAAGCATTACGAACGGGCTTCTGATTAAACTTCCGTTTCAACCTCATAAACTATCTTCCAAAATAAATTTTCTTTTGTTTTTTCAATCTTCTTCAGCTTCCTGGTCTTTCACATTGACTTGTATTGAATAATAAAAAGCAACTCCTTTTTTTTCGAATGTAATATCATTCCCTTCAAATATGTTTACGTTATTAATAGTAAATTAAATACCATCCAACAATTATTAAATTAATATCAAAGTGGAAAAAACAGGAAAAAAGTGTCGCGAACCGGGATCGAACCGGTGACCAACAGATCTTCAGTCTGTCATGCTCCCAACTACACCACCGCGACCTTCGTTGAATTCTTTAATAAAGATAAGATATATAAAGAACTATTTATGCATTGACCACTAAGCATCTAAAACTGAAAACTCCACTTTCAAAGAGCGTTCACCTCCTTTCTGGTGTTAACATTCTTTCCTCGGTGAACCTTAGAAAAATGAACCAAAGGTGGTTACTCTCTGTTTTAGCATTCATTTATGGTGCTTTGGCAGAAGATGAAAGCACGGAAGAGCCATATACAGAGGAGGAATTTGTCGACGCTGAGAAGCCTGGAATGCTTAGAAAGGTTAGCTGGCAAGATTTCAAAATTGAGTTAGTCATTTTGTCTTTGTTTGCTTTATATGTAATCTCTTTTGTTACAAAAAAGCGTAAAAATGCCGACTTTGCTTCTCGCTGGTATAACTCTTTGCAATCCATGTTTCGTAGTCAGTTTGCGCAATATGGTCCTGGAAGAAATATGTCGCCCATTATTGATGTCTCTCCTACCGAGTACTCTTCGTATCTCACAGGTAGAGTGAATGTAAAGAATGTTTACACTACTTTGCAGCTCTTTCCTCGTCAAGATCTGTTTACCTATGGTATAAATCAACTTGTCGAAATAGTCTTAGGAAATGTCATGTCTCCAGTTTTACCTGTTGCAGACCGCTTCCAAGTGTTACTCAACCTTGGCAATCATAGCAAGCCTTGGCAACCATTCGTATTTGCCATTGTTCGTAAAGATTGTATGCGTATTCTTCGTGAAACTAGGTTCGATCTTAGTTTTACTAGAATATCTTCTCATCCATCGCTTCCAGAAACTCATGTTCTTATGTCCGAAAATCTTGAATGTACTGAACGCGTACTTAACCTCCCTCAATTTCTCCCTTCTCTTCAGTCTTGCTTGAAGAATCTCGAGTATCTTATCATTACTGATCAACCTTCTGCTCCCCCTGCAAATGAAAAAGAATATGTTGAACAACCTCGTATCGATGCTTCTATGCGTGTCGATAATGTGGCTTCAATTAGTGAGCTTCAAACTCTTCAGGCTAGTGATTTATTTACTGCTTTATTGTCGATCGCTGATAACACGTCTAAATTCCAATGGCGACCCGAGATAACCAGAAAATTGACTTCCTCTCGTAAACTGGCCCTTGAAGAAGTTGTTCATGCTTCCGCTGCTAAGAAAGCTGCAAAAAGTAAGAAGTCCACTACTTCAGATATTAACAACCTTCCTGAAGCTGAACAAAAGAAGCGTATGGATCGAGAACGTCAACGCAAAATTAAGAAGCGCGGCAAGCGCGTCTAGACGAAATGATTACAGTCCTGACCATTGATTCTCTTTTTTAGTAATAAAGCTAATTCTACATATTTTACGATATACAATAATACACACTATATATCCAAAGGCTCATTTTATTAATTACCTGCAACAATCACGTAGTTTTCCGGATCGCGAGGATTAGGTTATAGTATAAAGCCTTTCCATCCTAAAAACATTTTGTAATTAACTTTTGATGGATTATTATTATCCACAGTTTTTAAACAACACCTTTAAGGATATGTTAAATAAACCAACTCAATATAAACCCTAAACTTCATTTTGGTAAAAAGCAAAAGATAAACATAAATAACCCCAAAAGTCCTTTTACGACCGTACTAAACTTTCCATAAGTCATTATTACGACACATGAAAAGCTACTGAAAACTAATTAAAACAAAGTAGCCATTATGGTTTTATAGAGAAAGGTAATAAGGTATAATAGCGGATAGAAAGGTAACGTAGGCGCGGTCAGACGAAAAAGGAGAAATGAAGAGCGTTTTTTATAATAACATTATCATCATAAGAACTAATCACTTTCACTTTCACTTTCAGAATCACTATCACTACTATCGGTCAAATACATGCGTAACCAGTGCATTCGAGGGCCGGTTTTACTGAATTCACTAACCTTGAATCCGTAAATTCTGGGCTGGTAGATTTTACCGCATGGAATGGCCCTTTTAGGATTAAGTTCAGGGTAGGTTTCAAAGAACAGATGAGGGAATGTCGTACCAAAAAAAGATCCATCAATATTTTTATATTTAGAGCTAGATGGCGCATATAAATCCAAGCAGTTCGGACAAAACAGTACGACAGGCATCCTACCGACGACATCGGACCGGCCAGCAGGAAGAACGTGCGTATAACAACAATTCACCCGAGGACAGCAGCCAAAGATTCCTGTGCTATATTTTTCGGCCATTTGATGTAAGCCCATCCGGGTAATAATATAACGTTGATGTATCAGACCGTAAAGAATTTGCGCACTAGTTTCAACGACACCCATATCCAACTTTTTTAAAGTTTCAGGATTATTCCTATCAAGGATAAGGTCCAGCGCTTCATTATAAAAGGGTACAGCGAGATTTAAGCCAGTTAAATTAAACAAATCTTCAATAAACTCTTCTCGAACTTCAACAAAATATTCTCGGCCTGGTCGAGAACAGAACCAAGAGATCCAGCTAACGTTCTCATTCGCTGGCGATGGAGTTGGGTCTTCAATAAAATCGTCGTCTTTAGAGCTATATGTAATAGCTGGATTATGACTTAGAGTCACGATGTTTCTTGCTGACATGATGTTAAAAATCTGAAAGATTGAATCCAAGAATATTTTTGAACCAAAATAATATAAACACCTGAAATAGGGAAATAAACGATGAAGCAATCGGCAAGAAAACTAAAATGCAGTTAAGAACTTGAAAGGAAAAGAAACAAATAAGAACAGAGAAGTATGGAAATGTCAAGCGTAAACAACGGATTAATACTTAATAAAAATAAAACATTCAATGGTATAAAATGGGTTTGAAATAAGCTTAAATAAATAAAAGGCTTAGATATGATGGGCAAGTTCAAACCAGAGCTCTTTTTTTCTTTTTTGTAAGATTGGAGTCAAATAAGAATGAAATGGGAAGTAAACGAAGAAGTGTCCGATGAGTATTCGACTAGCAAGGAAAAATACCAGATTCTATATGATTCCAAGAAAGCAAGAAATTCTTCAAATCCAAAAGACTCCTGGGTAATCCAATATTCAGGAAAAGAAATCCAACTTAGTATAAAGGATGTAAAATGCAGTCAGCAAATATTAATTTGAGATTGCAAAGAGTAGGATAAAAAGATATGCTGAGCAAACTTTTCTTCTGAATTACCAAGAAAGAAAGTCGTGCTATTATGATTGAAACCAAAAGCTAAAAGGATCAAAATATAAGGTTTCCGTTGATTATTGGCACTCTCTAAAATCAGACTTTGTGGCTTGGAAGTTGAGCAATAAAAGTGAAAAGACTTAACTTTTCAAGGGAAAATTCAGTTGCTCCTTTTTTTTTTTGTTTAAATAAAAACCCGAATCGAACAGGAACAAATATTCGTTAATGTCAAATGCCTAGTTTCCGTCCAGTAGAATCCGAGGATAGCCTCACAGTGAAGGCAAGCAAGTCTCTAACCTGCAAAAATTTCCAACTGTCGAAACAAACGTTAAGAAAAGGATATGAAAATGATTGATAGCCAATTTTAAAATAAGTACGATGCTTTCTCGTAGCAAAGCACTACTCGATAGCAACTCAAGTTTTGAGAATGCTAGAAACAAATCGTCTTTTGGTAGCTGTTGTGGTTACCCTTTTTTTATATATGAAATAAAATAAGGAGTCGGCGAGGGTTACGTGCTAAAAAGTTCAATGTACCCCTAGCGGTTCCCTAAATGTTGCTTTGTATGACGTATTGATGCGATGGCTCGTATGCAAGGCGCTGGATTGTCAAGGGAAATGTACCGAAGTTTCTATGTGTATGTTAACACTAACAGTTTAGAAGGTAACCATTTATGATGTTGTTGCAGACGAAAGCAACTATGTCACAAAAAAAAATTTGTGAGTCGTAGAATGTGATAAACAACAGCAAAATTAGACAGAATACGTAGACTTCGAAGCCAGTGATTTCAAATTTAAGATACGGTTAGCCGTCCCTAACAATCTCATACACGAGGCGTTTCCCCAAATCTCCCCTTGACGTGTAATTAAAGTCGAAACGATAAGGGAGCAAGGAACGAAAAGAAGGGAAGAGCGTCGAAAGACGCGTCATAAGTCACAGTAAGCTACATCTGACCTTTTTGGATTCTGTACCTAAAAAAAGAAGTTTTAATTATAGTAAGTAAGTACGAATAGATTTTTCAATGAAAAGGAAAACAAAGTTGGTGATTATCATTGTTTGTTTTGTCTATGAAAATAAACAAAGAAACCGAAACATGCTCTTTCCAAAAAGGATACCTTATACTTGGAGAAAGAAGAAAGCATACTACCGCTCCTTTATATATATATAAAATACCTATCGCCGGTTTGGAACATCCGATGCCTATACTCATATACCCCGAAGGAAAATGAAAGCTCTTGTTATATGAAATAAGAAAAATTAAACATTCGAGTTTTATTTTTCATTTGTAATGTTTGTGTTTTCGACCCTTCTGTGATCTCAAGTCGGTTCGATTGTACTGTCCTTATTTATGTTTAGCGTTTCGTCGCATTCTTTCACTTCCCCACAATCTGATCTATTAAGCTCCGATGATTTAGCGTTGTTGATGTCTAGTAGTCTACCCGCCTACGTGTAAAGAAGACAACTTGTGAACGTTTTCTTTGAAATCTGCGACTATTTCTTCCCGTTCAGTCTTTTTGTATTTATGCCCCATGGCTCCTTGGAAAAACAGCAGTCGTCATGGTTTAAGGGGAATTCCTTTTGTGTATCATTTCAAAGGTCAAGCTCTATAGGTGTATTACTACAGTTTTCTGTTTAGTTCCATATAACCCACAACTTCACCGAATATGGTTTGTTTATTTGTTATAGAAGTCGATGGTAACTTCTCTAAGTTCGGTAAACCATAATAACGCACTGTTAGGATTATCCTTATTCTCTTTATACCTGTGCTCCCACCATACGGCGAGAAAGCAGAAATTTTTAACAAAAAACCAGCAAGCTGTCTATAACAATGCGAAGTAAGTTATGTGAATTATGTGATACCAATCGACCTGCGCTAGTGCGTCCCAAGACAGGTCAAAGGATTTGCAAAGATTGCTTCTACTATGTGTTTGAAACAGAAATTCACAATGTCATTACCGAAAACAAACTCTTTCATCGAGGGGAAAAGGTTGGTATCGGTGCTAGTGGAGGAAAAGACAGTACAGTTTTGGCTTATGTAATGAAACTTTTGAACGAACGATACAACTACGGCATTGAATTGCATTTAATTAGCGTGGATGAAGGAATTCGCGGATACAGAGATGACTCTCTGGCCACTGTGAAACGGAATCAACAGCAGTACGAACTTCCAATGACTGTGGTTAGCTATGCCGATTTATATGACGGATGGACCATGGACAATGTGGTGGCTCGTATTGGAATGAAAAACAATTGCACCTACTGCGGTGTATTTCGCCGTCAAGCTTTGGATCGAGCTGCGCTTAGTTTAGACATCCATCACCTGGTTACCGGCCACAATGCTGACGATATTGCTGAAACTGTTTTGATGAACTTACTACGAGGTGATGTAGCTCGTCTTCCCAGAAGCACCGAAATCACTACTCAGTCAGAAACTTCGCCTACAAAGCGCTCCAAGCCTTTCAAATACACATACGAAAAGGAAATTGTTTTGTACGCTCATTATAAAAGACTGGATTATTTCTCTACCGAATGTACCTATTCTCCCGAGGCATTCCGGGGAACTGCTCGAGCCATGATCAAGCAATTGGAAAGCATTCGACCGAGTTCGATTTTAGATATTATCTATTCTGGAGAAGCTATGCAACTTTCTCATTCAGTTCAGGATAAGCTTCCTCAGCAAACTCAGTGTGAACGATGTGGCTTTATATCCAGTAATCGAATTTGTAAGGCCTGCATGCTTTTGGAAGGATTGAACACAGGTATCCTTGGGTTGGGTTTAGGAAGCGACCGAAAGACTCGTAAGTTGCAATCCCAAACACCGGAATGTGCTAAAGGGTAAATTCACGTGAAAAGTTTCTAGTTGTAAGCTTATATCTAGAAATGATGATTGGGTTTTGGGATTTAAAAAAGTACTTATTTGGGTTTAGTTTTAGTTTAGGTTTAATTTGTCATTTAATTTCTTCCATTGTTTTTTTTTTTTTTTTTTTGTTTTCTTTATTTTGCGACAATTTCAAAAAGCCTCGCAACAATCGTAGCGAAGTCTATTTGAGCTATGCACATTTAGTGTATATAGAAGGAATAATGTAGTCATACGGTATCATAAACAATCGACTGATGCAAAATTTTTTTAGTTCACCTCTTTACCAAGTAGTCCAAGCATATCGTCCTCAGCCTTTGCAGTCGGCCGACTACTATAATACTTATCCAGCCAATCCATGACAATGTAAAGCCCGCCCGAAATGGATAAGACTCGTAAAAATGATTTTAGGATACTAGGATATTTATCAACAATTTCCACACCTAGAGGCTCTATATCATATTCAATAAAGATTCCAGGTGGAATGGAACGGAATCCGAGTTGTCTTGGCACAGAATTTTCGGTTAGGGAATATTGATTCGTTTCGAGAGAGCGAAATGAAGATTTGTAGCTTGTAGGCAAAATCGACAAGTAATACTGAAAACCAAAGGCTTGTTTATCTGTAAATCCATAATGACCATCTAGAGAATTTAAAATAGCTGGATAATAGTCACCAAAGGACAATTCTTCAAAATAATGAGTAAAATTGAGCGCATGAAAGGGTATGTTAGAACGGCCGTAGCCCCATCCGGGGGCGGTAATGTGCAATTGGCCGTGGACACGATTCACGGTAATCTTTCCATAAATTCTACATGCGCTGCCAGCTCCTGTAAGGGGCTTTTTCTTCGTGCGAAATTTACCAGATCGCACCCAACGGTATTCGGAGTTTCTTCCAGGGCGATGCACAGTGGATGAATGTTTCATGGCACTTAAATCCGTTTCTTCAAGGGTCAGCATATCGGTAGCCATAACAATGTCGTTGGTTTTGTCAGCTGCGTCAACGCGAACATGGGTACAAGGCATTGCAATCGTAACATCAACATTGAGATCCATTAGTTCAGAAACTTTGTCGGAGACCACAATCCTTTGCTCTCGAACACCTTTCACGTAAGAAAAACACTCAAGAAGGAAGAGCAAGAGAATGAAAAAACCTACAGATAACGAAAAGGCTCCTCCTCGGGAAGATCCTGGTTTTCTATACTCATTCACTACTTTTGGAAATGCATCAAAAGCTTCCAAACGCTTTGGAAGCTTTTTGCGCAGCATTACGGCTGGGAGTGGAGTGGAGTTGCGTGTAGGAGAGAAGACGTAGCAGCAACCGCTGTGAGTGTTTTTTGTGTTCTACACTTTAAGAGTCTATATGTGCTTAACTTCCGTATTCAGTTTTTTTTTTTTATTTAGCTTAAAAAGTCCCTATCCAAAAATCAGTGTGAGAGATCAACGCGTCACATGAGACTTTTCCTTTGTTGGAAGAATCAAGTCGTACCTAGTACAGAGATCAGTCCAAGTTTTAATTGAATTAAATCCTTATTCCACTATCGAAAAACAGCAAATTTTGCTGCTATAGTAGGCCCCTTGTTTTAATTAAGTGTCAACTGTTGACACTTTGATTGTTTATAGAATAGCGAACGGGAATATATCGGTATACCATATATAGCGTACCGCATTAAAGGCCTCAAATAACTATAATGAGTTACACAAATCTGTTTTCCGATAGTAGATTGCTGATAAAATTTAGGGTTCAGATAGTTTCTCCGAAGAAGCATTCAGACGACAGAAGCGACGCGTCAACGTAAAAAACGTTCAGAAACTGCGACGAAATTGGGTTAAATTGCCTCCATGCGGGCATTGAGGAGCCTTAGAACAAAGAAAAAAAATAAAAAGTTACTCCTTTTTACAAAAAATTCGACTCAATTCTGTTGTTTTTTGTTTGTTTTAATTAAATTTTCAATGAATTTCGTGTGTCAGCACGGACGTCGAGAATTTCTTCGGATCTGTCCGTGCGAGGTGGATTTTCGCGTAACATCAGGGGTTGACGCAAAGCTTCGGATGATCACAAGTTCAACTCCTTCTTCGAAATTCTTTTTGCCGGACCCGGACTATATATTCTCAGAGTCCCCACTTTCGATCAACGCACCCGACACATTGAAGAAAATACCAAAGTAGGGATCGCGAGATTTATTTGGTACTTCATTATAGACGACCTGTTCATTTTATTCTTATTTTTTTTATATCCAAAGTTTATTACTATAGACATTCACGACATATAAGCATTCATCATGCCTTACTCAGAGATTGATCAACTTGCCATTAACACCATTCGTGCTTTGTCCGTCGACACCACTTCCAATGCTAAGTCCGGACATCCTGGTGCTCCTATGGGTTTGGCCCCTGCTAGCCATGTTCTTTTCAGCCGCATCATGAAGTTCAACCCTTCCTCCCCCAAGTGGTTGAATCGTGATCGTTTCATTCTTTCTAATGGCCATGCTTGTGTTTTGCAATACGTTATGTGCCATTTGCTCGGCTACCAAATGTCCATCGACGACTTGAAGAAGTTCCGTCAAGTTGGTAGCAAGACCCCTGGTCACCCTGAGACTCATGACCCCACTTTGAACGTTGAGACTGGTGCTGGCCCTTTGGGTCAAGGTATCGCCGCCGCCGTTGGTCTCGCCATTGGTAAGGCTCATTCTGCCGCCGTTTATAACAGACCTGGTTTCGATATCTTCGACAATAGCACCTTCTGCTTCTTGGGTGATGGCTGTCTTCAAGAGGGTATCTCTTCGGAAGCTTCCTCTTTGGCTGGTCACTTGAAGCTTGGTAACTTGGTTGCTATCTGGGATAACAACAAGGTTACCATCGATGGTAACACCGAACTTTCCTTCGACGAGGATGTCGAAAAGCGTTATGAGGCTTACGGCTGGCAAATTTTGCGTGTCGAAAATGGTGACTCTGACCTTGAAAGCATCGAGAAGGCTTTCCGTGAAGCTGTCGCCTGCCAAGACAAGCCTACTTTGATTAACCTTAAGACCACCATTGGTTTCGGCTCTCAACAACAAGGTACTCACAGTGTTCACGGCAGCCCTCTCAAGCCTGACGATGCTGTTCAAGTCAAAAAGCTCTTCGGTTTCAACCCCGAACAAACCTTCCAAGTTCCTGCTGAGGTCTATGATTTCTATCAAAAGCGCGTTGATGAAAACCGTGCTGCTCAAAAGGCTTATGATGCTATGTACGCTGAATATGCCAAGGCTCATCCTGACCTATACAATCAATTGGAGCGTATTCTTAACAGAAAGCTCCCTGAAGGCTGGGAAAAGAACCTCCCTCTCTACAAGCCTGGCGATGCTGCCGTTGCCACTCGTAAGCTCTCTGAAATTGTCTTGGATGCTCTTTGCCCCGTCATTCCTGAGCTTGTTGGTGGCTCTGCTGACTTGACTCCTTCCAACTTGACTCGCTGGCAAGGCGCTGCCGACTTCCAACATCCCAGCACCAATATCGGATCTTATGCTGGCCGTTACATCCGCTACGGTATTCGTGAACACGGTATGGCTGGTATCATGAACGGTTTGGCTGTCTATGGTCCCATCATTCCTTATGGTGGTACTTTCTTGAACTTCGTTTCTTACGGTGCTGGCGCCGTCCGTATGGCTGCTTTGAACAACAGCCGTGTTATCTACGTCGCTACTCACGATTCTATTGGTTTGGGTGAAGATGGTCCTACTCACCAACCCATTGAGACCTTCGCTCACTTCCGCGCTATGCCCAATATCTACTGCTGGCGCCCTGCTGACGGTAACGAGACTTCTGCCGCTTACCTCAGTGCTTTGACTCATGATAGCAGTCCCTCCATCTTGGCTTTGACTCGTCAAAACCTCCCTCAACTTGAAAACTCTACCATTGAGAATGCTAGTAAGGGTGGTTATGTACTCTACGAGAACAAGAATGCTAACGTTACTCTCGTTGGTACTGGTTCTGAAGTCTCTCTTTGCCTTGAAGCCGTCAAGGTTTTGAAGAGTGAATACAATTTGGAGGCTCGTGTTGTCTCTTTGCCCTGCTGGGAAGTTTTCGAAGAGCAAACTGAAAGCTACCGTCTTTCTGTCATCCCCGATGGCATCCCTGCTATGTCTGTTGAGGTTTATAGCGCTTTGGGCTGGACTCGTTATGTCCACGAAGCTTTCGGTATGACTTCCTTTGGTGAGTCTGGTACTGCTAAGCAATTGTACGAGAAGTACCAGTTCACTCCCCAAGGTGTTGCTCAACGCGCTCAAAAGACCCATGAAGCTTACAAGGATACTCCTTTCATCCGTTCCCCTGTTCGCCGTGCTTTTTAAGCTGAAGGATGTTAGATAGTTTCCTTACATATTGTATATTCAGAATTTTGAAGTTGCCAACATGTAAGAAGGTAGTTTACGAATGAATAATGTGTGTTTCTAAGTGATTGGTGAATATTTTTGGGAAAGAAATTGGTGGACTATGAACGGACTGAGTACTGTAAAATGTGTCGTATTTTCACGTATATATCACGTACAATCCTACAAACGATATAATTGAAGAATTTTTAATAAAATACATCTCATTTGCTTGTAAAGATGCGTATTTATATATGAAAACGTACAATAAAAAATCTATGTTGGATGGAAATCAGAAAATGTTGAGCAATATCATAACATACATAGAAACATATAAACAAAACCAAATATCTAAGAAAGTAAACGGTTATTCAGATAAATAATGTTCTTTTATCACAAGGGGAAAGAAAAGTACTGCAAATTTGCAGCAGAAAAATTTTAAGTAACCTCAATGTTTACCAAAGGTGGGAAGAGCGAGAGATCGACTGTAAATACTCACGAGACAGGGCTAAAAACAAGTGTTTACTCTCAACTTATTTTAAGTCATGATTAATTTAGTTGATGGGGAAGTGAGGAGGGAAGAGACCACGCTTACCAAACCATTGACCATTACGCATGGCAAAATTCCAGTAAACAAAAGGGAAAACATCCTTTTTGAGGTAATAATAAGGACGACGAGGAACAGATTGGTCGAGGAAGCGAGAGTATCTGCCGAAAGATTCACTGGGTACTTGATTATACTTGAATTCAGCCAAAATAAGTTTGCCGTAACTAGTCAACAAGGGGCAAGAAGAATATCCGTCGTAAGCCGCAGTCAGGTTTTTGCCATTAACTAAGCTCCAGAGGTTGTGAACCATTACAGGTGTTTGAGAAGTAATAGCAGCGAACGTCTTGCTAGTAGGAAGGCCAGAGCAGTCACCAATTGCAAAGACGTTAGGGAATTTGGTAGATTGAGTGGTAGCGGGATCAACAGCGACGAAACCAGTTTTGTCGGCAAGTTCACTCTTAGCAATGAAATCATGAGAACGCATGAAAGGAACGGCGTGCAAAAGATCAAAAGGACGTTCAAAGGTGGTATTATCAGCGGTGTTTTGGAAGATGGCCTTGCGTTCCTTACCATTTACTTCGATGAGATTGTTGTTGTAGTTGAGATGAACGTTACGGTGAAGGGTTTGGTTTTGACGTTCTAAGGCATCCGAGTAACGCTTCACGGAGAAGAGAGTGGGACAACCAGAGTAAAAAGAGACTTGAATATTGTTGCGTACATTTTGACGGCGCCAGTAATCCTCAGCCATCCACATAATCTTTTGAGGGGCACCAGCACATTTCAAGGGACCGCTGGGTTGAGTAAAGATAGCAGTGCCGGATGTAGTTTTCTGGATTAAGGGAAAGACAGAATCAGCATGCTTAGCCGAGTAGATGGTAGTAACAGGAACAGAAGGGTCGTCAAGAGCTTCGCTCAAACCCTTGATGCGATTGAAGTCAGAGTGGATACCAGCAGTCATAACAAGGTAGTCGTAAGAGATTTCATGGCCACCCTGGGTAACGATTTTGTTGTCCTTAGGGTCTAAAGACTGCACAAATTCGGGGTGCAATTTGAATTTGTCAGACGGTACCAAGCTACTGAGATCACGCTGATTACGAGCAACAGAGCTAAGTCCGGCGCCAGCCAATGTCCATCCTGGTTGATAATGATGGTCTTTGGCGCCGTCGACAATACCTATTTCACCAGATTTGATAGAAGTATCTTTACCCTCGCCATTAGCAAAACGATACTTGGAGAATTTGTTATAGATCTGATGGGCTGCAGAGATACCGGCCGAACCACCACCGACGATTAACACTTTGTGGTGAGTATGAGCCAGACGGGCCAAAACAAAAGCGCCCAAAGTAGAAGCAGACGACTTGGACGTCCTTACTGCTGGAGAAATCCGATTCGAAAGCATGAGCAAAAAGTTTAACCAAAGTTGACAAAGAAAAGAAAAACGAGAAAAATATGCGGCTTATAAAATCAAGTTAAACACAAATACTGGATCCTATCAAGCTTCTTCTACAACAGATACAAAAGTACAAAAATTAATACTGTTCAGTGCTAAAACCAGTAAAAACAAAAAACTGCCGCTGACAACAAAATGAAGTAGTTGGAAGAAGGAGAAAGAGAAAACCACAGTTACGGAAAGTTCTAAGTAATAAATGCTGGCAATTCCAGTTTTGCAATACGCAACTTGAAACAAAGTCTCCGAGACACCCGAAACTTTCTAAGCTATGCAAGGACAAATCAGAAAGACGAGAAGACCATTTGTTTATATGGGGAAGGCAGATACGTCAGTAGCACGGATATCGCACAAATGAGATGCCGTGTTGCGCAATTTTACCAATATGTTGCGAGCCTTCCTCTACAGCGATTGGAAATTTTAATTGGTCATTATCGATGTGGTTTGCAAATACCGAATTTTGTTAAGTGGGTCCACAGTATATCGTACGATTACGCTAATGATGAATAAGCTTTCGAAATGTATTACAAAGTGAAAGAAGTTGTAAGGAAGGTGAAGGCATCACAAAGGATTGTCTACGAATGGAAAAAACGATGGCTTATTTTGGTATAAGGGCTTGTTGAAGCTATGCTGTTGATAAACAAAAAACAGAAGAAATGAATTGGACAATGAATAAGATCGAAAACAAGAATGCATGTCAAAGGATTTGGAAACAAATTTTCCTTTTGAATTTTACTTTTTAAACATGATCTAAGCCCTCTCCTTTTGAATGGAGTGTCCGCTTATGAACCGCCGACCAGCTTCGATAAGTTGAAGGAAACATTTAAGACATCAGCCAATACTTACTTGTGAATTTCATTCAAGCGATATGCTAGCTAGCCTGTCTACTTCCACCAGACGGGAATACCGAGACCATCTCGTGCACAGGAAGCCTATATATAGTTAGCTTTCTTCCATATTTCGAATATTATAGACTGATATACTTGAAAAACTTACAATGATGGTATAGGGAGCCATTGATTCGAGTGCTTCTGAACCAGTAACAGCTGTTGCACCCTTATTTCTCTTGGGTGAAATGTCGACAAACTCTTCAGATTCAATTTGAAATCTAATTTCTTCGTCTACATCAAAGTACAACTCTGGCCCAGGCTGTCCGTCCTCGCCTTCTAGTTTCCATACCCATGCACGCTCTTCTGGTCGATACACACATGGGTCAAACAACATGTCTTTTGGAATAAATAGATCATCAAAAAATCCAAGCGTTACTATACATTGTCAGTTGTTGCACACCTGCTTATCCTTCCCTAGTTAGCATGCACCATACCTCGTATACCATCTTCGCTGCAAGATTTGATTCTACCTAGCATCACTTCTCCACGGAAGGGCCGAAATACAATCAGCCGAAACGTGACTTTCCTAAAATTAGCTCTAAAGATCTCGAACACTGCTTCTGTTTCTCTGGACTTCTGTCCATCCATACCATTCATAAATGACGATCCATTACCATACTTGATGATTCCTTCTCCTACTTTCGTAAAGTCATACACGCAAATTGCAAGCCCAACTTCTTGAATCACCTTATTTGCGTATTTTTTATGTATCTCCTCCGCCAATGCTTCTTTTGTGGGTTTCCAGAAATTTGATGGATGGATGCTTATAATGTCCGAAACTTGACTCAGCAAAAACATCTCGAATTATGCTTTTTTCTTCTCTTTATTATTCTATCCGTTTGATTCCCCGAATTAACCCTTTTCGCTTCTATGAATCGCGTGTATTATATCGTTTCTTGTTTTTTTTTGTTCTTCTTTTCGCCTAGCCGTTCTCCCTGTTTCTCCTTTATTGTCTCATTCAACAATCAAAAAAAATACCCTAGACGTCTATTCGAATTTAAAAAAAAAATCGATCGTTTACCTCACCACAATTTTGTGCCTGAACTTTTGCAGAGCAAGTGCTAATGTTACTTCCTAGCTGTTACTTGAAAATATAAACAATTCAGTCTTGTGTGCTTTTGCCAAAGAGAAAAGCAACTCGATGCCTGCCGAAGTTTCATATATGGTTGAAAACTGAATGAAGAAAGTATCTCTCATTAACCCATCAATCCAATATCAGCTGCAAACTCTACATTTTTTTTTTTTTAATTTATTTTAACGACAACGTCCACAAACTACCAGATTTATTTTTTACTATGTTTATCGTGTTTAATGCATGAAAAGATTAAGGATAACGTACAATGAAAATGTGTTTGAAGTCCAGTAAATGAAATTCAACCTAACTGTAAGCTCCTAGCAGAATTATAGTACAGTTGCCAATAAATATTTTTAAAGCAAATTTTGATAGAATTGCTAAAGAGTTTCCCAACCTCCTGTGTCATTAACACCATCCAGCTTCCTTGCAATGAAAGAAGGTACAAAACCATTTAGCCATATGTTTCTGACGGTTTCATCATATCGCTTTTGGGACAAGTACTGAGAACGACCTCGTCGTAAACCGAGATCTGGTTCACCGTAGATGTCCAAAAAAGGAGCAACTGCAAAGCTGCCGAGTGGCGGATTTAGATATAATATTGCACATCTCTTGGCAATGAGAAAGATTCCAACATCTCCAGCACATTGCTGCATATGTAAATTGCACTCACCAATACCATTTAATGCACAACAATGGCTTTGGAAACACAAAAACTGTCCACAGAATAAACAGATGGCCGGCTCTAATGGCTCAGAAAGGCACCTGGAGCATTTTTTCCCTAAAAGAAGTTCGAATAACTTATCGTGCTCAAAGGGTAAGGGAACTAACTCTGGAATAGAAGGGCTATATAAACGAGGGGATTCGCACAGGCTGTCATTTAACGCAAATGATTTACACCAATATTCCACGATAGACCATTCCTGGGAATCATTCGTGTTCAATAACTTATTTGATAAGTTTTCTACATCATCCAAGTGAAGTCGATTTTCTAGGCGCTTCTGCTCACAAGCCGCATCGTCCCCTATTGATTGCTCCTCAAAAGATACTCCATAACGACAGTACCATAGCAATGCAGACTTTCTTAGAAAAACAAGCTCAAACTTTTCCACAAAGTGGTAAAGAAGAGATAGAAGTCGATAATCATTTAAATCATTGATATTTAGATACCCAGGATTATTAGGATATCTAGCCAATCCACTCCATTCCCAAACACGAGATACCAGTAATTGAAACCCTTTAAGCCTCGTCGAATCTACTATTCCACTAGACCGATTATGCATGAGTTGTACCAATGCCACTTTGCTTCTAAGTAAAACCCATAAGTTCCTAATAATGTCGGACAAATAATAAAGTTGAGTCAAAGCATGAAATGACTCTTCACAGATTATAAGACCAGAAACACTTGCTTCTGCAAATTCGCGAAATGGATCCTTCTGTAATAGAGGTTCAACTCTATCATCACTTATTGCATTTGTAAGAGGAGAATCCAATGAATGAAAAACTTTTCCGAATACCCTTTTTTGTTGGCAATAGCTAATAAATTCATATTCTTGCATCAAGCCATCTATGCTTTTTTCGGAGTCATGGGCGCATAAAAGCGTGTACGTTTTCATTGTTTCTGATAGGACGCGTAAAAAAATTTGTTGTTTCTTACTGATATCGTAAATCCAAACGTTTGACAATGTACTGTTGCTCCCTTTTACGTTCCCTCGAGCAGCTAATTCGACTTGAGTCAATGTATAAGAAAAAAGCTTCAAGATATTGGTTATCTTACCATTTAAAGGAAGATAATCGCTTGAGTAAAGTGAAGAATTTAAGTCCACCACTTCATTTAGTCGACGATATAATTCAAATATGTCTTCAGAAACAATGAAGCGATCTTCTAAGGACCTTCCTTCATGCGGAAGTGATTTAAAAGGTGAAGACTCTGCTGCGCTTGATAGATAACTATCTGAATGCGGTGTTAGGCTTTCTGTAGAGTTATTTCCAGCGTTAAGGGTATACACGTCTTTCAATGAATCTTTAAATGTGTTCTGCAAAACATCCAAAAAGTTGGGGTTATATGAACCAGTATTTTGAACAAAGGTTGTAGTTGAAGGATACGATTGATTTTTCGGCACCAACTTGTTTTTCACAGAAGTAGAAAATAACCATGATGTTAAAGCGCAGTCATTGACTTTGACTTTTGAGAAATCCAGTTCTTCCTTTGGCCTCCAAAGAATGGGTAAAATTGTATTACAAAGTCCCTTGCATAATGGACACAAAAACTCTTTCATGCTTAAATTATGAGGGTGATTTCGATAAGGGTTTGATCGGGTAGTTAATGTTACAGAAGTCATTAAATTTTTGAAACAATCAATATGCATTAAATGTCCACAACTATTAGCATACAACCCTCGATCCAAAGAGTCCGAAGGAAATCCTTTTAGAACATCTTTTGATTCTAAATCGTCGAGGCCTTCAGATTCTGAGTAGGAATTCCCTGAAGTGTGTGAATGATAATTTTCAACACTATCTAGATTATGTTTATTGTAAGCAGCCATACCATACGGACGAGATGAGACTTTGCGGTCCAAGTTGACAGGTAAATCGTAGATCTCATGTGAATAATCAGTATCGATAGAGGGAAGAAATCGAATTACAGAACTCCTTTGAATGAATGCAAGTGTGCCATAAGGACGTTTATCCTTAAGTTCCTCTTGACACAGCAAGCAAGATTCGACTGGAGGTTCCAAAAACAACCTTGTACTAAGTGAACTGGTAATTGAGGAGGTATCAGCGTCATCCATTTCTGAATCAGATACTTCAAAGTCTGTATTGTTTTCTAAGAACTTAGTTTGTTGTAAACGAAATTGTTCCATAATACGCCGCTGGCGTTCTTTCGCTAAACGAATCTTTGCTTGACGTTGCTCTGATTGTTCGGCCTCCGATAATGACTGAACGACTTTGGAAGAAGAAACAGTTATTGTCTCCCGATATAACTTCTCGTAGCATGAAGGGATCCGCTCTTTCAAGATAGACAATAAGTATTCAAGCTTTTTTCTTGCGAAATCAAAGTCAGTATGATCTTTTAACTGATACAGCACTGTAAATAGGGAAACATCCGGAGAGTTACAATACTGCTTGAGCCCTGTAACCACAGGAAACTTTGTTTCACAAAGCTTCAAGGCGAACCTTGGTTCGTCATCTCTTTCAGCAATTAATGCAACTAAGCAAGCATGCAAAGTTGTCATTAAAAGACCTTCACATTTACCTTGATCAGATGGGTATAAGTAAACGTAATTTATAGAATGCCATAAAATCGACAGGAAAGCATCACTCTGAAGAACGTGAAGAGTTGTTGTAGATGTAATTATAGGGTAATGGGCTTCATACACAACATCATCCAATTGTTCATCATGTCTTTTTGCGTATTTTTTTCTAAGTATTGTTTCCGCTTCTTCACGTTGATTTCTTGAGTAATGAATACTAAAGGGGTCTACCAAGTTATAGTACTCATCCTTCAAAGCAAAAGTTCCAGTATCGTTTATACCCTCGGCTGGCTTAAAATCTGTTATTTCATGTAAAGTCTTCTCAAAATCTTTGTGATTTAAAAAGTGTTCACAAACACGTTTGGTTATTTCCGAATACGATAAAGACTGAAAGCAAAGTAGATGTGCGATTTCATATTTTATGCAATAACACATACTCCACTTGTCCAACACGAATGTATGACTCACTAAAGATATAAGCAAAAGCATAAACTCTTCAAGCATGCTTGATAATTGAGGCAGATCATAATGCTTATGTGGAACAAAATATTTACCGATAAATTGATCACAAAGTTGAAATCTTTCTATGTATATAGGAAGAACAACATCAGGATTACCATATACCAAGACGAGTTGCAGCAAGATAAGATCCAAATCAAATGTATATTCATGGAAACTTAGATTCCTGTAGTGATGTGCTTGATCACGCAGTGTCGTTCCATTCCTTATCCAGAGTTTCGAACGCATTTGGCTAAGCCAAGCGCAAACCCTTAATGGGTGATCTACAACTCGTAAAAGATCACTTTCAGACCAGACTTTCTCATAGTCAACTTTTTGCATATGGAACGATAATAGATAAGTTAGTAACCAATGTAATGGATGGTGAAATGAAATAGGTTGGAAAGAAATATCATATTCAATCAAGTGAGTAACCCCAGTCGTATCCTTCCACGTTCCGGTCGTTGACGGTTCAGTGTTACTCCAAGAGTCAGCAGGACGATTTCTTGGCTGTATTATCGCCTGAATTAAATAATCAATTGCGATCTTAAGTTTATTAGAATCTAAATCAGCGAAAACATTTCCTACGTGTCTACAAAGCTTTGCTACTTGCAGACTAACGTTCAAAACGTACATCCATGAATCACTTTCCCATTCAACATGTTGTGAAATTGCACGAGTATAAGGACTCATACCTTGGAAAAGAGAAAAAAAGTCAACATATTGCTTCAAAAAGCGATCGTCCTCCCGGACTGTTTCGGCAACGCAATCAATCCCCAACATAAACTGTATGTGATGAAAAATATGAATATACCTACGAGAATGAAATGCAGCGGAATCAAGTCGTATGATAGCCCGGTCATCAACAAAGTTTGGGGCAGTCAAGACTTTATACGTAAAAAAAGTATAAAGAGTTGCATTTACAGTTGTCAAAAAATCAAAATCGCTAATCAACACTCTTGCTATTCCAAAAACAGTGAATATTTGCATTGAAAAAAATATAACTGAATGCTCAGGTTCTCTGTCTAAAAGCAGGAATAGCTCGGCCAGCCTCCGATACAAAATAGCGATACGGGCACCCATGATTTCTTTGAACCCTGGCACATTGATAAAATAACCCAAGTAAAGTTCTTGCAATTTGTATCTTAAGCTTTTCCAAAGCTTCAGGTCATATAAGAAAAAGTAGTCAAATCGGGTTTTTGATAACCCTTCATGTTTGTTATTCAGTACATAAGAGGGTGTCCAATGCGAGGTACCATTCTGAAAGGGATCCATATCTATTTCGTTTTCAGAATTCTCGTTACTGGATTGTAATAAACTTTGTACGGAGCGATCAAGAGTTTCACTAAGGAATGCATCTGGATTATCTATTGCGACTATTTCGGATCCTGTATAGGATGAAGATTTCAAATGAAAATTTGATTGTAAGCCGCAATCCCAAGGCCTTAAAAGTTCTTTACAGATTACAGTTCTGAAATAACTTCCATCGCCGCATACTTTGCTTCCAGCGATATCAGCAAGCCATTCTAATAAAACACCGCAACATTCCTCGCGAAAAGTATCCCTCATAGATCGTATAGTTACGGTCAAATTAATTTGTGCGAGTCTGTGACCAATTCTTAATAATTCTTTAATATTTGAGTCTGTCACCACACAAGCTCTTCCGGTATCATTAATTATATTTGATAGTCGCTGTCCAAATGAGTCGTTAGGTGCATCAAATGCGATAGTTATTTGTTCATAAAATTGCTTGAAGGAGTGTTTTTCGTCGTTCCAAAGTATTAAAGAATATAGATTACAAGAATCATCAACATCTCCGTATTTGTCTTCGCTCAACCGACTAGAGCGTTCGTCTTCAATGATAGATTCATGAGTTGGCATCTTTTTCAGGTTTTCAGGGCTACAGCGGAATACGTCGAGAATAAAATCCAGTACGCATTCTACTGTTGTTTGAATACTCGATGCCACTTTTTCATTCATTTCTGTTTGACTGTCACTTTGGATTTTATCTGAATTTTGTAAACGATTGTGGATTTTGCATGGCATGTCACGAATCCAAGCAGCGGAATTTCCACAATCGCAGCAGCCTCCGCTTCCAGCGCTAATCGTAAAGGAGGTCTCATGTCCATGATGGTCTGTAGCGCGGAAACATTTCACACAAAGTGCAGAATTACTGTCAACACTACAAGTTTTGCACCGATAAAAGACCTCACCTTTCTTGAATATACGACCACAAGAAAGACCGCATACACCAGGACGATATTCATCACCTTCTCTATGTCCCTGAGCATAACGTAGCTTAAAATCATAGTCGATAACAGGCTTTTCTGGTAAGAGAGCTTGCCATAGAGTATGATCGTAACCCAGAAGTGCAGAAAATACTTCGTTAAGTAGAGACTTTTTAGCTGATTCAGACCACATAAAAGAGTACATCAACGCATGGGATTGAAGAAACAGCAGCAACCGTCTGCGTATTAGAGCACATCGAGATAAAGGTCGGTTCGTCTCGCTCGGTACCATGGCATGCTAATCGACAAGAGAATTGATCAATGCTTTATATTTAAAAATACATAAAAATAAAAGATAACAAAAGTAGAGCTTTAACGATATGCGAAAGCAAATAATGGTCTTTTTGGGGGACAGAAGATTTTGGCACTGCAACACTTAAACGACAAACCAAGAACCGAATTTAGCCTTTAGAGATTGAGTAAAGGTAAAATATACACCCTAATGGAGGGGAAAAAGTCTTTTTCTGGGTTTGTTTGTGCGGAATTGCAGAATTTATTACTAATCGATGACAGAGCGCGTTTGGTAGAAGGCAAATTCGTTATCCCAGAAAGCAGAAGGAAAGATGGAAGTGTGAGGCAACAAATACAAGTGAGACCAGGATATGTTGCTCCAGAAGATATTCCTCGGTATAGACCTGGCGGCGGTAGAATTTCTTTTCTGGAAAAGCAGATGCAAAAATTGAAGTTGGAAAATGAAAGCAAAGCTGACAAAGGAAACCACCAGAAGAAAGAAACGAAGTTTAGTAAATCCTTGGATGAAAAAAGAGATGAAAAAACAAATAAAAGCACGGAAAAACTAGCCGAAATTGAGAGAATTGCAGGAAAAGACGATACGAACGCACCTAAAGAAGGAATTCCTCCAAGAGAATCAGCAACAACAAACAAGGATGAAAATCAAAGTTTTGTACCGAAATCTTCTAAGAAACCCGGCGGAAACTCAACTCCCGAATGGCGAAGATCAGCTCGACCATTCAACCAGAAAACCTCTGAACAGCCTCCGAAATCAAGAGTAGCTGATATTGCTTCACGAAATACAAAAGGAAAATGGAAGCAGAGTAAAGTTATTCATAAGGCAACAACGGACGGAGGGAAAAGTAAGTAGTATCTTGTGGGCGGAAAAAGAATGAATGGTTGAAATTACATGAATACAAAGAATGACCGAATTTTCTAAAAAAGCAAGGGAGAAGTACTCTATTTCTGAATAGCTTGATGCCTGATCTGCAGGAACGATACTATTGAAAACCAGCGATGAATAGACAATTACTTTGTGAGCACTGAGACTTTTGATTGTACTAGAGATATTCTAGAATATGAAGGTTGAATCAAAAAATAACAATTATTGGCGTATGAGAAACAGAGGGTACCACTTAGGTTTTGTTGACGGTCGTGAACAAGCACGAACCTGATTCATAGAAAATTGAAATAGAAAACTTGACGATACGCTACACTTTTCTCCTTCTAATCAGGATCGTTTGTCCTGGTGGGGTGTTTCGGGATGTTTTGTTTTCATGAACTTGTTCACCAACACCCGATATCATCTTCAAAGAGAATCGGTGAGACTACAATCTGAAGTTTAGATGATTCTCAATTCATGATAATTGAAACATACATAGTAACTTTGTGAACACATCAAATGAAATTCTCTGTTTCTATTTATCTGATCAGATAAGCTCATAGCTTAAGCGATCAGTAGTGATGCGGAAAATGAGATACGAATGATTGTTCGACCTCCTTAAATGGAACGAACAGACAATGTTGTGGTATTTGGAGCAAAGTGTTTGCGCTTAGCATAATCCTTAATTCAATATGTTTCAGTCTATAATTTTAGATCGAATGAAAAGCACGTTTTTCGGAGAGCTTAAGAGTTGGAATTTCTCGTATGTGGGACTTGGATGGCTGGAAAGACGTATGCTAACAAAACTTGCAGAATTTACGCTCAATGGCTCGGCATTCTTTCGATTCTCTGTAAGTAAAAGGAAATTTAGGAAGGAAACCAAATGGAGATTGTAAAGGAAAGTATGAAAAAGTGTTTTCTTGTTTGAGAACTGCCGTCTTGTGGTTTTGAAATGTGTCCTGGTGAACTCAATGTGCAAAAGACTAAGCTATAGCTCATACTTCTTTGCAATGCGCAACTGTTTTGCTTTTCTCTGATTTTACTTTCTAACATATGGATGAAGTGTGTATTATATTGGGAATTGTCAACTTGTTTCATGTTACGCTAGTAGTCTTGTTCTCGGCCTTAACCATCGTGGAAGGTGTGATGTTGATTTTTATTGAACTTCCCTTCTTGACTCGCATATGTCCGGTTTCAGAGAAATTTCAAGCATTTACGAGTATCTTTGAAAGCAACTATTATCGTGGGGTAAGCTTCCTTCTGTACTGTACTGTTCAAAGTGCCAATGACTAACATGAGGAATTATAGCTTATATATTCTATTTTTGCACTGGTGACCTTTTTGGGGTGCATTTTCTCAGCTACCAGTTTAATCGCCGCTGGCGTAGTTTTGAGTCTGACAGGTCTTTGTTACACGTTTGCAGGAATCAAGGGCCAGGCATTTACTTCGAGCTCTACATTGGGTGGGACCGGTGGAAACAACGATGCCCCCGCTGACGCAGTGTAAGAAAGTTGGCGTTCCCATGACTTGGTTTGACTTTGACATGGCCTGATGCCTGATGCATCCACATCCTTTCTTAGGTGGAGAACAGTATACTAAACCATCTTTTGAGAAATTCGGACAGTAACAAGAGGTTTTGCTAACTTTTTTAACGACTACAAATGGTCGGTCGCAGAAAGTTTGCCTTATAGAATAGATAATATAATGAAAAGATTAAATCACTCATTTAAAAAACCAAAAAAATTAATCTTCAATTTGATAAGTATTTTCTTCAAGGCGACGCTCTAGTTCGGCCTTGATTTGTTCAAGACGATGCTCGTTCACCAGCAGACGCTCATCGTCAATTTCTTCAATAACAATGCCTGGTGACTTTTCATCAATGTTAAGAATGAGTTGCTTAACAGTTGGGTCGCACTCCACCAACAACAATCCTTTCTGTGCTCTCGGCATGGATGTAACAACGTGGTTGGTAAAGTGTAAAATTAAAAGTACCCCAAACGAATGCAAATACTTCCGGTCCGAATGTATCGTCGTCCATAATAAACTACAAAATACCACTTCAAAACACTACGCAAAACTACAATTACTCATCCAACTTTGAAAAATTAGTTAAAGACTACACCAAATGAATAAGGGATTATTAGGAGAACGTTTTATATTCTCGCAATATTACATTACTTGCTCTGAATTGTTTTTTTTTCAAGAGAATAGTCAAAAAATCGTTATTTAGATTATATGTACGTTAAAAAAGCGTGAAAGAACTGAGTGAAGGCATCAAAAATTCGTAGGTGAAAAATATTTCTTCGTTAAAAATAAAAATGAAAACTCCTAAACGTTCACTCGTCGCTTCTTGACATCCGGCGTGCTAGCTAGTTACTTGTCCTTGGAGGCAGTGTAGGCAACCAAGTCAACAACACGGCGAGAGTAGCCGTATTCGTTGTCGTACCAGGCAACGAGCTTAACAAACTGGGGAGAAAGTTGAATACCAGCGGTGGCATCGAAGATAGAAGAACTGATGTCTCCAACGAAGTCTTGGGAGACAACAGCATCTTCAGTGTAGGTGATGATACCCTTGAGGGGGCCATCAGCAGCGGCCTTGACGGCCTTCTTGATGTCTTCATAAGTAGTAGGCTTAGAGAGCTTAGCGGTCAAGTCAACAACGGAGACATCAGTGGTAGGAACACGGAAGGCCATACCAGTGAGCTTGCCGTCGAGAGAAGGAATAACCTTACCGACAGCCTTGGCAGCACCGGTGGAAGAGGGGATGATGTTGTCACTGGCGGTACGACCACCACGCCAGTCCTTCTTGGAGGGACCATCAACAGTCTTTTGGGTAGCAGTAGCAGAGTGGACGGTGGTCATCAAACCCTCCTCAATACCGAAGGCATCGTTAATAACTTTAGCCAAGGGGGCCAAGCAGTTGGTGGTACAAGAGGCGTTAGAGATGACCTTTTGGTCAGGTTTGAAAGTCTCATGGTTGACACCAACGACGTACATAGGAGCATCCTTAGAAGGAGCAGAGATGACGACACGCTTAGCACCACCCTTCAAGTGAGCAGAAGCAGCTTCTTGGGTGGTGAAGACACCAGTGGATTCAATGACATATTCAGCACCGACAGAGCCCCACTTGATGTCGGCAGGCTCCTTCTCGTTGAAGACAGTGATGGGATTACCATCAATCACCAACTTTCCATTCTTAATGTCAACTTCACCCTTGTATTGGCCGTGAGTGGAATCATACTTGAACATATAAGCCATATACTCGAGTTCAATGAAGGGGTCATTGACAGCAACGACTTGAACAGACTTTGCTTGAATAGCGTTACGGAGGACAATACGTCCAATACGACCGAAACCGTTAATACCAACCTTGGGAATTGCCATTTTTAATAATTACTAATAGATCGATTCAGGATTTGAATGAGCTGTAGTACCACAATTCCATTTACCTGCCTGTATTTATACTTTTCGACCCCCTTGATCAAGCATCATAATGATTTCGTGGTATCCATTGGGTAAGGGTTCTTTCGATTCACACCTTATCGCATACTTCATCCCCGTTGTTACTGGAGTCACCCCTTCTGCTTTTGATTGGCCTATTACTTCCCCAATGATGCCTTGTTCTGTTCTTTAACTTTCTCCGATCTTTCTTTCTTCCATCACGGTACCCCGTTTCATGACTCGGAAGCCTCAAGTTTACGTCATCTTCCATTGAACGATGTGAAATCCATGACGTTCCTCCTTCATCGAATTCGCAGAATCTTTAGTCTCACAGTCCATGATCGCATATCGCGTACCGTCAGGCGCTTAGCAGAGAAGCGTAATCCCATCATCCGTTGAATATGTTGTTCCACTCTCTTCTTGATACTTCTTCGTTGTTATCTAACAATGTTCTGTCCCGTTTCTAACATTTCCCTTTTCTTCCCGTACCCTGCATTCCCTCAAACCTCTTGTTTTTTTTTCTATAATTCTCAATTGCTCCCCTTCTCAACTCTCAATACCCTCTCGATTCCATATCAATCGTTTCAATTCCATATTTTATCTTCTTTTCACCATAGATATTGTCTTTTTCTCTCTCTTTTGTTAGAATCTCCCGTTTGTTTACCTATCCCGGCTTTTTCGCTTTTCGCCTATGTGATATCACCCTAATTTTGCTCTTTCGGAAAATCAGCTTAACCGACCCTTACGGAAATTTGAATTTACCTCATGGTGAACGATGTTTTTTTTTTTCTAATTGGTTCGTAATCTTCACCACCATCTTTCGTTACTCGTTCCTTTATCCTGAAAAACTTTCCCTCCATATATTTTCTTATTACACACTCTATTTCTATGACAGCTATGAAATTTCCTAGAAAATAAATGTCTTATGCTCTGTCCTTTTTTCTTACATATTACATACTTATTTGACAGTTTTATATTCTTTGTTCAAGTAATATAAATATTAATTTATGCTTAATCTATCCCTTCTCTTTAAGTAATTACTGTAGGCTCCTTTCGTCCAGTCAATGCTTCTAATGACAACAAGTTCAATGCCACGTCTATCACCGGCTTCAAGGCCTCTTGTGCATTCAACTCAAACTTTCTAGAATCCGATTCATGCTTCTCAATGTACAATCGCAAAGTAGCACCACTGGATCCTGTTCCTGAAAGGCGAGTCACAATACGACTGCCATTATCAAATTTTGCATACAATCCTTGGTGCTCACTGACACTTCCGTCAACTGGATCACGGTAGGCGAAATCTCCTGCCTTAGCAATAACAAAACCTGGTAAGACTTCCTTGCCAACGATATCTTTGGCTTCTACAACATCTCTGAACTTTTGAATTACCTTGCCTGCAGCTTCGCTGTCCAATTCTTCATAATCATAGCGCGTGAAGAAAGTTCGTCCATAGATGCTGTAGAAATCTTTCATAACATCCTTAATGGTCTTGATCTTGGGGTTTTGAGCATTCAAAGCGGCTAAAATGTTCAACCAACTCAAAATACCCCACATACCATCCTTCTCACGGATGTGGTCACTGCCTGTACCAAAGGATTCTTCACCACAGACAGACAAACGTTTGGCATCGAACAAATTGCAAAAGAACTTCCATCCGGTAGGTACTTCATAGACGTCTTTACCCTTGTATTTACCAACCAAATCAATGGCTCCTGATGTTGGCATCGAACGGGCATAACCGTGAATACCTCCCTCGCGGAAATAGGGAATTAAGTCTGCGTGGTGTGCGATTAACGCAACACTATCACTAGGGGTAACGAACGATTCGTATCCATAAATCATGTTACGATCACCGTCACCATCAGACGCAGCGCCAAAAACAATCTTTTCGCGGTTAACGCGTTCGACCAACGATTTGGCATAGGTAAGATTGGGATCAGGATGACCACCACCAAAATCAGGCAAAGGCTTGCAGTTGTCACAAGAGCTTTCGGGTAAGCCGAGCTCCCTGTGGAAAATTGCCAATCCATAAGGACCAGTTACACCGTGGAGTGCGTCAAACACAAATGTAAAGTCGGGGTTCTTGGAAATAAAGCTGCGAATCATATCAAAATCAAAAATTTGCTTCATAAATTCCACGTAATCTTTGACAGGGTCAATAATTTCCACAGTCAAGGGCCCATATTTGCGTTCACCAACAGTACTCAAGTCAACTTGGGGAATCTTAGCTGCCTTGTATTCTGAAATAGTTTTGGTAATCGAATACATCTTTTCAGTTACTCCCTCGGGAGCAGGAGCACCATTGCCAAGGTTGTATTTGATACCAAAATCGTTGTTGGGACCACCGGCATTATGAGAGGCAGTTAAAATAATACCACCGTGTAACTTGTATTTGCGAATGACATGACTAGCGGCAGGAGTGGACAAATAGCCATTAACACCAATTACTAGCTTTTCTACACCGTTTCCGGCAGCAATAGAGCAGATGACTTGAATGGCATGGTCATTCAAATATCTACCATCACCACCCAATACCAAATGAGAGCCTTTCGAGGAGGGTTCCACAATATCCATGATGGCTTGGACAAAGTTCTCCAAATAGCCAGGTTGTTGGAAAACGGTCACCTTTTTACGCAGACCGGAGGTACCAGGGCGTTGGCCTTCGAAGGGCTTCGTAGCAATCGTTTCAATCATTATGTAAATGCTTTAAAGAGAGATCGTCAAACAAGTAATTCGTAAACGTAACTAATTTAAGCAAGGATTTCTATGCTTATGAGGAATGTAAATTAGAAACTTCGTTAACAATAATTTAACTTATATATAACACGTTTCAAGAAAGTGGGACTTTCTAACTAATCTTGCCAAGTCTGAGCTGAGTATATGCAGAGGTCAAAGTGGAAGCCCTAGGCTTGTATGTAAACCAAGAACCCGCGGTATAACGTATATTAGCGCAATAGCCCCACACATTTTGTGACTCTAATAATCTCGGTTGCTACCTTTCAACCAATTTAACGTCACATGAAAACAAACAACCATTTAGTAAACAAGCATCTTATACCTTTATAGATTTATTCCATAGGTTCAAATTATTCGGAGCAAAAAGCTAAAGAACTATCCCTGAACCTTTTTTTTCCAATTATGAGAAATTTAGTCTGTGCAAACAGATCATTCAGACACTTTTTTGTTTGGAGTTTTAGGTTGGCAAAGTACCTAGACCAGATGATGTTGCTGACACAAAACAAGGTTTAACCAATAGTGCAACAGTATTCTAGACGGAACAATTATGATTAAAGTCTCTCAACCTCAGATGGGTGATATAGTAAGGTCTAAATAAAGTGAAGAAAGTAAACAAAGCATGGAAACGTATTATAAAAATTAAATCATATTATTAGAAATATCTACTTAATTCTTTATCTATTCCTATTGGAGTAACTATGTTTTCAACACAAATAAAAAACATGAAAACAATAAAAAAATGGGGGTTTGAACAAGCCAGTCGTGTCTAACTCAGTGATGGAATAATAAATCTCGTAAACCTTAGACTTTTTAGGAAGCCGAGGTCAAATCGATTGCTTCGAGAAATGCAATTAGATTAGGGAATTATTATAGGAATCGGGAAAGAAAATCATCAGTATGTGAAAAGGAAAGGGTATAGTATGTCTTTTCTTGGAACCTGCCATAAAGAATACAATACTAAGGGAAATCTCGTTGAATGAATGGATCATGCATACATCAACCGTAAAAATATTCATAGAAATTTCCTTACGGTTGCCAAAGACAAGCATTACCAGCGACCAGCACTGAAAGAAAATATAAAAAAAAAAGAGAGAAAGAAAATTATCTTGCTTAGTTAAAGCATACGGATATTATATAATAAAAAAACGAGGGAACCGAACGATCAAAGCCTCAATCATAAAAGGTAGCTTATGTCTTCCAAAGCTTTCCTATTACCTGGGGAGCTGTCGAGTCCTTCCACTGCTAAATGAAGAAGTATGGGAGGAAGGCGGATGGGAACCACGATTTCGGAATGGTAAAGACGTAGCAGTAGCCGTGGTTGGTCCAAAAAGAGAAGACGATCCATATAAGGACTTTTGTTCACGATTATACTCTGGAGGAAGAACACCGATATGAGGATGTTGTGAAGAATCAATCCTATCAGATAAAGGTGTTGCCGAGGAACTGCTTGCGGCTTCCGGAAACAATCGCCTGGGTTTTAATGATGACAAGTCGGTTCCTTCTGAAAACACTTTTTTGACCTTCTTTCCACGGAAAATATAAAATAAACCGTCAGAAGGTGGTACTTCCATTTCACGTTTCCGTTTCGCAATCACTTCAGCTGGCGCAGGCGGACCCAAAAAGGGATTATTACCAGCATCTTCCTCGATCGGTTCATTTGTTTGATTGTTCCGTTCTCGGAGTAAAGAAGGAAACAGTCGCTTTTTAGGAGTTTTTGCAGGGGTGGGTGGTAGCCCATTGCAAGAAGCTTCAGCATTCGGTAACCCAGTATAGCTGGCAGATGAGTCATTCGCTTCTGAATCAAAATAGCTTTCGAGGTCGAGCTTAGAGTTCGATGGTGATTCTGGAGTGGTGGGAGTACATACGGGCCGCAAGGGCGGAGTAGTAGGCTCCATTTTTCTTGGGTTAAGTAGAACAGTGATTGAAGATAAATGGAGCAACAGTAGAGTGAATCTCTAATATACAGTAACCCAAATAAACGAAATGGATAGAAACTGGGTAATTTTGAGATTGTATGTGATATAGAAAGTGGTCCAGGAAGAAAGAGCCTTAGGTACGGTTCCTTCCTTAACGGTGAATAATAACAAAGAAAACCAAGATTTGCGAATCACAAAATGAAAATGAAATCAAAAAATCCAAAATGACAAAAGGGATTTATAAAAAGTAATTCAAAATAAAAAAATCGAAATGATGAGGATAAAACCACAGACTGTATAATTTTTCTGGTGCACGAAACTTTTGCTGTACTATAATAATGAAGATAATATAATAGAGGTAGTTAAACCTGTTGTATCAATAACAATTGTTATTGTAAGCAACTAGATGAACTCCTCTACAATCTCATGAACCTTTCGTTTTGAGCTGAAGGTAGATAATAAGAGTATATTGATTAGAGAATAAGATGAAATATGAATATCTGGCCTAGGGAATTGTAGGGCTTCTTTTTATCCAAGGAACGATGAATTGAGCAAAGAAAAACTTCTTATAAAAAGGAATAAAGTTCAGGAAGCCTGCAATTCTTAAAAACTCGCGTTTTTTATGTTTTACTTACAATGGAATGGATGGGTGTTGTTGTTAAAACGCGACGCGCTACTCTGAACACTCATTGCTTTCATAAGTAGCAATCTAAACAAACGGAGTAACAGTGTAAACAAACAAGGATGATTTCAAAAATCCCATGTTGTTTGTAAATATTTTCCTTTTTTCTTCTTGTTATCGTTTTCATTTGAGAAAAAACCCTTGTTGGCATTTTATTAAAGCATAGAACGCTGGTTTCCTTAGTATGCAACTTGTAAACAAAACAAAATGTAATCATCGCGGACCCTAGGTGGGCTGAAAGACAGACAGCAAAAGGTTTTCAAGTACGATGGTTTTGAATCGTTACGGTAGTTTGATTTCAGTTTTTGGTGGATTTGTACTTTGCTATTTCAAAGCGATCCTTCAAAATTCAATATAAAGATCAAGATCAATTTTATTTTCAATGTTCTTTTTCTAATTACTGTTGGCTATGGATAAATTTACATATTTTATAGAAAGAAAAAGTATCGCACAACAGGCATACTTTCACTTGCTTTCGTGGAATACTTTCAAAGGAACGAAACACTTCTACAAAAAGGAAATATCAGCACAATAGTCGGTATTTATATTTATTAAAACCTTTTTCCTTCTTTCATTCAATTCTGTTTATAAATTTATTCCTGAAACTTCACGGTTATTTCCAGCATTCAAGTTTCCTTACTGAAGATTTCATACTAAAAATCTGTCTGAATCTAACATCATTCTATGAAAAAAATTGATTCAAGATACTTTTAGGAGTTATATTTAAGAATGTCAAGCGACTTGCGGCAGGAACTTCAGCTACTAAAAACATTTAACCAAGTGATAGAAAAACTTACGGGAAGTCTGAAGATATCATCAGAAAAACTTCATTCTTTTGAAAAATCCATTCAGTCTGCTAATCAGTTAGTAAACATATGGTCTTCGGTACAGGGCCAAACAGATCACACGCAACAGTTACTATCAAATACGGACTGGAAGGGGCCTATGCAAGATCTTGAGGAGATTGAGGTATTACAGAAGGAAAAACTACAGCAAGAGCAGGAGTTGCAAAAGCAGCAGCAACTTCAATTACAGCACCAACGAGAATTAGAAGAGCAGGCTCGCAGAGAAAAAGAGGAAGCTTTGACAGCTCAAAAGAAACGCTCAAGTATTTTTCGTGGAAGAAATTCAAGAGTTCCTTCATTTTCTTCTCGAAACCCATCCTCCATCCCCCCTCCTCGAACTTCTTCGTCTGGTGGTACAGGTCGTCCTTCCGTTTTGAACCCTTCTGCGAATAGAAGAGTTAGCTCTTACTCTTCTGTTCCCAAAACTAGGTCTTCCGTGCCAAATCGAGCCATTTCTTCTTCATATCCCACTTCATCCTCGGCACCCACTCCTCATGATCCTCAGGTCCCTCAAAGGACATCGAGCGCTTCAAGACGTAGTTTATTTCCTAAAAGTTCTTCACGTCTTCGTCCTCCGGTAAGAACTTCATCAGCATCCATGACTGGTACGCGACGGCCTTCCGCCTTACCCAAAAGGCCAAACTCCATATTACGCTCGTCCACACATTCAACAAATACCCAGCGCAATCACCCCAATTGACTACTTATCAGCGTTTTATAATTTCTTTTGTTTCTTTTAGTTTTTATTTTCAACTTTAATTTATTTATTGCTAAAATTTTTGGTCCATTGGAACAACTTCTTACTCTTCCAATTCAAATTTCGAAGGATAGCAAAACCCTGTAAAATTCGATTTTTTTGATAATTTTAATCAAAGGAAACATTTTTATCCCATATTGAACAAAAAAATGCAACATTTTGCCCAGGATATTCACTGAATTCTATTAATTATTGGACGACTGAATTCAAACTTGTAAGGTAGTAATGGAAAACTCCTGCGTTGATAAAAGATACCCTTTACGATGCTGGATTTGCTATGATGAGTTTGACGGCGTGCGCAATCCTAAAGATCCCTGGAGACGGCCTTGCAAATGCTCATTAATTGCCCACGAAAGCTGCTTAGTCTCTTACGTTACAAGCTCAACAAACACTAGATGTCCTCAATGCCTCAATGAATATATAATTGCTCGACCCATGAAAGCCAATTGTCGGGTCTTACATGCTGTTGGTCTTTGCCAAAACATCGAATCTGGATTAGTGCAGATTGCACTTGGGACAGGTGTTTGTCTCGGTATAGGCAAGTCTGTGTATTCGATCTTCAGAGAGACAGGTCTCTGGGTGTGCCGGCAAGTGGCTGATGAAAGCTCCATGTTATTTGTGATGCAACGACCTTTGTTTTCGTCGGCCATCCTTCCGATTCTTCCATGTATGCTCGTTCGATTTTGTGAAGCTCCTTCTTATGACATAGTTTTTAGTTTATTTACACACTGCTCTGTCTATTACTGTGTAGATCGGTTTTCCACTACGCAGATATTATTATGTGCTTTACCATGGATACGTTCTATTCACAAAGAGCTAACAAACTATATCAAAAAAAACATTTCAGTCTATACACAGGAAGACGACGAAGAATTAAGAGAAAACTGGCTCCGAAAATTAGATGATCAAATTGAACAGCAAAACCTAGTGACTAATGAGGATGCAGAAGTAAAACATTCTGAATTATGGACTTTTTTTTCTGTTTTCCATACATTTTTAGATGGGTTTACAACTGAAATCCTTCGGATTCTACGACCAATTGTCTTACTTCCTTTAGCAGGAAAATTTTTGGGACGACTCTTCCCAAATAGATTAACAAAGGTACAAAAAAGTATTTTAGGTGCGGTTTTTGCCCTATGTATAAAAGACATATGTAGATATAGTTTTCTGAGTTGGAGAGCCAAAAGATCCCAAAAAATACGGATCCTGGATAACCAAATAGAGAGCAAGCACTAAACTCGAAAACTGCTTATTCGCTTTGCTTCGCCTGTTGCAAACCCAATTGTATAATACTATTATTGTTAAATCTTACATAAAGATGTAATATTGAAAAATTAAGAGGAATACAAGGTTCATTGTATCTTTTTCTAGCTAGTTTCCATCACTCCCTGGGTTTCTTCTTTTTTGTCCGCCTCAGCAGCACGCTGTTCTTGTTCTATCTGCCCACTTTGAGGAGTGTTAAGGGAGTCAGCCTGAGAAGGAGGGGCTTTTTGCCCTGTTTCAAAGGAGAGCTTTGTAATAGCAGGTTCAACTTGCGGTGTTGATTGGGCAGAGCTTGCAGCCATTGTTGAAGGAGTACTGGATTGAGACGGCATCTGCGAATCTGATTTAACTTCACCTTGTGGAACGGGCTTTCCACTGTTGATTTGTCTGTACAAAGAATGGATTAAGTTCATGACAGCTATTGAGACGATTAGTATCATAACTTTAAAATTTAACACTTACCGTGTATATCATCCATTGAAATGTTATTTTCGATTAACCATGAAGGAGTGCCTGCTTCATTGAGAGGAAGTGATGTTTTGGTTTTTTCAAGGCCGTACTGAAAAGCTGCTGCTGCAATCACTTTCCTTGGAAAAAGCAAACAAGAAATACTTCTCGTACTGTCATTGATATAGGTCCAGGAAATTTTCGTGAGGTTTTTGTGATCGGGGACATAATGTTGGATTAAACGCAACAAATCGTTGAAAGGGTGGTCTACTTTAAAATCGAAGCATATTGCTTCCAGTAAAATTTCTTCTGTGTAAAGAATAACATCCCTCCAGCGCCAGTATTCTTTGGTCTGCTCATCTATAAGGATGTTGTTATTCTTTTGAGCAACCTTTGCGCAATTGATGATGATATCTCTCAGCTTCCTGTTCGAATCTTCTACTTTGCTTGCTAAAAAAACACAAGTCGCTGCAATATCATAATAGTGATATTCCTTCAGGGAAAATCGAAGGTAAAACCGATGAAAGTAAGCATTTGCTGTCGCTAATGTAAGTTGAGGCCTAGTCTAGGTTAATTAAACAACCTTTATTTAAGAAAAAAAGAAAAAAAAACTTACAATTTTAATCTCAAGCCCACGTTGATGATAAAGTTACAGCCTTTGGACCTCTGAATTTCTTCTTGTACCAAAGGAATTCCGTCGAGAGCAGAGGGCGTATAGTCCAAATCCTCTTTTTTTATTATCCATTGAGAGGACGTTTGCCAATCGACTTCCGGAGTACTAAATGTTTCCTTCATAGGAGAACCAAGCGCATGTGGATCAAATTCACTGTACTTTTCAAAATTCCAAACGACCAAAATAGAACTCTGGTATTCTACAAGAAATAATAAATAAAATCCTCTTTTCCCTCTGAATTTCCGTGTTTCACAGATTCCCTTGCAGACCGTGAACTTTCTGTTTAATGTCGTTTGCTTTAAATTCGCTAAATGGTGTTTAAACTTTCATCGCAGCCGTTTAGCAATGAAGACGCAGTGTAGTGTACTTCACTATATTGACTTTGCGTGTCTAAAGATCAATACGAAACCACCAGAAATTGGTATAGTATGGAAGAAGCCGTGTGAAATCTTCTATTGAAAAGCACTGTTACTATTATACTTATTCCCTCGATTGTATATAATAACTATAACGAGAACATCTTGTAAGTGGAAGCAGATCATAAAGGTAAACGACTGCCTTGGGAAAATAGGGGAAGCAGAGTTTGCATATGCGTAGCAAAACAATTGCCTTGTAGAAATTATTTGTTTGATTAATTTTTATGTGTTTCACGTTAAGTCGAAGTCTAAGTCTGTGGTTGGTAGTGAAGTAAACGTTTGGAAAAAGTTGTTATCATCATGTCCTCAAATCAGGTATGTTTGGGAGTCGCATGTATTTGAAGCGCTTGCTGGCTAACAACTTAATACTTAGTATGTGGTCGGAAGCAAGCCTGTGGAAAAAAGACCTAGGAATATAAAAAACATAAATTCAGTAGCTACCTGTGAAAAACACCGACAAAGTGTCATTAAAGACCTTTCAAAAAAAATTAATAAGATTCAGAGTGGTAGGTACAACAAAAGAAATCAATTTTATCGATACTAACCACAACATAAGCTCAATTGCCGGACTATCAAGTTCGAGATTTGAATGATGCTATTAATCAATTGATGCGTGAGAAGCATGCTTGGGAAATTCAAATTCGCGATCTTGGAGGAATAAATTATATATACAGCAAAGCGAAACTCTTTGCGGATGATGGTGAGAAGATCGGTGAGATCGATGATTATCGCTATTATGGGCGTGCTAGAGAATTACCTGGCGTAAAAGAGTTATTTGAAGCTGATATGACTTTTGTACCTGAACGCTTGCGAAAACAAGAGATGCAACAGCGACAGCTCGATGCTTGGTATTATGGTTATACGCCTTTGGAAGAAGAAGCCTCGTTACAGGACTACGAAAAAACAATATCTGATCAAAGAATGGAACGATTATCTCAAGAAAGAACCCATTCGTTGGAGAATTGGAAGCCCATCGTAATCGAGCACATTCCTGCACGTGAAGAGGTAGAAAGGATTTTGCTGGAGAGACGTAAAAATGCTTTACTTCATAGGTTGGTGTAATCAATGTCTGTCTATATAAATAGGAAATGTTTGGTCTTATATATTCATCGAGTTCATTCGCTAAATACTGTTTGCCTTGGGTATGTATTTTTTTTTGGTAAAAATAAAGTCTAGATCCTAAAATATCATTACATGGATAGATAGTTGGGGCTTTCACAAGCCTCGTACTCTTGAATCAAGTTGGAGACAACCTCTCTGTTTGCAAATGCTGTAAGCTTCTTGAACAATGAACAATAAAAGGATAAATGACATACCTTGAAGAATCAAATTCGTCTAAATTATCTTCAAAAATTGACTCCTTTTTGTATTGGTCAAGAAAAGCATTCCGCTTTCGTAAACGATCGTATTGATCTAAAGTCCTCTTGAACAGCTAAATTAAAATTAGATTCTGAGTTTCTGATAATTGATGGTTTCAACTGCAACCCATAATACTTACCGATGCGATGCTTGTATGATTTGCCAGCATCAGTCCGCTAACACGATGATTTGTTTTTATATACGGAGACTTTTTGGAAAGTGCAACTTGGATACTTGCGGGTCCCCATGGTATAAAGGTTGCAAGCTTCCTTTCACGAATACGGAGAAGAGACTTGTGTACATCAGTGGGATCAGCTTCTCCTTGAATGATGTTCAAAAGACTGATAAAGCAACTTTGTTTACTAGGGTTAACAGAGACCATTCGGTTCTTTGGTTGGAGTAACCTTCTCATGACTTCTAAAACTGTAGTTTTTCGAATGGTTTTAGCTTCTTCCACTTGTTGGTTCGTAAAGGGGGTATAAGATGTAGAGAGAAAGTGACAGCGAGGAGTTGGGATCAAAGAAGCTATAATACTGACCAAATCGTTGTTCATGTAACCAGGATATCGAAGGGTATTGGTACTAGCAGACATCACAGTAGAAACCTACGTGCTGTCAGAACAAATAAATTCAAATTAAACTTACCAATTGATTTTGTTGATGAAAAGTGGGATTTTGGATGTGGAGACGGTCGGCAGCAATATGAGCCAGTGCAGCATTGTCCAAAACAACAACTGCATCAGCGTTGAGAGTTAACCTTTTGAGTGTAAGAAGACTGTTATATGGTTGAACAACAACATCCGAAACTGACTGATTATTAGGAAATACAGAGTAGGTTTGGACAATTTTCTTCGGGAATCTATCATTTAACCGTTCTAACAAATATGATCCCAATCCTGATCCTGTACCACCAGCAATAGAATGTAAAAGAGAAAATCCTTCCAAAGAATCGCTTCCGTCAGCTTCACGGTCTATCATGTCCATGATATCTTCGAAGATCCGGTCTGCATAAGAGTATCCATGAGCCCAATTATTTCCAGCACCACCACCGTTTTTTGTTACTAAAATATTTTCCGGGTTATATAAATTCCCGTATGTATCTCCAAGGATGTTGGATACCACCTAGAGGTATTTGTGGTTAGCGTGCTTCGAATTAATAAATGTAATTTCTCTTACCCTTGGTTCAAGATCAATTAAAAGTGCTCTTGGAATATATCTATTATCATCTGACTGGGTGAAAAGGTTAGTTAGTCTTCAAGTCGATCCTTATTGTTCATACTTGATAAAAAAAGACATCTTTTCGATCTACACCATCCGTAGCATAACTTTCTAATGTGCCATCAGGACTAATACCATGTTCAAGACACAGTTGTTGCCAAAACTGAGAGCCAACTAAAGAAAAGGTGAATTAGCAACAAGCTTCAAATTACGAAAGCCACTTACTTTGATTACCGCATTGTCCGGCTTGAATCGTTATGATTTCTCTTCCCATTTTTTATTTAGTTTTTATGAAGTATCAGGAAGAGAGTTGCTGAATTGAACCTCCGTAAAAGTGTGAAATGTTGATGCTAGTGCTAGGTGGTTTTTAAGAAAAATTTGCTTTCATCTAGTAATATTTCTAACAATATTCAGCTTCTGGTTAAGTTGATTGCTTTTGGAAGATGAATATTGCTATCGATTTTTCGATATCAATGATAATATAATGAGTGTTGGTGTATGTCGAAAGCGTATGCAAGCTAGGACAGTTGAGAGACTGACCTAGCTAATACTAGATGCGTTCTTCTTTTGTATTTTATCTTCGTTAATATTCATTCAAGGAAGCTTATAACAAATCAGACAAGTGTTTGTGTACCGATATTAAAGACTTATTCGTGGGGAAAAAGAATGAGGATATTTGAAAAAGTGTAGAAAAATATGTATCAAGATAGATTCATTTACTTATGCTGAAATTTATTCCTTCTTTCTTAGGGACACGCTAATAGTTGCTATGATTTGAAGCCAGTACTTTTTTTTTATTACATAGGTCTGATCCGATCTATGGCTTAAGTTGGTATTTCATGGAAATAACAATGACATTTTTTTCATATTCTTATTCCTATATAAACAAACTTCTTTCAGTAGCATTTAATCCTACATAGTTCACAAAAAGTTCAATGTCACTTACATTTCGTCTAATGTAAATAAACAAGAGTAGAATATACTCGATATATCCAAGAAGTCGCTAGTTATAGAATCGATCCCTATTTCAAAAGAAATATCCTTTTCATTCATGAACAAAAACAATGAAGTTTGACGCTGATTGAACATCTATCTTTCAAATGGCTCAACCAAGCCTGCTCTACAACCTCCACGTGCAAGAATGTTGGATTAAATTATAAAGATATATATTATAAAAAAGACAGTGAACTGTCTACGCCCATACCTAGGTGAACACCAGTTCCCGTCCGATCACTGCAGTTAAGTGAAAACGTCTGAGGGTCTCGTTCATACTATGGTTGGAGACAACATGGGAATCCGGGTGCTGTAAGCTTCTTTTTGCTGCTCTTTTTTTCTGATCACTCACTGTTCGAGTGCGTTCATAAAAGCTTGCAACTCTGAGACTATACAAGGATTCATTTGCTTTGGCAGATAATATGCTACATATCTTGTCTAGTGCTAACTATGCTTTGGTGGTTTAGTGGTATAATGCTTCGTTGCCATCGAAGCGACCCGGGTTCGATTCCCGGCCGAAGCAATTTTTTTACCAAGCATATGAATCTATTCCAACTACTAGTATTACAGCCTTATTAACCTTCATGTTCATTTAAATAAACAAAAATAAATAATCTAGAAAAACCATAGTAATGGCATAGTTTTAGTTTTCTATAATTCAAATTATTGCACTTCTCTTCCAATTAGCAAAAGTCGTTTCGTCGGCATTAGTACATGATTATTGCCCCATACTAACAGTTTCTCCAGGGTGGGTTTATTTTCCTCAAACTCACAAACAAGTTTGTCATTCATATCACGGATCCAGCTTACGTCCAATGTTTGTAATTTGGGAAGAGGGAACGTTGCTAAATATTGAAGAGAATTATGCGTGACATATGATAAACCATTTAAATCCAAACTAGAAAGAGAATGCCCCGAGTTTACCAAAACAGCACGAACAGTTCGATCGCCGAGCCCTAAACATCTTCGTAGAGATAGGTTTTCTAAACCAGACTGTATATTCCAATTGCCAAACATCGAAGCTGCTTCGTCATCCGTTAATTCAGATAAAGCTGTTAAATCCAGGTTACGAAGACGACCACAACAGGGGCCAATGCCTTGTCGTAATAGTTCGTCCGTTAATTTGCAGCAGCCAGCCAAACTAAGAGTTTGAAGACCACTGCCAATTTGATTTAAAACATCCAATATGCTTCCATCAGTAACGACATCGCCAGGTGACTCAATCCGTAGGGTTTTGAGATTTTTACAGCCCGAAAGTAATCGGACACATTCATCATCCATGTAAAAGATTCTTGATAAAGTCAGACTCGTAAGATTGGGACAATAATCCACAATCGTATTTATAACAGGAGGGCGAACTTTCGCTGTATCTGTAATTTCAAGTCTTGTCAGTTGTGGACCACGTTTCTTTAAGAAGGAAATCCACGTATCAGTGGATACAAGGAAAGCACCTTTGATAGAAAAGTCCTTTAGTTCAGTCAACTTTTCAGAATATAGTTCAAGCACTTCATCTTTCATTTGTCCACAATAAGTCAAATGTAGGGTATGTAAATGAGGACAGTATTGAACAATTTGCAACAGAGCTTCAACTGTTAATTTGGAGCAGTCGTACAACTTGAGTTCCGTTTGGTCTCCAGTCAAAAATAATTGCACTGTTGTATCATCTAAAGATCTGTTTTTAGAAATGATCTGGCTTATTTTGTTCATGTTTATTTGTCCAATGTCTCCCAACGCTTCGATATCGTGAATATATTCCGCAATGATGCGAATACAAAGGTCTTGAAGCTTCGGAACATTCAGTTCTTCATCCATGGTAGCCGCCGCAGCTTTCTTCCTTGTCATGGCACGTCGCTTTCGAGTGTGAACTTCAGGAACTTTCTGTTCTTCAACACCACGACTACAAGGGTAGCAAAGCCATCCATTTTCTTTCTCACTATATTTACTGTAAGGCGTAATTGTAAAGCGACACTGGCAGTGAACACAAAAGTCTAATTTACCTGCGTTCTCACGCGACTTGTATGAAAATCCAGCACGACCAAAACCAGTATTTGTGTTATACTCACTATCATCATCATTATTATTATCTTCTATGGGTTTTTTCTTCTTCTTCACACTTCTACCTCGAGACCTGGGTGGATTCTGAAGTTGAACAGTTGTTGTCTCGATGAGAGGCGATTCTTCCGATAATGGTGTTTCTTCAGCTTCAGTGATTGATGCAATAGATTCTTGATCAGTTTGTTGAGACGTGGATTCTGATCTTGGAGGGCGTGCTCTACCCAAGGCAGATGTATTGATCCCTTGAGACTATAAATTCGTTAATTTTTATTATAGACACTAACATACCCTTAAAAATTCAGTCAACGCTGAATTGGGTCCTCTTACGCGACTTCTTGACATTCGCGTCTTTTTTTTATTTGGGAGAGGATAACTATGGCTCTTAATTAAATTTTGAGGGCGCGTGGCAAACTTACCCAGAGCGAACTACAAATGGACGTTCTGACTGAAAAACCGGATATATCAAGGGAAATTGTTGATGAAAATGGTTTAAGGAAACCAATTGGTTCTTCAGAAAATCAAAACGCCCATAATTTGTGTCCTTTCAACGGGCCTAATGTCATTAATGACACACCCTCAACTCAACAAGATTTGCCGCGAAAGGGAAGCCAGACCTTTGTTTCTGTTTTATTAGGTAAAAAGGAAGACGAACATAGCAATGAAGACATAAACCTGGTTGATTCATCGTCGCCCATTGCTGATATAATTGCCGCAAGTGATACAGAGGATGAAAGTCTAATTAATTCACTGAATGCCGGTAGAAAGAATATTTCTTTTGACGAACAGTCTCCTCTTTTTAAAGTTAGTGATACCAAGGAGCCTGATACCAGACAATTGGATACTGAGGATCAGAGCGGATCGTGCAATGAGAACATGATAAATGATGATTTCTTACTGTCAAATAATAAAACCTTTATAGAAACGAAAGAGAATATACCCAAAGTTGATACAAAGAAGAAAGGTTTGCAACGTTTGGAGGGTCAAGAGAGGAAAAGGAAACTTGAATTAGATCCAACTAATGTTAAAATGAATGAGGGACGTGTATTAAGGTCAAGAAAATATCAATCTAGTCTGTCTTCATCTGTGGAGACCTTCTCGTCTGGCCCTTCAGATGAACCTCGAGGATCTCAAGAATCTGATGGTTCTGAATACGCTGATGAAAGTGATGAGGTTGCTAGTGTAATTGAACTAAACGAAAGTGATAATGAGGATAATGTTCCTGTGAATACTTCCTTAAATTCTGTGAAAGAAGATGACTCTTCTACTGAAACGGATGAGGACATAATTCCTCTCGCTCAGGCCAAGCGGAAAGGAAAAGGAAAAGGACGACCCATGTCTCAAGTATCTTCGTCTCCTTCTAGAACTCCTTCAACTCGAATACCACCGTACGAAAGGACCCATCACCGATTAGTTAGAAATCACCCTGAGCTGGACAATGTATGGGAAGCTCTCGAGCGGGAAGCTCCAACGCAGGTACAGCAGATAGAACAACCAAAGGAGTTAGTATTAAATCTTTTACCATTCCAGCGAGAAGGTGTATATTGGCTCCGTCATCAGGAAGAATCTTCCTTTGGAGGAGGAATTTTGGCAGATGAAATGGGTATGGGTAAAACCATCCAAACAATTGGTCTTTTACTTTCTACACCTCGAGGGGAACCGACGTTGGTTGTAGCTCCCGTAGTTGCTATAATGCAATGGAAGGAGGAAATTGATGTTCATACTAATAAAGCATTAAGCACATATCTGTATTATGGCCAATCCAGGAACATTTCTATGGAGAATTTGTCAAAATTTGATGTAGTTTTGACAAGTTACAACGTGATTGAATCGGCTTATCGAAAAGAACGTTCAGGATTTCGCCGTAAAGAGGGGCTTGTCAAGGAGAAATCCTTGTTACATAATTTAGAATTTTACAGAATCATTTTAGACGAAGCACATGGTATAAAATCCAGGACTTGTAATACGGCAAGAGCTGTTTGCACTCTTAAAACGAAGAGGCGGATTTGCCTTTCGGGTACACCTTTGCAAAACAGAATTGGCGAGTTATTCTCCCTACTTCGATTTCTACGCGCTGATCCATTTGCTTTTTATTACTGTTTGCAATGCGATTGCAAGTCTCTTCAGTGGCAGTTTTCAGATAGAAGTAATTGTGATCATTGTGGTCATAAACCGATGAGTCACACTTGCTATTTTAACGCGGAGATGTTGAAGCCGATACAGAAGTTTGGAAGCGAAGGACCTGGAAGAGCTGGCTTTGCAAAAGTTCATCGACTTTTGAACAACATTATGCTTCGACGAACAAAATTAGAGAGGGCCGATGATTTGGGACTTCCTCCTCGTGTCGTAGAAGTGCGACGAGATTTATTTAATGAAGAAGAAGAAGATGTTTATCAGTCACTTTACATGGACTCCAAAAGGAAGTTTAACACTTATCTTGCACAAGGTGTCGTCTTAAATAACTATGCAAACATTTTCCAATTGATTACTAGAATGCGTCAAATGGCAGATCATCCTGATCTTGTCTTGGCGGGTAAGACGAAAACTGTGGACATCGACACCCAAGAAAATATAGTTTGTAGAATATGTGATGAAGTTGCACAAGATGCCATCGAGTCTAGATGTCATCATACATTTTGTCGGCTATGTATTTCTGAATTTTTAAACGCTGCTGGTGAATCAGAAGATGTTACATGTCCTGCGTGTTTTGTTCCGCTAAGCATAGACCTCAGTGCACCTCCCATGGAAGAATTTTCAGAAGAGAAATTTAAGAATGCGTCAATTCTTAATCGTATTGACATGAGTAATTGGCGTTCTTCTACCAAAATCGAAGCCTTAGTTGAAGAATTATATCTTTTGAGAAGAAAAGATAGGACCATAAAATCAATTGTATTTTCTCAGTTTACTTCAATGCTTGATCTGATTCATTGGCGACTTAGAAAAGCTGGGTTTAACTGCGTTAAGTTGGATGGTGGTATGACTCCAAAAGCAAGAGCAGCAACAATTGAGGCCTTTAGTAAAGATATAAACATCACCATTTTCCTTGTTTCTCTAAAAGCTGGTGGCGTTGCCTTGAACCTTACTGAAGCTTCTCAGGTGTTTATGATGGACCCATGGTGGAATGGAGCTGTGCAATGGCAAGCCATGGATCGAATTCATCGAATTGGGCAAAAGCGACCAATTCGTGTTACTACTCTCTGCATCGAGAATTCCATTGAGAGTAAAATTATAGAACTTCAAGAGAAGAAAGCACAGATGATCCATGCTACAATAGATCAAGATGAAAAGGCTCTCAACCAACTCTCGGTAGATGACATGCAATTTTTGTTTTCCAACTAAAATTATTATCAAAATATTAGATCTTGCTGCATATTATTTATTCATCTAATGATGAATTTGTCTTAATGACATGTCCGTTCTTGTTTTACCTTTGTTAGCCCTTTCTTTACATACAAGTTTTGAATCTTTGGAAAAGTTTATTTATCTTTTATACCATCTTTATTTGCTATTATTTTTTTTTAGAAAGCAGTGCATGCAGTTCTAAAGATTGAATTTGGTTAAAGAATTTTAGATTTTGCTATTTATTAATTTATTTATTTAGATGTAATATAATAAAAGCTTTTTTTATATTTATAAACGTTGGACTAGTCTATTATCAACATAAAACACTAAGGGTATAAGAGAAGATATATTTAAATTGTGTTTTATATAAGAAATTACTACCACCTCTTCCTACTGTTGTTACATATATTCAATAGTAAAGTAAAGTCCCCTGTAAATAGCACACAAAAGTATTTATTCATATTAAAAGATTTCTCAAGTTGCTTGTTTTGAAAGTCAGCGCTAATCGTTTGGGTGAATAAAAACATTACTAGGATAAATCTACGGTAATATAGAATACGACTTCAAAATTCTTGTTTAATGGCATGAATGAGGATTTGCCATCGGCGAAACGACTAAAAGCTTCAACTGACTGGAACAATGATTTTTTACAGAATACAGGATTTGAGAATCAATGGAGTGATGAAGATTTAGAGGATGGGTTTGCATTATATGATCCTTTCGATCAAGTACAAATTCCTCGTGGTCGTGTCTCCCAACCTATTAAAGCGAATTTAAGAAAAAAAGAAACAAAAGATATTAATGAAGATGAGGAGTTGATGTTGCGTTTAAGTTCTGGCGTCTACTATCCTAAATCTCGTCCATACTTAAGTAAAAAAGCCAGAGAACATTTGGATCTTTTATATAACACGCCGAAAGATGTATTAAAGCCTTCTATCCTTCACGTTGATTTCACTCCTCAAGAATGTCAAATCCTTAAAGAGGCCAAAGGGGTATATGGACCTGTTAACAGTGTTCGGTTCCACGATGCCTTTCCATTTTATATTTCTTCACGATTACTAGGACGAACCTATGAGGATTGTCAGAAATTCGAGGTCGACTGCCCAAATCTAACACCTGTTGCAGATTATGGAGCCTTGCAGTTGAAGAAACAAGAACGAACTCACTATCTATCAAAGTATTTTGAAAAGCTTTACAATGCTAAAGCATCTTATTTTCATCGAGGAAATTGTATCAACCTGATGCTAAGTGAGTCCATTCTATTTATGACACCTTGGAAATACTTTAACGAAACAAGTGGTGATACAGTATGCGTCGATTTTAATCCTTTATTCGGAAAATTTGCTTTTGGAAGTACCGCTCAGGATGGTGCATACAATAGACTTGGCAATTTATGGCTGGGTGATTTCCAATTGGATACCGTTCAGGCGTTGGAAGGTCACTACAAAGTAAATATCTACGGAGAGAACGAGTTTTCAACCATTTCTGATCTTTGCTTTTCCCAAAATGGACACTTTTTGTATACTGGTGCATTCGATAATACGGTAAAGGTTTGGGACATGGAGGGAACCCTTTGTGGAATATTTGATGAGCCTAATGATCGTATTCATAAACTTTCTTTGTCTAAAAATAATGTACTTGCTGTGGCATGCAAAGACGGTCTTGGTTATATGCTTACAACCGACAAAACCTCAGGCAGTATTCTTTCTACTCAAAAACTTATATATCCTAAAGCATTGAAAAAAAATTACTCTGCATCATTAATTGAATTCTCTTCTTCGTTTGATAATTCCTCTCCTCGTGTTGTAATAGGGTATGATAGTTTTCATCTATCTGACTCGCGCGGAAGTCTTGCTTTATTTGACGCTAACAACGGGAATTTTATTCAAAGGTTTAATACGAGTGACGAAGCATTTACTTCCCTTTATATGCATCCATCGCACATTGGATTTGTAGCCAGCAGTAACAGCTCTCAGAGAGGAAAGGTTTATTACATCGATACACGGATTTACCAACCTGCCATTGTGTTTAATACCTCACAAAGAGATATCAATCATGCTACAATCAGCAACTCCGGGTTTCTTGTTTCATCTAGCGGGACAGACAATCAGACTTTTGTTTGGGATTCTCGTAAACCAAATAAGGTTTTGAATGTTTTAAAACATGGAAGAACAAAAATGATTCATTTTGATGATGCTAACCAGGAAGAAGTAGATGCAGGCGTTACTATGGCCCAATGGGTTCCGAGTGGAAACCTATTTGTTACTGGAGGTAGTGATGGCCTCGTGAAAGTTTGGGACCTCCGATTGAATGAGCCATTCGTACAAAATTTTGCAGAGCTGGACTTTGCGATCACTCATGGAGTCTTTAGTTCTGATAAAACAAAACTTTCAGTCTGCTGTAACGGAGGCGATGTATATATGTATAATATAGGAAACGATAATCAAAACGAATTTGGAGGGTTTACATTCAAAGAGCACAAACCTAATAATGATATTCAGTAATGATACAGATTCTACGTCTAAAGATGGTACACATGATCTTTCTTTTAATGGAGCTAGAGAACTAATTGATATAAAGCGAATCACTTTTTGCTTTTCTTTCTTTTTACGCTGAATTTGGGCTTAATGGTAAATAGATTTATTTCATGGATTCGTAGTCAAGCTGATATAGAAATTTCCTAATGAAACAATCGTGTTTTATTGAATACCTTTGATGGAAAAAACCATAACACAGCAATGCTGTAAAAGAAAGTAATTCCGAGACTCGTCGAATATTCTGGTTCAAATAATAAGACTTGGAATTTGAAAAAATTATCAGGTACTGTTTGAGCTATATCAGAATGCTGTTCAATTTAAATACTAAAAGAACAAAAAGATTGAGGATGACTTTAAAGCTCATCGTAGTAAGGCAAGTGGTTAAGCTTACCAACTGCGACGGTGCTAGCAGGACGAGATAATAAAGTAGAAGCAGTCCTGGCGACGGATTCAGGTGTGACAGCATCTAAAGCAGAAATGAAGGACTCAGGTTGATAATTTGTGGCAAAGAGAGAAGTGGTAGAGACAGGGTTTAAGACACTGGGTTCGTAAGAGGTAAGATACTTGGTCTTAGCATCGGCAACAGCAGCCTTAATAGTTTCAGCAGGAATAGAAGAAGTTAAGGACTTGATTGCTTGAACGGATTCGGAAGCAGTAGCCCTGATAGCCTTAGTGCAAGTACCGGAAACAACAATGGACAAAAGGCTAGCATCGGAGTAAGGATGCAAGTTAGCGGCAGCGGTGGCTTTGAATTCAGAAGCCTTTTCAGAGGCTTTAGCAAGCAAAGTGTTACCGTGAGACCACTTGATAGAGGAGTGTCCACCGAGGATAGAGGACAAAACGTAAAGCTCAGCAGAAGGAGCAGAGTTGGTAGGGAAGCCAAGCAAGAAATGGTTCACAGGCTTGCTAGAGTAGATACGAGATTCTCCAGATGCAACCTTACTAGGAGAAGCGGGAAGAGGGTTTCCGTCACGGATAACCGAGAAATACTTTGCGACTGAATCAGCAGCCTTTTGGACATCAGGGCCGGAAGAAACAACGGTAAAATTGGACTTCACGTAGGCAGCTTTAGCGTAATCAGTAATCTGCGAGATAGAAGCGTTAGCGCCCACTGGGAGATAGGGCAAATCGCCAAGACCTCGATGGAAAGCCTTCTCGTGGAGTTTGGCCATGGCCACGTTCAAGAGGTTACTCCTCCATAAAGAGCTTTCCAATTTTGCGGTCGGTAGAACTTCTTCTTTTAGCTGGAAGCCAAGATATTGAGAAGCATCGACAACTTCGGCAAGTAAACGAGCATAATATTCCAAATACTCATTTAAGAAACGTGCAGTCAATATAATGTGTTCGCGAGTCAATTGAGTCGAAAGCTGACCTCCTAAAATTTCTGATTCACGAGTGATGCGCAAAGCGGAGCGATCCTCAGTGTTTTTAAAGGCAAACTTCTCCAACAGGTGAGCGACACCAGCATCAGGTTGAAAACGACTACCAGCACGAATCACAACCGATAAGGATCCAGTAGGACTAGCTGTTTCTCTACCAGCGAACGAAATACCTTGTAATTTTTGTGGGGAATACGAGACTCCATGAATGCCTCGATTTTGAGAGATCTTGTTCAAGTTTCTTGTAAATGATCTCATATTACTGATTGGCATCCTAAAACTTCAACTTTCTTATTCTTTTGTGAGGGTTTGCTGTGAATGACAGAGTTGGGAGTTGGTGACTTTGATATCCGTATGGGCTGGCTTACTACTGCTACTCAAAGAACTGCTGTTCTGAAAAACACGTTTCTTAATCATTTATATAATTAAAAATTAAAAATTTAAGTTGTTACTTTCAAATTATTTAAAGATTTGCTTTATTACTGCTAATAGCGTCGGCAATTAATTTTCACAAATTTTGAGAAAACCAAATGAACAGTTCAATTAATAAAAGTACAATAATATTTAGATTTGCACGTTTACCCAAAGAAAGCATGCATTCATCTCTTTTAAAAGTGATATTTGAAACGGACTATGCCTATTGAATTGAATATTCGACCTTTTCAATAATAAAATGCAAAAAGTTTTAATAACTCCCTCAACTGAAAGAAATCATTTCCTTTGATCATTGAAAATGCTGTTTCTATATTGAACATGATGAGTAGAACTGAAACTCTCCTCATGGACTATAGGGTACTTTATCATTGAATTAGTTGAGCATATAGATTTCAAATTGAATGCTTCTATTTGAAATGAGTCTCGCTTCACTTAGTATATAATAGGTAATCATAGACAAAAGTCATTGACTCTTCTGAAAAGAAGTGTCTGATGAACCGACAGTCGATGTAATTCTTTTTTTGGACTTTACCAATCATACATTAGAGGCTGAAAGGTAAACAAAAAGGAAAATATATCAATTACCTCTATTGTAATTATTGTTTATTAGTCCCTTTCTGTTTCCATCTCCTTTTCCGCGCTTTCTTGGTTGCTCAAGAAATAAGTTTTCATTCATACATACATCAGAAAATCGAACATAACTAACGACACCACAGTCAACAACAGCAAAAATGACATTCCTAACTCCTTCTTTTAGTCTTTGCATCATATGCTTAGACGTATTTTCTTGGATAGGGACTATGCCGAAGAGACGATTAAGTTGCGTACACGTTGGCACGATTGTACTTTGAGCATCAACGACACAGATTCTAAAATCTGGTTCTTTCAAGGAAGATTTTTTAAAAATTTGGGATGGTTTATAGACGTCAAAGGTAAGTTGAAAGGGAGCTTCAGGCTCTTTCTCACAGCTAAATGATTTTGGAGAGTATCCGGGGACAACTTGAATTTCCTCGTATACTTGTCTATAGTCTCTGTACGTTTTGTCCGGTAAGAGGCCGTGAGCTTTTTTGCATTTTGGCAACCAGAGTTTCATATAGCTCATATAATGAAAAGCAGACAAAACCTTTTTCATCCCGACACTCCATAAGCCTATCCTTGCATTATCCATAGATTTAGATAAGTTATCGTAGTTTCTTTGTATTTGTCTTGATCGTACAACTGAAAACCCGCATCTTCGCAAATGAGCATATACAATGTAGTTTTCCAAAGAGCCACAAAAAGGTATAGTTGCTGCGTAGAGAGATTGTAGGCTCATAGGGACACCATCTGGTGCCCAGCATTCCATGGATCCTCGTTCTACCAAATATAGTGTTTCTTCAGGGAGAAGCCACATACGATTTTTTGAATCACCTTGTCCCATTGTTTTAAAAAAAGGGCCATGCACTTTTTCAACACACGCCATTTTCTTTTCCCAATTCCATACCCCAATAATAACATGCTTACTTGAACGACCAGTTAGCAAACGCTTCTCTATAAGATTAAGGGGCCAGCCATTGCAAACTTACAAAGATATAAGTCTTTCTACTGATAATGCATCGTACATAGCCTTACGGCTGAGCTCTAAAATTCCCTCTTGTTTCTGCGTTCCATCTGGCTCAAAATCTTTTTCTCCCCTCTTGGGAATTGTGTAGTTACCTTGCTCTCTAAATTAATATTAGAATATGTCTCTAAAACCAAAAAATTGCAGAACTCTGTTGACGGTTTAGACAGTCATTGCATACACTTTAGCATTCGACAAAAAGCGCCAATCTTGAACATCTTCAGTAACGTCTACAGCATCTTCAAAATTGGTGAAAGGATTTTCGCCCTCTTGAGCATTCATGAAAAATATTTTTTCGATAGATTCAATTGCCTTTAAAGAATTCTACTTCGCTGAATTTTTTAGCGAGGTTAATAAAGAGAAATCCCCGAAGGCACTTGGTAAATGATCTGAATAGAGAAAACAAGATCTAAAAAATAAAAAAAGGTATAAGAAAAAGTATATTTTAATCAGGCTCTCTTGATGCAGATTCGAACATGTTCTGTGTGCTATAAGAAATTTTTGATTACAATGGACAAGTGTAAATTAATTGAGCGTAGGGCGATACATGGAGATTGAAATATGTTACGACCGTCGACTTTTGATACAAATTATTTTGAATATGAATATACTATTTATTTATCCAGAAAAAACCTAAAGATCCAAATTCCCAGCAAAACCAAAGTAACGAAATCAAGTAAAAGATGTTTTTGAATTTTTAGGAGGCGTAGTCGTATGTATCAAGCACTGTACACATTTAACAGTTGAGGTACTAAGGACTTGAAAGCGTCATGTGACAGCAAAATCAATTCTCCTTGAGGTTTGATACCAGCATCCTGGAACACTCGGTTGGCATCAGGGTTGAAGTCCTGGTTGGCAAAAGGATAATCGGCAACGGACAATGCAGCTTGACGAAATTGTTCATCCTCTGGATGGAAGTAACAAATTTCTTGTTCTCCTGCCTTTTTACCTTTCTTTTTGGGTCGTTCATCTTCGTCATCGAGCTTGGAAGCGACCTCGACGTACGTCCTTGACAACGAGAGATAATGAGTAAAGTTGTAAGGTTCATTTTCATCGATAGCCCATTGCATTTCTTCTAAAAGCATGTTGTACATAGGAGGGATAACCTGAACGGGCATGTTGATCAACCGTTCGTTGACAATTAAACCAACCTGTGCTTTCGATTCTGGAGACAATAACTCACGAACTTGCTTCTCCATGTTAGGGTTAGAAGCTGAAATTCTAGATAGTACATAGGAGGTAAGTTCCTTTATCACCGGCTCTTCCTAATTATATATTAGCATTGCCATCATCTTCATTGATTCATGTAATTTTCAGGCTTATTGCAGTAAGCCGCTGGTATAGACTTACTCTTCTGCTGTTAAGATTAATGACAGAAAGCATAGCATAAGGGTCAGAATTATTTCCATCGACCTTGACAGTAGATCCTAGTAAAGGTTGGCTTAAAATTAAATCAGAGAGAGCACTAATGTTAACGTTTGTGTGATCATAGCCTAGCAACTGTTTCAACAAATTTTTAAAGGCATGAAAGTCAATAGGTTGAGGGTCAAAAAATTCAAAATCTACAGTTCAAAGTCAGCGTTGTGTTCTACCCTCCAAGAAACTTCCTACCAATATTTATGAAATCCATATCTGGAGCTTTCATAATCTCATTCATTTGAGTGTCTTCCGACTCATCATTATATCGTTTTGCCATGGTGCTGTAAATGGGCAGTAGGATAGAGGTTTGCAGAGAAGTACAAACGTTTTGAGAAGAGAAAATGATGTTTATGAGAAAGAATTCAATAAAAATAAAAATAAAATAAGTAAAGGATGAATTGTAAGAAATATAAAAGAAGAAATTTATTTCGATTTTGTAATACAAGGTAAGCGGTTCAGATTTCTCAAGCTTGGTTTTGAAGAAAGAAAAAAACAAAAAAAGGTGTAGTATAGATACTTTTTCTATTTAAATTGGATTCTAATTAAACAGCTCACACCAGTTCGTAGTTTTACAATGGCAGAAGAAAACAAAAGGCAGACAACTAGAACGATTTCCATTAAATTGTTGACACTAGGACTTGAGCAAATATACATAAATGAAAAGCTGTCGTTCGCCTATTAGCAATGTTATTTATACATGTTTACAAGGTGGTTAATTGTATGTGTCACTAGCATAGTAGCTTTCTTAGTTGTATCAACATAGGCTAATACTACTACGAAAGGCATGATAGATCACCTACACCCTTTGTTTAAAACAACATAAATAATCAGATGTTAGCAACCTGCTTAATAAAGCATCTTAATCACTACAATTAGAACTATAGTACTTCACAGTATCGTCCAATACCTAAGTAATGTAGTTGTGAAGATTCTCTGGGAGAGTGAACGATTTCGAGTGGCGGACCTTATGTAGATCAAGCGGGTCTATCGTTTGGTAATCAACCCCTCTCATATTTGATATATCCTCTTCAGTAATAGCACGATCATACTCGTTAGCTTGGAGTATATCTACCCATTCAGTAACAGGGCAGCTTTAATGTCACCATTACTCACCAAGTACCGTGTAACATCCTGTAGTCTTGGCAGTATATCATCATTAGACCAGAATTCTGATTGTTGTAGCACTATGTAAGTCGGTGTTCCAGGCTATAGAGCTGGGAGTGACACAGGTTCAGTCTCATTCAATACGGTTCTATGTCGCTAGCATGCAGATGAGGCATAATTGAGAAATGATGAGTGGTTCTGTAGAAGTAAACGTAAACGGAGTTCTTCAGTGGACCTTGTTTGCTAAAGGAAGAAACGAGCGTTGCAAATAATGAAATAAAATAAACTAAAAATGAATTCAATATCATGAATATTATTAAAAAGACCGCCGTATTTTACAGAAACTATTAATCGAAACCCTTATTGTCAAAAAACCCTAAAAAATTCAAAGATATAAGTTATGCTTTATGCTTTTTGAATAAACATTCAATCTTTCTTTTGGAAAAATGAACCGAATAGAGGAGGAAGACTCAACGAGTCTTCAATTATATTTAATTCCGCTTTATTTGAATCAAGTACATCAGCAGAACGAGCATCTGGTGCATTACTTTGTGAGTCTTTTTTTTTCTCTTTATTTGATGAATCATCCAAAGTGGGAATTGGCGTTTGCTTGGGGCTTCTTGAAGATTCTCCATCTGAAGAAGCTGAATCTGATGTTTCACCATTACTTTCTTTGTCGTTGTTATCGGAAGAAGACTCACTATCTGAGCTTTCACTACCTTCCTCCTCTTCTTCTTCTTCTTCTTCAGAAGATGTTTCGTAATCAGAAAGTGTGATGACAGAAGCATCACTAGGAAGAACATGAACCGTTGGAAACTCAAAAATCTCTATTTGTTGCAATACAGATGATAATGGTATGAAAGGTGGTATTCTTTTGTAAACATCACCGCGAGAAACCGATCGCCTCGCCTTCATGACCCATTGCGGATGGTTTTCCAGCTGAAACTTTGAGAGATCCACAGATAATTTATCTTTTTGTTCTTGAAGGAAACTATCCCATAGTTTATCAATAGAGTTCATCTCACTATTATGATGCGTCAAGCAAACAGCAATTGGAGATCCCTGAATGGAAGTATCATGGAGTTGCCATTCGATGGTCCAAACTACATGCCTTCTTTTTCTATCAAAATGCGTTTTATTATCCTTTCTTTTTTTTGTTGAAGCAGGTGCTAGATGAATGTTAATTCCTGTCTTTTCGATCGTCCGTTTTAGCTGTGCCCGATTTCGATCTGCACGGTGAATAGAGGTAGTTTCATCTTTCTCCTTCTTTTCTATAACCTTTTCCAAACCGGAAAGAAAATTATAATCAGAATTTAAGTGGCTGACAAGTTGGTTTTTAGGAATAAACTTTGTGGGGTCTCTTTTGCCTGAACAATTTGTCTGCTCTTTATGTATTTTATTGCAATTTAAAGAGCAATAGCAAGATTCACATCCAGGACATCTATACTTGCTAATACTTACTCTGCAGACAGAGCAAATTTTGGATCGCCCTTCTGACATGCTCAAAGGTAGAAAGGACTAAATGGGTACAGGCAAGTGTTTACCACAAGGACTCTTGATGAGCTGAAAAGAAACATATCAAAGAATCATGAAATAAACGAAATTATAAAATTGAATGTTAGCGTTAAAGACACGCTCGCATACTTTGAAGTGATCCTACAAAGAAACAGGTATTTTCTACTTGAAACAACTAAGAAGACATGGTTTTTTGAAATTGATATGTATATTATCATATCAATTGTAATAAGACATGTTACTGATATATAAAACTGAGCCTGAAATGGGGTTTCTATTGCATATTTACAAAGGATACGAACGATGAAAGAAAATTAAGTTGTTGACTTTGCAATGAGACAAAAGAAAAAAAAAAGAATAAAAAAAATTCCTGAAAACTTCCTTTACTTCCTTTTCATAAACCAGAAACTTCGTTTTTTTACTCTTTGATTTGTTTATTTACTTCATCCTAGCGTTCAAACAATGTAAGCAAACGCTGAAATGAAGCTTATTAAATGAAGTAGTGAGCCGAAAGTTGCACAATAAAAAAAATAAAAACAAGAAGAATAGAGGTCTTAAATTAAAAGCAAAGTTAGGCTCTGTTCTGTACTATGGCTGATCCTGAATAAACCCTTTGAAATGATATACCAATTTTGTTGTCTTTTCTTTTGTTCATTTTCATTTCTGATCTTTTTTTTTGTTTCATTCTTCTGGATACTTCTTAAAAGGCTGTAACTACTCAACATATTGTTTCGAACGTAAGAAATATCAAGTAACCTACTACCCACTACGCATATATTAAAATTGATTTGAAGACGAACAACATGATTGCAAAGTTATCAAAATGTTTCGTTTTTATTCTTTTTTTAAAAACAGTGCTTGCTGGATGGATTGAAAAACATATGAAAGAAGAGCATCATATCGATAAATTTACAGACGAATCCTTTTTTCGTCTGCATGATTTAGCAAACAAAGGATACTGGACTGATCGGGATATTCTTAATATTTACGGTGTTTTTGAAAATGATGATGTTCCTTTCTCCAAGAAAAATGAAATTTTGGTAGATATTTTAAAAAAAGTTGATGCTTCACAAAATCGAATTGTCACTTTGGACGAATTTTTGAACTTTCGTAAACAAGGAGGAGAATTTACTGATTTTGGTTTCCCAGGACATCATGGAGATGAAGAAGAAGAATTCGAAATGCATCATGTGGAAAAGTATCATCCTGCCGGACTTGACGAACCTGACGAAAACTGGAACCATCCTGAAGATATTGAACATTTTCAAAAACATGATGAGCTATTTCACGGGGAGAAGCGTCCCGAAGAGAGACGTAAACATTATTTAAAGCCAAACAACATTCCAACCAAGTTCCGCCGAGTGACCATTCAAATGTAAAAGAACCAAGCATTGATTCGATTTCCGACATAGAAGGTACCAGTTCAATTTCTTTTTTTTTTTTTTTTTTTTTTTTTATTCTTTTGCATATCCTGATTCTGCAACTTACAAGTCATTGCACCATGCGGATAACATAAGTTTTGGGTCCTATTATTTATATTAAGAATCTAATATATGTAAATTCATTAACTTTACATTACTGTTGTCTTTAGATTTTTTTTCTATTGTTCCCTTCATTCACGTTTTTGCTAAGCTTTCAATCCTCGCAAGAGCTTCTTTCTTCAACATCATTAGCTCTCTTTGAGCGGACTTATATGTTTTCACTGCGAGTAAGGCTCGAGGAGTCTTTTGAAATGCTGCAAAGATTGCTTCATCATCAGAGAAAACAAAATTGCAAATACAAACTAATGCACGATGTTGGACACCAACGTTTTCATCCTTCAGCATACGAATAACAAATTCAAAGTTCGAATAAATGTCCATTATAGCTTTACAACCAGCTTCGCAACTACTAATTTGCACTAAAGTCCCACATGCTGCCAACTTTGTCGCTTCATCGTCAGCATCACTTAATGCCATGAGGATCTTCAGACGTGTCGCTTCGGATCCTGAACTGTTTTCGCCAATGAACTTAATTAAGCAATATGGAGAAAGTGACAGATTGTTGACAAGTTCAACAGTTGCTCTTTGGATTAATTCATGGTTACTAATTAATAAGTTGTCGATGGCAGCCCATGATTTCAAAGTAATAGCTTGGCGACTATTTTCGTCCATGGATGCTAAATTTGTTAGTGCCAATAAAGATTCAAATTTTGCTAATAAAATAGGATATTCGTTGTCCGTTTCTTCACTAACAAGAAGTACTTTTGATATAGGATCAATTGCTCGATTAGACGGTAAAGAGCCAGTAAATACACTTTGAGGCGCTGTACTGATGAGAATCTTTGCTAAAGCATGACCTGCATTAAAATTTGACCTTTCTGTAAAATAAGGCTTAGTTAAAAACTTTATAGCACCATATTGCACAAGTTCGGATCGATTTTTTTGGACACTCGCGATATGTACTAGAATTTTTGAAATAAACTCATTCAAAGAGGGATGGGTATGAGATAATGAATATAATTTTTGTAAAACCTGAAGACGGAGTATTACTTGTATTCTATTTTCAGTTGGTCCTTGCTCATCTTCGGGGGAAGCAGTGTAAGATGAATCTGCTTCAGCCATTGTACGCAAACGTTGCAACTCTTGCTCATTTTCTGCTTTTTGGACTTTAAATCTGCAAAGATTGTAAAGTATAACAGCTGAAGAGTTAACCTCAGTTAAGGATGAGTTTATGTTTAAGCCATCTATCAGTTGTTTTAAGACGTTCGAATAGTCCATAACCAATTTTTTCACGGAGCCCAAAGTAGACGTAAGTCGCAGCACTTCTAAAAGAAGCGAGTCATAGACACCACATTCGAGAAAATCTCGAACTCGAGGTACTATACTTTTAGGATCATATTGAATAGCCAGTTTGATGCGAACCATCTTAGCCGTTCTTGAATGAACTTGTTCCTCTAAAAGATCAGCACAGTCTTTATGAATGACTGCTCTGCATGACTTGAAGTTGCAAATTGTATTTAGAAGATAAAGCCACTCTTCTAGACAACTATGTCTCTCAGCTAGTTCAGTCCATTCAACACAAAAATCTTTATTAATAATTTCTGGATGCCTCGGAAGACATAAAAGGAACAGTGAGTTCATTCTCTTGAGCGAAAGACGGACAAACTCGTGTGTTCTAGCCAACAATAAACATTCTTTCGTAAGATCGTACACAAGATCTTCTGGGTTTTCTTGAAGTATAATGGCGCTTAAAAGGTCATAAAATTCTGAAAGGAGGAATAATCTTTTCAATGAGGAAGAATGACAAAGTAACTGTACTAACTGAGAACGATTGTCATAGTTTTGGCAAAGCCGGGCAAGCTCAAATGCAGCAGAGAATGAGCATACTGATAGAAACTTGGAAAAAAGTAATTCTTTGGAAGAATATTGAATTGTTTCCCAGGTTCGAAAAAACAGCTGAACACCAAGAGGAGATTGGAAGAAAAATACAACAGGGAAATCGTGTAAATTAATGGTTGTAGAATTGCAATACGATACAAATTGAGAGCTATAGTATTGGACCCATATTGTCAGCTTTGGAAGAAGTGTGGAGCCAAAAACTTTTTGTGCTATAGGATGTAATTCAGAAGGAATAGACTTTTGTGAGCATAAAGCACATGAAAAGCAGTCAGTCAAGGAACAGAGATATCTCCATTCATCATAGCTTGTTTGTTCTGGATTTAACAATGCAATTGTCGTTGCAAGAGGTGAATCTAGGATCAGCTTAACAATGAGACATTGTGCAGTAGTACTTGTTAAACGGGAAGAATCAATATTTTGTAGCTGTTTCAAAAGCCGAATTTGTCTTTGAGTTGCCATTCAAACCAAATAGAAACCACCTTGTATGGAAGAATCAACAACCTGAGGAATGGAAACGGTGAACGAAAACGATGCCTATGTTTTAGCGTTACTTGTTATATTTATATACAAATGAACTAAGGAAAACTGATCTAATTGAAAGGTACTTGCCAGTCAGCATCGCTCTACAAAGATAGTGAAAAGACTACTAATACTGTACAAAATACTATTAAAAGAGAGGTATACAATTTAATGGATGCAGGAGCAATTACTTTATTTTAATCAGCCTAACCAATTTAAGCCTTGAGGGCGTACTTGCGGAGAGGGAAGTAGCGATCCTTCTTGACTTGCTTAAGGGTCTTACGGCTCTTCTCATAAGGAGTAAGAGCGCGACGGATAGCACGAGTCTTCTTTTGACGAAGATCAAGAGGAAGGTACTTCTTGTTCTTGTAGGCCTCACGAACGGCAAGACGGTTGGATTGGTTGATAACAGTCAAGATACGAGCAATGTCCTTACGAGTGGTCTTGCTACAAAGAGGTTAGTTATCAAATATGTTCTGGAGACTTATAAGCCCGAAACGAAAAAGTAGCCACGATTGAGTGCCCGTACTCACTTCCGAATGAAGATTTCTTTCTATCTTCTCGGTTTCATTTTCAAGAGGACTTCAATGTACAAGACACAAAAGCAATTTGTTTATGTATACAAATTGCTTTCAATCATTCCCAATCCTAATTTCTTCGGGCTTTTTCAAACTTACATCTTGGATAACTTGGAACCAGAACCACCGGCAATCTTTTGCACGCGGAGAGAGGCGAGCTCTTGACGGAGCTCTTGCAATTGCTCACCCAATTTCTCTTGAGATTGCTTACGAAGTTCAAAGGTCTTTAATGCCATCTCGTCGTTCGTCGTTGGTCAAGAGTAAACTAGTTGTGCGCTGAACTGTGCACCCACTTTTTCAGGGAAAAAAGCAGTCACGTGGTCTTACCCTAAACAGACCGAGGGTTGAGTCACCCGTGACTGCTTTTCATGAGTAAGTAATCCACAACAAAACTAGAACTTGCTGAGTGCCGTGCATACGAAAAAAATCCAAAAGAATACAGGATGGGCCGCGACCTTTACAAGGACGAAACTTTAGCTATTCCTAAGGGAGTTAGCGTCGATATTAAAGCTCGCGCAGTTACTGTGACTGGTCCTCGCGGTGTTTTGAAACAGAGCTTGCGCCATATTGACTTAGAGATCAAGAAGCAAGGTAATGTTATCAAATTTATTGTCTGGCACGGTTCTCGTTTGCACAATGCTTGCCTCCGTACCGTTCATTCCATCATCAATAACATGATCGTTGGTGTTACACAAGGCTTCCGCTACAAGATGCGTCTTGTTTACGCACACTTTCCCATCAACATCAACTTGTCCGAAAACGGTGGTGTTGTTGAGATCCGTAACTTCTTGGGTGAACGTATTACTCGTGTCATCAAGTGTTTGCCCGGTGTTACCGTTTCCATGTCCGCTAACGTCAAGGATGAATTGATCATCGAGGGCAACTCTTTGGAAAATGTCTCACAATCTGCTGCCAACATCAAGCAAATCTGCAATGTCCGTAACAAGGATATTCGTAAGTTCTTGGATGGTATCTATGTCTCTGAGCGCGGCAACATTACCGAGTTGGAATAAACTTAATACAGAATGAATGAAAATGGTTTTGTTGGCATCCTGCCTATTGTCTTCATGGTAAATCTGTAGAATTCATTAAATAAGCTTCAGTATTAACAAAGGTGGAAGTCAGTCATCGAATTCCTGAGAAAACTCAGGCTCTCGACAACTTAACGTTACACATGGGTTGCTTTCTTTGGTGTTATATTCTGGCAAACTCAGCTTCTGGCTAGTTTGAAGAACGATATTGAGAAGCGCGTTTTATACACCCAAAATATACCGTAGTTACAATTGTCAAGGTTTTTTTTCAATGAATATTCAACCCTTATTATTTCTTTAGGTCCCTCTTTAATATTATGTGAGAAGTAATATTAGTATTGTGTTGTTTTCTTCTAGCAACTACCGTTTTCATAGATTATTCATATATCATTCATTTAAAGGGATCGGAGCTGGTTTAATTTGAACTTCTAGAAATTCTGAAAAGGCTTTGTATATCAATAGCTCTTCCGGTAGATTTCGTTGTCATTCTCCCGCGAGTCTTACTAACAGCTTGGTAACTCCTAGATTGGGCTTCCTTCTCTTCCTTGTTTTCCCTCTTATTTATCGTTTACTTTGTTTATTGTTTCTTTCCTGTTGAAATTTTATAAACTCTTTTAGTAGCTATACATATGTTGTCCACGCTTTGCATAGCTGGTGTAATTGCGCTGTTGGCAGTTCATCGAGAACTTCGTCGTTTTGTATGTCATGCCCTAGGGCGACATCTTCTGCAGCGTGTAGCAAAACGTAAAGCCGACGTATATGAAAAATTGGGTGTTGTGCCTAAATTTGCTCGTACTGTTGGATTTTTCCATCCTTATTGCAATGCCGGAGGAGGCGGAGAGCGTGTATTATGGACGGCTGTAAAGTCTGTCCAAACAGATTTTCCTAATGTCATTTCCCTTATCTACACTGGAGACCCTGTTTCTTCAGAAGAGGCGCTTCGGAGGGTAAAAACAACATTCGAAATCGATTTGGATTCTTCAAAAGTGATCTTTGTTCCCTTAAAGCTTCGGTTTCTTGTTTCTCCAACCGTTTGGCCTCGTTTTACTTTGCTTGGACAATCCGTGGGTAGTATGATTTTGGGATTTGAAGCAATTTGCCGGTTTGCTCCAGATATTTTCATTGATACGATGGGTTACGCTTTTACTTTTGTAATCGTTAAAGGATTTCTTAATATTCCTGTTGGTGCTTACGTTCATTATCCGACAATTTCTAGTGATATGTTGAAGTCTCTGAAGAAGGTTTCCATTGTTAGTAAAGTCAAGGGTGCTTATTGGAGATGGTTTGCTAAAATATATAGTCAAGCAGGTCGTCATGCGGATTTCGTAATGACTAATTCTTCTTGGACGCAAAATCATATTGCTTCCTTATGGGGTAAGGACATCAACTTATCTGTGGTGTTTCCACCCTGCAATACTTCAGAACTTGAAAAGGTTGATATTATTCGTTCGCGTGAACCTAACATACTTTATCTTGCTCAGTATCGACCTGAGAAGAATCATAAAGAATTACTTCACAGTTTTGCCCTTTATATAGGAAAACACCCTGATTCTCCTGCAAAGCTATTACTCGTTGGCAGTGTCCGTAACGAAATAGATATGAAGCTAGTAGAATCTTTGAAACAACTTGCTGGAGAATTGAAGATATTGGACAAGGTTGAATTTATTGTCGATGCTCCATGGCCTAAAGTTGTAGAGTATCTCGGGACCTGCTCGATAGGAGTTAACTATATGTGGAACGAACATTTTGGTATTGGTGTTGTTGAATACATGGCAGCTGGTCTGATCCCTGTTGTTAACAACTCGGGTGGACCAAAGTTTGACATTGTGATCCCTTGGATAGGAAAACCCACAGGATTTCATGCCACTACCATTGGTGAATATGCAGAAGCTTACCATAAAGCTTTGACCCTTAGTCCTCAAGAACAACAGGAGATGCGAGTTAATGCACGATCTGCTTGTGCTCGATTTGGAGAACATGTGTTTATGCGTGATTTCGGTGACGTATTTGCTAAGCTTTTACGAGAGGTTTATGCAAAAGATTAAGCTTCAGTTGTTTTTTCTTTGGGGCATGTATACGTTTTACACTATCTATAATTTAAAGCCGTTTTGAAATCTTGCTCTCTTATCTAATCCTAATGGGCTTTATGCCTTTTCTTCTGTGTATAAGCTTTCCGATGATCTTTTGATTGTTTTGGATATGCGACACTCATTAATAATGAATAATTATTTATACTTTTAACTGTCTTAACCACTTGGCCATGATCCTTTCTTCGGACCAAGTGCTTTCGTTTTTTGTTTCTATCTATCTTTTTTTGCTTTCTTTGTTTGCGCCTCTCCGGCTTAATTTCTTTTGTGCTAATTAACTGTTTGTTAAGGAACATATATGTCTGTTTGGTCTAAGCGTATAGCGGTAATGTATAGTGCGAAAAGGAAGTGTACACAAGAGACCAGTTTATTTCTTGATAATACTATACAGTTAGATTGTGGTTTACTTAGAACACGAAAAAAAAAAAAAAACTGAAGAGGTTTCCGTTAAAATATAAATCTTAAAATTATGACATTTATAATATAGGTTTTCCCTTCTAATTGCAACGCTACCAAAATGAATTCTAGGTGAAAGTTAGGGCAAGCAAAGAGTCTATAAAATTAAATTTATAAAGCTGTAGTGTTATTTTTCGACAGACTTGAAGTGAATACAAGTAATGAATTTTTGACAAGTAGAGTATAAGTAAACGAGATAGAAACAACTAGAAAAGGGTGAAGAGATCATCAGTTTAAAATAACCCACGAAGTTCTGTGTTATCGAGCAAAAGGCTTGAGAATGCGCTTCTCTTACAATTCTTTTAACTTCTTTAGTAAGAAATATAGCATACATTTTTATTATCCGAATTGATGGTTTGAATGTATAGCGCGGCTGTATTGCCAATACTTCATCTGTTTACTTTGAAAACTTGTGAAGAGCAAAGGAAATCAAATCAAAGCTGGCAGCATAGCTGTTTTGAGTCGTTCATATTTTAAGTTTATTTGCTGTTTAGACATTTGATAGAAACGAACTAGCTAGAAACAAAGTATTTTCAGAAGAAATTCAGCATTCCATTCTTTTTTGTTTACATTTTATCTATAGAGTGATATCATAGTATACTTCCACCGTTTCTTCTGTTGCGTTATTCTACATTTACGCGACGCCTTGTTTTAAAAAATACGCCCATTGGTACCAACGACCTTTTTGAAGAGAACATCTGTAAGAGTCTTCTAAAGGAAGAATCTGAATCTGAATATATTTTTATTTGCTATAATGCCTGTAAGTGCCTTTCCTTATCCTTTGTTAGACCTTCTTTTTCATAAATGAATTCTCACTAATTATAAACGTAGGCCGTTCAAACTCCATCTCAGCGTCGTGCAAATGCTCAATTTCAAAAAAATGTTACTCGACGCGTAAAAACAAACTCAAAAGACCACAGCGTTGCTAAGCATCCCCCCAGCATGGTTCCCCGTAATATAGCCCGTATGTGTTTCCGCTAGTTTGCTCAAGCTTCATCTAGTAACCAATTCATTTTAGTTTTCTTTTTAGTTCTTATGTGCGGCGGTGCCTTCTTGACGCTCTTACGAATTTTTTTCTAAAGACTTAAAGTTTACGTTCGTTTTATGCACTCATCATGTACTATTTTCTAGGCAATGAAAATAGATTCCCATTTATAAATTCTTGATTCTATTCGTCTCCGCTTGTTTCTTGAATACCTTGACTTTCCTTGAAATTCTACCTGATATGGATTAGCAACAAGATGGGAAGAGCTCTCAACATACTTTGCGAGGTTATACCCTCTATTGGTTGAGAAGGTGAAGGAACGAGGATTACTTCCTCTGTCTAGTTTCATCGAATAGGTACATGTAAGTTCTTTACATTGAAATTTCCAAACTTTCAATCGTGATATGAAATAAAGCTATAGACATTTAACAAAAAAAAGATTACTATTATACATCTCATGGTTCCATAGAAAAATACCCAATTTCATCCATGTTTGAGACTCAATCCAAGTATAGAATCAAGTTGAAGCTAACCAAATTCATTACTTTCCACTAAGACGTTCTTGATAGGCATTCCATCCTGCTTGTTTGTAACGTTGGGCTTCGACCACGGGGTCCCGACCAGCTCCATAAATTCCACGGCCAACAATGATAATATCGCTGCCACAATTCACTATAACTTCATGAGGTGTACGATATTGTTGACCCAAACCATCGCCCTTTACATCCAATCCAATACCAGGAGACATTGTAATAAAGTCATGCTGAAGGTTGGGGAAACGACGACCAGCAATGAAGCCGATGCAAAAATCATTATGCTTTTCTGCCCATTCTAAAGTGGTTTGAGTGTAGGATCCAGTGGCCAAGCTCCCCTTGGAAGACATTTCTGCCAAGAGGAGCAAACCGCGACCAAGAGGTAAGCCAACTTCTTTCAAACCCTGAACAATGCCTTCTCCAGGAACGGTATGACAGTTGGTAATGTGAGCCCAAGAAGCAATTTTGTAAACACCAGAAGAGTACTGAAGTTTGACTGTATTTCCAATATCGGCAAATTTACGGTCTTCAAAGATATAGAATCGATGTTTCTCAGAAAGAGCAGTTAATTGTTGAATAAAATCTTGGTCAAAATCTTCAATGACATCCACATGGGTCTTGATGACACATACAAAAGGACCAATTTTATCTACGAGAGCAAGGATGTCAGCCTTATTTGTCAAGTCGACGGCAACGGACAAATTCGTCTGTTTTTCCTCCATTAAAGCAAGTAATGCCTTTGCAAGCGGGTTCTTTAACCCATTTGCTCTTTGTGAAAACTTATGATTGAGTCTAGCGTCCATTTTGCATACGTCTTCAAAAATGTGTTCTCTTTGGGGTAGCTGGAATTATCAAATCGTACACAAGATTGGAAGCAAAGGAAGAAAATGAATTCATAGAAAAGGAGGAAAAAAAATCAAATCTTTAAGGTGAAAAATACAAAAAAGGAAACGTCTACTGAAGATTTGGTAGACTGGGTTACTGTTCAATAGAAAATCTCATTTTAACATACTACTATTCTATGGAAGGACAAATTTTCCATCTACAGTAAAAAAACGAAAAATAAGGCATGTATCTTTACGTTTAAATCCATCCTCCCACGGATGAAGGAAGGGAGATGCTGAATAAAGATAGAAAACATTCGACATGCCAAGCAACCCAGCTGTCTTGTAAAAAGCAGATTATACACACATGCTTCCGACAAGAAAGCGGATACGATGTTATGTCGAGTTTCCTTTCGCTTTTCGACAAGGGTGGATGGGACGACAATCATTTTGTCTCAGCAAGAACTGGGCGTTTGTCTCCTCAATCCATGTGTCGTACAAGAAGGAAGCCATATAGAGGAAGATTTAATAAAGCGTCTTTTGTTTTTATATTTGTTTAATCAGCAACGGTATGCGATTTTTGGTGCTGCTCAACACGGGAAAGTAAATCCAAATAAGAACCGGAAGTTTCTAACCCATTTCTTTCACAATACAAAATCAATTGACGCTTGGACCAGGATTTTAAATGAGGTGGTCTTGTGGAGGGGGAAAAAGCAACGACAAGAGAAGACACGGCTATGATACCAGCAAAGGTAAGCGTCAATGCCTTGGAAACTTTCATGATGCAGAGTAAAAGATCCATAAACAACAAAGAAATGACAAGAACAGGAAGGACTCTAGAGAAAATCAGAAATTCCAAAACAATCCGTTTTCTTTTGGTAGTTGGATGATATTAGCTTACAAAAGGAAATCACATATAAAAGAAATAAAAATATGGAATTAGTGGCTATCCTATTTGACTTCAATTAAACTCGTTACATGGAAACATACATGCTCTGTGTGAATGAGTAATGTGTGTGTGTCGCCTTTAATGGGGAGTGACAAAAGAAAGGCGAAAGGCTTGTGTGAAGGACAAGTATAACACTTTCAACGTTTTTCAACATCTTGTTCAATTGAATGGCATAAATTAAAAAAAATAACTTAAAAGCAAAGAGAAATAAGCAGGATCTGATGGTTTGGTCCTTTTACAAGAAACGGCTCTCGTGGATACAAACTATGCTGTAACCCAACTTGATTAAACCCAAATGGATCTTTTCTGCTAAATAACCCCATCTCCTCTTACGAAATCAAAGACAAAGCAATAAACCAACACCACTAACAGTGAAAATGGATTTCTAAACAGTATCATATTACGATTACCTTACACGACGATCTATCATATTAATCGGAAACACTAAGACAATTTTCATTCATTACATCTATTCGTCATCAATACATCATGACATGACACGGTGTTACCATGCATCAACGAGAGCATCTAGTTTCGTTCCTGAATGTATTGTTCATGCTCTTTTTCTTTGTAAATTCTGTTGTTTACGTTTTGATTTAGAGAGACTTGAGGACATTGTCAGCAGAAGTGACACCAACGTTAGTGACCTCATCTTCAACAAAAGATTTGGTAACCTTGCCATCCTCAACAACGGCGGCATAACGCTTAGAGCGAAGAGGTCCTAAAAGGCCGCTGGCGTCAAAGGTAGCATCGAAAGCCTTGGTGAATTGACCGTTCCAGTCAGCGAGGAAGTGAACCTTGCTTTGTTCACCGCCTTCAAAAGACTTCTTCCAGGCAGCAGTGCAGAAAACGTCATTGACAGCAACAATGTAAATACCGGCCACGCCCTTAGCTTCAAAGGCCTTTTCGTTGGCGACGTAGCCAGGGACATGAGAAGAGCAAGGAGGAGTGAAAGCGCCGGGGACACCGACAACGATAATCTTGCCTTGGCTAGGCAATTCAACGTTTTGGTTGGGCTTGTCTTCCCAGAGAGTAACTTTAGGTAAAGAAAATCCGACAGCGACCATTATTTATAATTCAAAAAAGTTCAAATATGTTTATTGTGTTGATTAAACATAGCTAGTCGTCTGCTTATATACCTTTTAAGACTTCAAAAGATATTCTTGACGTTTCTTTTCTGTGACGTAAAATCGCATCAACGAACGAGTTAGGAAAATGCCGTGCTTGTTCTCTGCTCTTCTTCCTCCATTGCTCATGCCTTTCACCAATCGATGATGCATGGGCTGCTTTTCCACTAGATTCATTCAAAATTTTTCACCAAGTATTGATCTGATAGGGTGACGGAGATTCGGTGGTTTCAAGGAAATAACGCATCCGTTTTTGAGGACGGTAAAAGGAATCACGACGTTAGTTCCACTCGCGTTGAGATTACATTCAAGGAACAAATATATTTTCTTATATCGTTGAAAGAAAAACAAAGACCGAACCCTTGCATAACGTAAATAAACAAAGGTTTACTGATGAGGACAGAGGGATTCCACTCCCTTGGAAACATGTCAACTAGAGCAAAAATCTAGATGGTAAAGGATAAAATTGTAAAGGAAAAGACTTTTCCAATTCGCTGAATTTTTTTGCGTCCAAGCGAATATGTCATTTTATGATTATATCAACGAAGCAGACGAAGCAATGAAAAGTAGATGAAGATGGATGGTTGAAAGACTCCAAGCTCTAAAATTTGTTGTACAGACATTGAATTCAAATTAGAAAACTTTACAATTTGACATTAGGAACCCCACTTATAAGTTTCTATTATTTTCCTGTTTCCTACCTACTACTGAAACAAGGGACGTAGAAAAATGAAAAGTTATCTAGTGTCAGTTAGGAACTGGCTATTTTGGTTGTTTTCACTCTGTTTCTTGCTTACAGTGAGCAATGCCCAATTATCTATCATTGTCAAGGACCCTAACAAAAAGAGTTTCATACGAGAGTAATCTGTGAAAAGGTGAACGTGCAAATGCACCCTTTGTATGCCAATTTTTTTTATTGGGGTGATGATAAACTGTCGCCATAAGTTTATTTAATGTAAAGAACCGGGAATGTACTTTAAGTCCCTTAGAAAGCATGGAAAATCTTTTTTCTTATTATTTACACTCTGAGACAGATGAACTTATAACTTCGGTTTACTTCCCATCGGATAAGCGAGAAGAGTGGACGGGTCCATTCGAGTGCAACAGAAGTTCTGTTATTAACGATATAGTGTCGACGTCGACGGGTAACGTTAGTTCTTACAGAATAAACGATTCGGGCTTTTATTGTGTGGCAACGAGGTCATTGACAAGCTTGGATTCAAACATTGATATTCATTTTTCGAAGTATAAATATGAATTTCAAAGAATAGAAGACCCAAAGACGAACAAGAACTATACCCCACTGGTTACTACTGTTATTTCTCTGCTATCAGCTGGTTACTGGATCTACGCACTCTCGTCCCAACCTGAGAAAGTACTACCTATTCAATATGGATTATTGCTGCTCATTATTAGCACGGCTATTAATCCCTCATTGTTTTCTTCGGAAAGTTGGAGATTAGAGCTTTATCGTTTTCTTCAAATCAGCTTTCGCATGTTTGTGCATCGTTTGCTCCTTTTTCTTGCCTCTTTTGGTTTTGGGGTTTGGCGACCTGTTCAACCCAAATTCATTATCAGTGTCGGTACTGGATTGGTTTTCCCATTTCTCTTTCGCATATTTCTTAGACTATATATGTTAGAAGGTCGTGATTATTATCATTATGAACCTCTGCTATTAGTTGATCAATGGTTAAATGAGTCTGCTTCCAGAATAATCTGGTTATTCGTCATTCTTTTGCTGTATAAAGAAAGGATCCAAACGAATTTTAAGTCTGAATACTCTGCGAAAGTTTGTAACCGTTCACTGACTTACTGCATTAGTATCTTCTCCATTGTCCCTCTCCTTTTTGATTTTAATGGTTTAATCATTGATATGCTTCCGTTTTATGAATATGTTAGCAAAGGCAGTCTAGTGCAGTGGCTGATTCGCTATTTTATTGAAGTCATCATTCCTTGTTATATTTGGAACCCCTTCCAAAATGAGTATGTTGTTTACCGAGAAAGCGTGGAACTTTGAAGTGAACCAGCGATATTTTGCTTTTGATCATCACAATCCTTCTTTTTTCCAAATTTACACATAATTAATAATTTTGCTAATATACTTACCTCACGCAGACTAATTTCAATGATAGTTCAGTATTATTTGTCTCTACTAAACTACAAAAACCGTCAACTTACATATTTTTTAAGCACGAAGATGTAATATATAAAACTAAAAACAGTGTATCTTTTATTTATTTTTTTTTATATATAACCTGTAAACCATAACCAAATCCTAATGAACCCCATGTATATAAATTTTGCTAAGTTTAGCGGCCTCTGCATTATTTTTTAAGGCTCCATGAACCTATAAATCATCAACCATGAATCGCCTGATTAAAGACTTCACATGTAAAAGAAGGATAGATGATACGTGTGTTATGCTCACGTCCCTTATTGTAACATGATTTTAATTAGCGGCCTCCTATGGATATGATAATAATTCTACTTCGTCAACGACACATGTTTAGAAATAGAAAACGCTTAGGCAAGAGAGCCTTCGTTAACTGCTTCAGCTTGGAAAATTGTACAAACCCGAAATCACAAACAACCCTTTCATTTCAATCGCGTCATATCCCGACAGCCATAGTGCTATGATGTATGCATCAAGTAAATGTTTGTAAATATTTTTTTACTTCCAAAAACTTTTTCCTAAGCCATATCTCAACATTAGCCAAAGGCTTATAAAGGACAGGATAATCACAATATTCTGTCAAACACGTAGATGACGAGTCATACTTAATGCAACTTCAGCTTCATAGAATTCCACAACGTTAGAGATTGTAAAAATGCAACAACAGATAACCCGATACAAAGACCTATGAAACCGACCGTCGTCATACTGTATATAGCACCACCACAGATTGCGCCTACGGTGTTGGAAAGCGACAATCCCACTTGAAAAAGTACACTGCTCAAAACATGATATTTAGGCTTCATCTGTTTGGAAGCTAATGAAACTAGCGGTGCTGAACCTATGCTAAATCCAAACATCATAATTGAAAAGAACACAAAGTATGCTTGAACAGGTATTCTGTGGAGAGCATCCAAAACAAGATGTAGAACAAGAGCTATAATTCCAATCATAAACCCAATTAGCATAATATGTCGGTCTTCTAACCATCGAGAGAGAAAAGTGCTCAAGAAGACAAACGGGGAAATTACCAATGCTGCCAATGAAATAAAATTACCAGATTGATAAGCATTATAATTGTAGAGATTATTCGCGTAAATGGGTATACTGGTTTGATAGCCAGAAATGTTAAAATAAGACACGAAAGCAGCTAGTCCCAAAAAAGACAGTAAATAAATATGTTTCAGTGACAATGGACCAGTGTTTTCCTCAACGTCAACAGGCTTTTCCAAAACTGTACGATCATCTTGCGGGTATACTTCTTTGTAAAAAATGACCAAAAAAACACCAAAAATAATCCATATATACATCATGAACCATGAGCCACCAGTGTATTGGTTCCAAACTCGATTTTCCAAATTTTTTGTACCTTTTGCTAAAATACCACCCAAAAATGGACCTGCCATAAAACCCAATGTTTGAGCTAGGATGTTTAAAGTAGCAAGAAACGTTCGCCGATTGGGTCCAACAAGTAACTTATCTGTTGTGTACTTTTTGTGATATAAAAACATGGTGAAACCTATACCATTCATCATACGGCCAATAAGGATCAAATAAAGCCAATTTGCTTGATCTGCCATACAATACAATAAGTGTCCGATGCTATGAGCGAAGACAGAGACCAACATTGGTCGATAATACAATGTATATCCCTTTGCAGACTTTGGTGTAGCAAGTTTTAGCATTGGATACAGCATCAATAACGAAATAAGAGTCGGAATCCCAACCACTAAACCAGAGAATGCATCCGTACCCCCAAGTTTTTCTGTATAAGACGGAGATGTTGGTAAAGCAACGCCAAAAGACATATCTGACATGATACTATTAACCAAAATTAAAGCGATAGACCGCTTAGGAGGAATCATATTTGCGTTGTCAATTTTTGAGTCATTGGATACATCAGCAAAACTAGGAGCCCCACTATTGTCCAACTCATTTGAAGAAATATAATATTCGTTTTTCTCTTTTATATCATGATTCGATTCATATTCTTCTCTGATAGACTCTATCTCGGGCCTCAATTCATTCAGGAATTCGGTAGGGCGATGCTCAATTCTGGATCTTCGACGACTGATCCCAAACGTCCCATCTTTTTGGTTTGGATTTTCCACTGGTAAAGACATCTTATCTATTCGTCTATGCTAATATTTTGGCTTTCCATAAGTGAAAATGAGCAAGAAAATTTCTGATCATAACATCGTTACTTGATGAATGTTACCCGCGTTTATTTATTTTCCCTTCTTTGTCGTTATAAAAAAATTTCAAAATTTCAAATTTGTAAATTCAATTGAATCATGAACACAGATTTAAAAAAAAAAAATTAAAAAATTAAAAAAATTAAAAAAAAAAGAAGAGATAGTTTGTATCGTGGAAAGATTCCTGAAATGGTATCAGTTTGATATTTTACAAACATAAAAGTATTCTCATACAGTTTCGTAATAACAAAAAATGTACTTTGAAATTGGAATGTAGTGAGGGCTGATTTTATTCATCATCATCATTATTATTGTTATTACAAGTATATACTTTCCTTATATTGTATGCTGTATAAAAATTTGAAACTCATAACATAAACATTATGAATTGCTTATATTCTCGGGCTTCATTCGTAAGGCAAGAAAGCTTGCTTCAGCAGTGACCTGCCTTAGCGCTCTTAATATACAACACAGGAATCAATGGCTATAATGAACATATTTCGTGTAAATAGACTATAGACTGGATGGCCAAATAGTGTAAACAGGTAGCATTGCGACTTTGTAATGTTGGTAAATAATCATAGTATCGTTCTATGCAAATCATTCGCCATGTCTTTTCCTGTATAACTCTTTATTTCTGACCAATATGTATTGATAGAATTAAATTTATCTAGTTAAAAGTATTAATTTATATATCTCTATGTAGAATAAAATGCAAAAATTTCATTATAAATTGAGATGCGCTCGCCACCGTTTTTATAGTCTGTGATTTCATATCTTCCAATCGTGACGCTTACAATTCCAATTGTTTACATTATGTAAACAATAGTTCAGAGTTACGTCTCCAATTTACGAGGTTATGTGCTTTATATATGGGCTGTTAACACGCATGATAAATTATTCAAGATTTTTAGTATCAATCCAATTCGGAGATGCTTGAAGAAGTTAAGAATTTAGTAGGAGGCGAAGGCCCGCCAGTGTACACAACTAGTACAGGATGTCCCATCTACAATCCACTAGCTAGTGCTCGTATTGGCAAGGGAGGTCCTGTCTTATTACAAGACTTTCATTTGATCGATGTATACCAGAAATTTGATCGTGAAAGAATTCCAGAGCGCGTCGTGCACGCAAAAGGTTCCGGTGCTTTTGGCCTTTTTGAGGTCACCAAGGATATAACAAAATACACCAAATTGAAGATGTTTAATAAAATAGGAAAGAAAACTCCTATGCTAGCAAGATTTTCCCAAGTTAGTGGTGAACAAGGTAGCCCCGACACTTTCCGTGATCCGCGAGGATTCGCTCTGAAATTCTATGCGGAAGATGGTATTTTCGACATGGTTGGAAATAATACCCCTGTTTTCTTCTTGCGAGATCCTGCCAAGTTTCCTGTGTTTATCCACTCACAAAAACGCAATCCTCAAACGTCCCTACGAGACAACACCGCCTATTGGGATTATCTATCTCAAAACGAAGAATCTATTCATCAGGTCATGATTCTTTTTTCCGATCTCGGTGGTACACCCTATGGCTATCGATTTATGGATGGCTTTTCTAGCCATACTTACAAATTTGTCAACGATAAAGGTGAGTTTCACTACTGCAAATGGCACTTCCTTTCCGACCAGGGAACAAAAGGTATGACTCATGAGGAGGCTACTGATATGATTGGATTAAATCAAGAATTTGCACGTCAGGATCTCTTCGAAGCAATCGATCGCGGCGACTATCCTAGCTGGACTCTTTACGTGCAGGTATTAACACCCGAAGAAGCCGAGAAATTCAGATATAACTCCTTTGACCTTACCAAGGTTTGGCCCCACAAAGATGTTCCTATGCAAGAAGTCGGTCGTTTCACTTTGAATCAAAACCCTCAAAACTTTTTCGCTGAAATTGAGCAAGCTGCTTTCTCTCCCTCTCATATGCTACCAGGTGTTGAAGTTTCTCCTGACCCTGTCTTGCAAGTTCGTACTTTCAGTTATCCCGATACACATCGCCATCGCTTAGGTGCCAACTTTGAGCAAATTCCTGTGAACAGTGCTAGATGCCCCGTTTTTAATTATTCTCGTGATGGTCCCATGAATGTCACTGACAACCAAGGCAGCATGCCAAACTATCCTTCTTCATTACAGCCCTTAGCAAAAGAGTATCATGAGCCCAATGAGAAGCATGAAAAATGGGTTGGTGAAGTCACTTACCACATGGATGAAATTACCGACGTCGATTTTGAGCAACCTAGAGCATTCTGGGAGAAGGTACTAGGAAAGCAACCGGGACAACAAGACAATTTTGTCAAAAACGTTGCTTTGCATTTGTCCAAAGCAATTCCCGTAGTACGTCAAAGACAGTATAAGGTATTTGAAAAAGTAGATCCTGAATTGGGAGCTCGAATCAAGGAGTCTACTGAAAAAGCTGCCGAAAAGCTTGCTGCAACCGAAAATAAAGTTATAAATGAAGGCAATAAACACATGTTCGAACCAGCAAATTAAATATGATACGAACAGTTACGATATTAATGACAAATAACGAATCTAGTTATTAATCAATGAGCTTAATTCATTATAAACCTTCACGTCTTGTAGAAACCTTTGATGACATTGCATTCGTATTGTTTCTTATTCAAATCACATTAGTCGATGAAATGACCCAAGCTGTGGTTACAATTAATTTAGCGAGAAATGCGATTTTAAAAATGACAATATAACTTCCAAAAATAACTTCAGCCTCACTCGTTTCGAAAATATCAAGCTATTAATTTTCCCAACAAAGGTTAAGCTGTTTCCAAAAAAAGCATAAGAAACAGAACGTAACACTTTGAACAATCCTAAATTGCTTTCACCCAGTGTTTTTACTCAAATCGATGTCCGTTGGATATATGTTTTTAGCATAGTTCTATACTTGATCATCTATTTGACTTAAAACACTTGAGAATCACAAAGGTCCTTTTCAACCAGAACGCTAAATGCCAAATCTTTCAGAGCATAGTAAACGTTAATAAGAATTACCATTGATCACCATAAAAAAAAGAACAGCGTTTTTGGAAAGCGAATTCAAAACAACCGGCTTACTGGAAGTTCAATCATATATGTATTTATAAGAAAATCAAAAGACCATTTCATCTTTCAATAGAAAGCCTGTAATTTAACCATAATCCATAATCTTGTTTGACGGGGTTTGTGCTCTAGAAAGTCTGATTGTTTAAATTCTGGCACGAGGTAAACTTCGCATTCGTTTTTAACGTAGGAAAATGGGGATAAGAATTAATTATTCTTTTTTTCTTTAATAGAATCAGGACTCTTCGTAAAAGACAAAATCTGATCATCTTGAGAGAGTGGATCGTTGGTACTCCAGGAATAGACGACTTCACCTTTGGTATTCGGTGACGGTTGCACTGGTGGTAAAGAGAGAAACCGAGTGTAAAGAAATGTATCAGCGATTAAAACTAAAATCGAAGAAATGCCGCACATAGCGACTCTCTATGAAACAGTTAGTATTCAAGTTGAACATTGCACAAAGAAACCACGCATATTACCTTTTCGACTTCAAAAGAAGAGGTACAGCACCAAACTGCAAAAGCACTTCCTATCACTGTGAAAAGAATGTTGATTATGGCACTTAATTGATTCTTTATTTTCTTGTTTTCCGCTTTTTCCTGAAGCTGACTATCGAAGGATACACCCGCCATAGATGGCAATAGCTGAATTCCGTCATATAGATTCTTTTCTCTTAGATCATCTAATTCCTTTTTCATCAATTCCTTCTGTCGAGCAACGGAATCATTTGGAAGAGGCGTACTAATTGACGACAATTGTATCCCTCGTAGAAATGGCTTAAAATCAATATCTTTTTTTACTTTTTTAAGTTTTAAAAGGCATTCTTTTAGCTCGTTCCCCTCAATGACCGAATCTTGCGCTTGTAATTCTCCCTTTTGCTGGTCAGTAAGCTTATATGTCACCATAGGATTGACTATTCCAGTCGTTGACTGTCTGTAGTGTATTAAATCAATTCGTTTCAATTGACTTTCCAATAATTAAAACAAAAATTCATCAATGTTCAAACAAAAGGAAAACTTTGGGATATTGATTATCTATTGTGGCAGAGAGAACCTCTGTCACACGTGTAATTCCAGGTCACCAAACATTTTCATCAGCATAAACGAAGGACAATGTTGTTTTTTTTTTCTTTGTTTTTTATTTAAAAAGCACAACGACTGTAATTTTGCTATCCAAGCTTTCGTGTAACGTCGGTATTCAAAAAAAATGGTTTACGAGATTTTGAGGTGGGTATAATACATACGAACATTATATATATATATAAGTATAATTTACTTTCTGTTTCGCTAGTTTTCAACAGTTTAAATTTTGGTGGACCGAATGTTATGTTTGTCTGCATCAAATAAAAACAAAAATGAACCCATTTTGCATAGATCTATGGCTGAAACACTAATAAAATAAGCTACTAAAACTACTAAAGTCTAATAAAGCAGCTACACAATCCAGAGCAATCGACGAACAAACTCTCTAAGGTTAAATTTCTTGTTCGAAAAAAATCGAGGAGCATATTAGAACACCACCTTGAACAGAAACCTCTAATTGAAAGAAAAAACCAGTCATACTTTATTTTTTTTTAAAACCTTTGGTAGTCTAATTTGGTATTCATTTTCACGAATTGATTTCTGTTGTTTATTAAGTCTTCCAGTTAAAATAGGGATACAAAACGCTTCTAGGATACTTGTCTGCAAGTCAAATACTGCATTACAAGCCTCGGTCCTAACCTTTTAGCGAAACTTTTAGGAATTGCGTAATAATTTTTAGTGGCCTTTGCTATTTCGTTTCTTTGTTCTCCAAAAGGGTTTTAAGTCCGAATGTTTCTTGCTTCTTCTGTATTATATTATATGTACTAGTCAAGTTAAGTACTCGGTGAAACAAAACATTACTGTCAACGCAAGTTTGACCATATGGAATCAAGATTAAGCTTCAGCATCATCACCTAAAACCTTTTGTATCTCAAAAGAAACCGTAATACACTATGGATATGTTTTACTAGCCTAAGGAGAATCTACTTCGGGAATGTTCAATAGCTGCTAGGCGTAACGTGAGGTTCTTGTTTACATTCTAATTAACTTTATGCATTCAACGAACGATATGCTCAATATTATTGGATTTCTATGACCCGTTGTTCTTCTTTCTGATATGGCAGGCTATTCGGTTAGTATCAATTTTCCGAGGATATAACGTCGCTATGGAAATAGGGAAAATGCCGTTGCGTAGTACTGAGTTTTTTCCGACTGTTATTCTTGTTCATCATTTTCTCTTACTCAACATGTTAAACATGCAAATTTTTGAATTATCAGAAGAGATTACGCTTGTTTCTCACTCAATCATTTCTTTCTAATATCTTCCTACCTTTACCTAAACTACACTTACGAAGATCATTCCGGGTACTAATAATCAATGAGACCCGGCAATAGTCCGGTTTATACGAACCCAATGATCCGGGCGAGTGTAGTTCTTCCTTTGCTTGCTTTAAAGTTCTGGATTGTGTCATCTTGTTTACGCTTATGTAAACATACAAGCCTCTTTTTACCCACTGTCAACGAGATTAAATTATTCCCGAAGCCTATAAAAGAAAGCTTTTTCTCTTTGGAGCGTGACTTTGTTCTTCACTCAACCGGCACATTTTACTGCACTGTACGGAACACCGGCTGATTTTGTCCTTGGGACGCTAAAAAATTGTCCTACTTTCTTTTTGTTATTTTCCTTTTTAAAGATACATGGGTTCTTTTTGTTGATTTTTTTTGATACTCTCATATTTTCAGCGAACAGTTCTTTTTAGTATTTTGCATTTCTTTTCCTTCTTTGCATCGTTTCTTCTTTTTTTTTTTTTGTTTTTGCATTCGCATTCCTTTTTTTATTATAGCATTGCATAGTTTTGATTCTCGTTTATTGTATATCCATTCATTTTGAAATCATTCATTCTCTTGTGCATTTCCGTCTGTGTTTATAATCATTTTTATAATGGGATTATTGCAGATTTCATTACTTGCTTTAGGTGTGCTCAGTAAGCTACACCAAGGATGGGCAAAATCCAGTGAAGAATGGCGAGACCGCGTCATCTATCAAGTTTTGACGGATCGGTTTGCCGTCAACGATACTTCAAACCCTGAGTGTGAAAAGGGTTCTAGCAAGTACTGCGGTGGTACTTGGAAAGGCATCCAATCTAAGCTAGATTATATTCAGGAAATGGGCTTTAACGCTATTTGGATGTCTCCTATTGATGAAAACGTTGAAGGAACATATGGAGAAGACGGTGAGGCTTATCACGGATACTGGAACAGTGATTTTACTCGTATAAATGAGCATTGGGGTTCCGAAGACGATTTAATTGATCTTATTAACGATATGCATAATCGTGATATGTGGGTTATGTTCGATGCCCTTGCCAACTCAATGGCCATTCCCGGACCCCCTGATAATATTACTTACTCTCATCTTCATCCTTTCAATTCATCTGAATACTTTCACCCCTTTTGCTGGATTGATTATGCTAGCACAAATGATTCTGATATCCAAGATTGCTGGAGTGGTGATAATGAAATCATACTTGCAGACTTAGATCTCGAGTCCGATGTAGTTTCTAAATATTTGAACGAGCATGTTCACGATGTCGTTCAACGTTATGGTATCGATGGTATCCGAGTGGACGCTATCAAGCAAATGAACCCCAACTTCTTTCCGGATTATCTCAAGGCTGCTGGTGTTTTTTCCGTTGGTGAGATGTTTTCGTACAACCCTAATATTTCCTGCTCTGTTCGTAATCAAATTGATAGCATTACTAGTTATCCAATTCGACAAGGCATCGAATTTGCTTTCAACAATACTGGTGCTGCATTCCAGTATCTTCATGAAATTGATACTCAGTTTCAGGAGGCTTGTTCCGGTCAAGATATGTCCATAGTAGCCAACTTTTTGGAAAACCATGATTTGCCCCGTTACCCTTATATTACAGATGATGCCTCGCAAAATAAAGGAGCCATTGTGTTTCTCTTACTTCATACTGGCATTCCTATAATATATTATGGACAAGAGCAACACCTGACTGGTGGTCCTGGTACCTCGGATAATCGTGAAGCTTTGTGGAATTACGGTTACAATAAGAACTCACCTATTTATCAATTAATTCGTTCAACCATCGCTCTGCGTAAGCAAGCTATGCACGACAACGATAAATGGACGACTACGAACCACGAATTTCTTGATTACGACTTACGTTATGCATTTGTTCAAAAGGGTGATGTTCTCGGTGTCTATACAAATTACGAGTCGAATACTGACAAAGTTGCTTACGATGTCGCTTCTAAATTCAAGGAAGGAACCAAGGTTCGCGAAGTTTTGAGCAATACAACAACTACCGTAGGTTCTTCGGGTACATTACACGTTACAGTAACCACTGGCATGCCTCAAGTTTATTATCCAGAGGCTAGCTTGAGTTCATTTGAAAACTTTATAGGGACTCCTACGAGCTACTATTCTTCTTCTGCATCATATCCGACGTCTTCATATCCCGGGTCACTTTCATTTACTGGTTCTTCCAGTTCCTCTTCTGCTCCTCCAAGTACTTTTTCTTCTGTTAATACGCATCACAGCACCTATACGAGCGGCTCTTCGACCTATACTAGCGATGTAGCAAGCACTGCTTATTCTACAAGCAAAGATAGTGGATCCAATGAGTCTAAGGGTTCTAGTACTAAACCTTTGTCTTGCATGATGGCCTTCACCTGCTTGTTAGCCGTTGTTTTGTTGATCTAATTTATTTTGGATTTCTATTAGCATAAACGAAGTTATATTATACCGTATCCTATGGGTCTCAGATGTTAATATTAATCTTGATGAAGATAGATATAAGAACTTGTAGTTGATTCTTAAGTGTTGTACATTTTCTGTATTTTGTATTGTCACCTTCAGTAAGAAGAATATAATAGTAAACCGACCTCGACTCCAGAAACTGGGGTATTTTAGTCCTCACTTTACTATGATATTCATCCTCTGTAAGAGAAGACCATCTGTATTTCGTCTTTGAGAATTCATCTCATAGTAATCCATTATCGTACCCCTCCAGTGCGTAGAATTCTCATGTTGCTACGCAAATAATGCTTTAATTCTTGATTTAATAAACAAAGGAAAACTCGTTACGATAATAGATATAAAAGTATTTTACAATATGCGAAAATGTCGAATTCTCAGTGACAGAACTAATTTTGGAAATATTGAAATAAGCTCATTTATTGGTAACTTTTATAGAAACTTTAACCTTTTAGATTCAACCCTTGGCGTTTAGATTCTCCTCTTGATGATAAAGAGATGACAGATAAGTCCTCTGTGTTATAAAAAAGCTCCCGAATTGATCACACTGGAATCATTTTAAATGTATCAAAAGTCTTGTTCTTTTACCACTCGTATTGATAGGAAACTCATTAATACAAAATGGTTGTAAAGGTAAAGGGAGGAAATATAATAATGGCTTCCTGAAGATAAAGGTTGTTTATTATTATTATTATCGATCATGAGCTCAACTTTGTCATTGTTTTATATACCCTATGATCAAATGATTTTTTATCAATGATTGTTAAAGAACGATAAGCAAGTGGCTGCTTTATCCAAGATTATGCGGGTATAAAGAATGATAGAATCTACTATATTTGAAGAATGAGAATTACTAAAAACATGAGTAATTTAGGTAAATTGGGGATACTAGCTAAAAGTCTTGCTTGTTTTTCTCCGTTAAGTTGAAGATTCTACTTGATGATTAATCCGGTTGTTCTTGTTATTTTCTTAAAGTATCTCTATTTATAATCTATCAGGAGTAACTGTACCATTTAAAAATTATTGATTGTTTCTCTTTCACTTACACTTAAAATCGACTTCAAGATGCCTTCTTCAGAAACTGCTCATAGTCGTAGTTCAATTGAGAAAAGCGCATCGTCTTCCGAGCTAAAAGCCGAGGCTAGCATCAAGGATTTTGCAACTGAAAAACCAACAACAGAAGGTGTAGGAGCTGTGGATGTCGTGGCAGATGAATTGCTCGTTGATGATGAGTTTACATTCACAGACAAAGAAGCCAGAAAGGTTCTTTGGAAGATCGATTTCGTAATGATGCCAGTCATGTGTATTACATACATGATTCAATATTTGGACAAGACGGCCTTGTCTTATGCTGCTCTATACGGTATGAAGAGTGATACCCATATCGACGGTCACATTTATAGTAGTATGACTACGTTATTCTATATTGGTTATCTTGTGGCTCAATACCCTGCCGCTTATATTATGCAAAAAGTTCCCCTTTCCTTATTTATTCTCATTGATGTGATACTTTGGAGCGCCATGGTTTGCTTGATGGCTGCTTGTCGTAATGGCTCCTCTCTATTAGCTCTTCGTTTTCTCGCCGGTGTGTTTGAAGCTTCTATTACACCAGCATTTATCAATATAACAGCCATGTGGTATAAACGTGACGAACAACCGATGAGAACTCTGTGTTGGTATGCATTTAATGGCGTCGCTCAGATCATCGGGTCTATTTTATCTTATGGTTTAGGTCATATTCACCATAAAATTGCTTCATGGAGATACATTTTTATTGTCATAGGCTTAATGTCGCTGGTTTGGGGCCTTGTTTTTGTATATGTCCCCAGTAATCCCGCAAAAGCACGTTTCCTTAGTCCTCGTGAGCAACGAATCGCTTTGGAAAGGGTGAGAGATAATAGAACTGGTTTAGAAAACAAAACTTTCAAACTCTCTCAAGCTTGGGAAGCGTTTCGTGATCCCCAAGTAATTTTGATAACTCTGTTTACTGGTATATGTATGATTACCAATGGTATCGGTGTTTTCAGCACTTTAATTATCAATGGGTTGGGCTATGGTGAATTGAAATCAGCCATCCTTAACATGCCCTTAGGTGCTATTGAAGTTGCTGCCATGATCGTCAGTGGTATTCTCTGTAAGATTTGCAAGAACGGACGTCTGTTAATTGGTGCTTTGTGCAGTTGCTTAAATTTGGTTGGATGCCTCATGATTTGGAAAATCCCTCAATCCAATCCTTATGGCCGTTTGGTGGGTGTATGGTTCACAATGTGGGTACCTGCAGCTAGTGCATTGTTGTTGTCGCTCATTTCTTCTAACGTTGCTGGTTACACGAAGAAGAGCGTTACTAATGCAACTGTTTTTGTTTTTTATTCCTTAGGAAACATTATCGCTCCCCAGTTGTTCAAATCTGGCCAAACCCCAGAATATATTGAGGGGATTCAGGCTATGGTTGTTGCTCTTTGTTTAATTATGGCGATCGCCTTTATATTAATTGGTTATTATCTTTATGAAAACAAAAGGCGAGATGCTTTGATGGCTAATGATCCTTCTATAGCATATTCTGTTAAGAATGAAGAGTTTATGGATCTTACCGACCGCGAGCAAATCAAGTTTCGGTATCGTTGGTAAAAGTGGATTGGTTCGTTATGTTTGCATTTTTTGTTAATCATTGAATTTATTTATCTTCTACAGACATTATTCGAGCTTTCCTTAGTCTTTTTTTGTTTTCAATCTCAAATATGACTTGTGGTGTGCGTATTGGCTGTGTACACAATGTACTGCTCTATTCCTAATGAATCTCATGACCTATTCAGCCAACTCATGGAGAGGAAACGGCTATACCTTTCAACGTTAAATTGGTTAGCTATATCACCTATGCAACTTTTGACCATCTCTCTTCCTTTCCCCTTTTTTGTCTTCTGCATGTACTTTGTTTACTACTAAGATTAGTGCTTACATATTAGTCTTCCCTCTAGGTAACTTTAATATAATAAGGGTTTCTCGTCGTATTTGTGGGCATTTTGTTTTATATCTGGTTTGTTTACATAAAGTATTCATTGTGCACATAAGATTATTTGGCTTGGATGTAAATTTTTTAGATAACATTTGTATCAAATATTTCTTACAGTATATTGATTTACATTTCGGTCAAGTGCACACACCATGCAGCTGTTAACTTTCAACATACTTGAAAGTCCTATATTAAGTAATGCTAATTGGAAATGATTACTACTATTTCTACTTTCTTTGTTAGCATTACTTTTCAATGCACATATAGTGATTATTTAATCTTTGACTACACAGAAAAGGCTAACCTCAAGTTATCTAATATGGACCAATGTCATTTTTGTTACTTGTATTTAAGGCAACAAAGACGAAATACACTTGAATCCCTTTTGTGTTTACAGTGATTAAGTAGCTACTAATATAATATACCGGTCTCTCTTTAATGTGAAAAACCCCTCACCTTTATAGAAATGCTAAAAAGAAAAGCTTAAGTGAGTATGCGCACCCACCAGTAATGTTTATATACTTATACCGCCATTTTTAAAGAAGATTAAGTTTTAGTTTCAAACTCCCATACTCTAAATACTTAGTAAGCTGTTTTATTCGTAAGGTTGACATTTATCACCAATCAACTTATTTTCGCTTTCTTTCATTCAGGGATGCAGGAAAAGAAAATACGAGGATCGGTAAGCTTATCTAACTTACCCGGACGGTATCCTAGAAGGAAACTGATTAACGTTGCCAAACAATAACTGGTTGAAAAAATGATTTCTAGTACACAGCAACAGTTACGAAGGTCCTACGAAAAAATGCTTTGGTTACAGTCCACATTCTTTATTTCAATGCTTATTGTCGGGTTTTAATGCAAGTATATAACAAATTTCCATTTCTTCATATTCAAGTTGTACCATTGTGTTCTTTAGGTGGAGTTTTGATTATTTGGAAAATCCCTGATTCTAATCCTGAAGGTTATTTAATATGTACCGAGAAAGATTCTTTTCGTAACGAATACATTGTAATTTTCTTTTTCTTTTCATTAAATATTGCTGTCAAACTAAAAGAAGTTCCTGCTGCTATCTTCTTTGCTTTTCCACAGCTATTTTGATCAGGGCAAACCCCTGGAACTAATTGAAGGAATCCGATTATGATTGTGCTTGATTGTCTCTTTGTTCTTTAACTAAGTCTTGATTTAACACTTTACATGGGGAAATGAAAAAGTCATCCTGCTGCAATGAAGAAGAATCCTATATTCGATTAGACCATCAAATATGAAGATTTCATGACTCGTAGCGACCGTCAGCTTCGAATGATTGCTAAGAAGTATCTGTCAACATGGTTTTCTTCGTCTTTCTTTTACAACCTTAAAAACTTGCTACCTTACAAACAACCGTATCATGTGCCCTTTACCCTTTGATCCACCTAGTTCTCTATCAACCAAAATACTACGATATAAACCATTTAAATGGGAGCCAAAATATATTATTAATCAATCTTTTCCTTACCATTTTTAAAAAAGTGATCGGAAAAATTGCTTATTCCATAATTCAAAAAAACAACATCCATCCTTTATAACAATCTCCTTTGTTTATTACTGCAACTTTACCAGGTTAACGTTACGAATTTTCCTATTCTGACTACGAAAACGTACTTTACCATTCGTTATACGAAAATAGCGGATCTGCTACAACGCTAGTTCCGAACAATCCAGATCCTTCCCACAGCAAATTTTTTTCCCTCCTCTTCACTCATTTTGCTTCCTTCACCATAACCGTGCTCCTATCCCCGTTTTTCCTATACGTTTGTAAAGTTTCAAAGCTTTTTAAATAGGTGTTTTTATCTAAATAAAAAACACTTGAAAAAAGTTTTGTTTCAATCGTTTTCTATTGACCGGCCCTTGAAATCCCTTTCACGCAGTATCCTATCGCTTTATCCATCAATTCATATCTTGGCCGAAAGCTGCTAAATATTCCAAGGTTTAACACATATACGGTTTTTTCAATTGCATTCTTCCTAATTAAAAACGCATATGTGTCCTATCCAACTTTCCAATACTGTACCTGTATCATCTATGGCATATAACCATTTTGCAATTCCAAAGTCAATTGAAGAAAAAGAAAATTCGTTTTTCGACGTGACTTTCCAAGACGAACCCGAAGACGCCTCTGCACCCGCCGTTGCTGCTTCCTTACCCAAAGTACCTCCTACATTTGCAAGTGCTTCTTCTTTAGCTACTTCAACTACTTCAACTCCTCTTTCTACTATCCAGAACAGCGTTACTCCCGGACTTCAACAATCCATGCAACAATCACAACCCATCCCCGCTTCTCAACAAGAACTTCCTATCACGACCACCGCTCCTTCCACTAGCTCCAAGCCCCCCATGGATGATACAAATTATGCTAATCAACAACTCACTTTGCGTGCACTGTTGTCCACCCGTGAGGCTGGTATTGTCATTGGCAAAGCAGGCAAAAACGTTGCCGAACTCCGTACCTCTACCAATGTAAAAGCCGGTGTCACTAAAGCTGTCCCGAACGTCCATGACCGTGTCCTTACTGTCAGTGGCAGCTTAGAAAATGTCGTAAGTGCTTATAGATTCATTGTTGATATCTTTGCTCGTAACAGCACGAATGCTGATGGCACTCCTATTGACCCTGCTGCTCCTCGGAAGCTTCGTCTCCTAATTGCTCATTCCCTCATGGGTAGTATCATCGGCAAGAATGGCTTGCGTATAAAGCACATTCAAGACAAATGTAGCTGTCGCATGATTGCTTCCAAAGATATGCTTCCTCAGTCTACTGAGCGTACTGTTGAAGTTCATGGAACCGTAGAAAACTTACACGCAGCAATCTGGGAAATCGGAAAATGCCTTATTGATGATTGGGAACGCGGGGCTGGCACTGTATTTTACAATCCTGTTTCTCGTATCACCCAACCCCTACCATCCCTTGCTCAGGGAGCTCCTCCTCCACAGCCAGTCGCATCTGCCACACCACCCGCTGCCAATGAAGGAGTCCAGGAAAACTTCGTTTCCTATGGTGCTCAAGTATTCCCCACCACTCAACTGCCTTTCTTACAACAACCTAAAGTCACTCAGAACATTAGTATTCCCGCAGACATGGTCGGCTGTATAATTGGTCGAGGAGGTTCCAAGATTTCTGAAATTCGCCGTACCAGCGGTAGCAAGATTTCCATTGCCAAAGAGCCTCATGACGAAACTGGTGAACGGATGTTTACTATTACGGGTACCCATGAGGAAAATGAGAAAGCTCTTTTCTTGCTTTACCAGCAACTTGAACTTGAAAAGGATCGTCGCTCTCATTAATGGGTATTCTACCTAATACTTTCATTCATATATGATTATGTATATTCTGAATATAAATTTTTGGTTCGGTCTTTATGTTCTTGTTTTATGTAAGTTTTCAACCATCCTGATTTTCTATACATGCTCGTTTCGTTATCTAAATGCGCAATGCATGGCTATCATTATCACCAAATGTTAAAAAAAATAGGGTTGTTATATTACTTATTGGTTTCGTTTTTTGTTAGCTGTTTACTTCGTTTTTACTTTTGCTTATATATTTTCAGAGTCTTTGTGTTGTTTAAAATATATAAACATGGTTTTGCTGCGGTCTGTTTTGTCCTTGTTAAACAATAAACATTATCCTTTTCCTGTGGAAAATAATTTTATGCTTACAAAACAATACATATCTCTGCGAAATAGATAAGGCCAATCTGGCAGTTGTCTGCTCTCTTGAACAACGTTCGTCCTCTCCAATCCATGCAGCTGTGCTATGTCACACATGTGTTTTTTACCTTCCCCTAAATCAAATTTTTCTGTATTAGCTAAATGCCCTTTACTTAAACTTGTATCCACTGTTTCCTTACCGCTTGCTTGTTGTTGGTTTTTTCTTTTAACTAGTAATACAATAGTTCCCCTTTTGTTGCCGTTGCTGAATTTACTTGTGGTTTTATACGTATTTTCTTTCATTTTGTCTTAGATAAGTAAGCATTGGCTTGTAATATTTTGTGTATGAAAAGGGAACTATGATTTTTCTTATGAAGAATTTCATGATATTAACAAAATCATTAGGATTCAATCTATAACCAGTAAGCAGTATCAAAATACATCCTTTTTTAAGACCGTTGATTTTCAGCAGAGCCTCCAAAAAATTGCGTCTCTTTTTTGGACAAATCCTCATCTAAAGCTCGTTGAATTTCGGAAATGATAGACGTCGTTTTTTGGAAAGCAGTATGAGCACATGCAACCACACTAGAAGCCTCTATTGTAACACCACCAGCCTTAAAGATTTGACAAATTTCGCGGTTCTTGTTAAGAGTGACGGTCATACTACCAGTACGCAGCTCTTCTTCTTCAAGAGATGCATCTATAGCTGACAAACTTCCATCTTCAAAAAAGCTAAAAGTTACACAAATTGGGGTATGGAGAACGGAAAGAGGAACAGGGACACGTTCTTCAATAGAATGCACCGTAACTTCGTCACCAAGAACGGTAATTTCAGGCCTTCGAAAATGACAGAGTCCCGTTATAACCGCAATACAAGCAGCATCCACTAAATTTCCATCATGATTTATAAAATGAACACTAGCTCGAACGCTCCAGCACTTTTGCCCGGAAATGATACAAAGAGATTCTGTATCTAAAGCGTTTGAACGTCGAATAGCTTGTTCAATTAGGCGGGATATGATAACTTCTTGCTCAGATACCCTATACATGTTAGTAATCTCTACATCAAAGAGTGCAAAATTTCTCATACCTTCCTGTCTCAAAAGCAGGACTAGCGAGAGGCGTAAGCTCGGTTGTAATTGCAAATATTCCATCAAAAGGTCGATCCGAATACGGCTTTGTAATTTCAGCAGAGATACGTGCCATAACCCTATAAGGTAAGCGTGTGTTAGCAATATGTATTAAAAGAAAGAAATAATATAACAAAAAAAGTCTAACTTACCTAGTAGAACCCAAAGAAATGTCTACCTGACCATAGTCCTCACCAAATTCGATTTTAAGATCTCGAAAGTCAGTCAAGGATCGACCATCTAATCTCAGTTCTTTTTTTAAAGCATTGACAATAAAGCCCTTATTATTTGCTGAAGGCTCAAGACTCTTCGACATGCCAACAAATTCGATAGAAAATTTTGGGCTACTTCGAATTGCTATTTCTTCCCTATGCGATTTTCAAATTCTCAGCGAGGCTTCCTGCTTGTTTTTCCCCAAAATTTATTTTTCTAAAAGCCTATAAAAAAAACAAGCCTTGCTTTCGATTTCTTAGGTCGGCTCGTCTGTTGTTTCTGTTTCAGCATTGCTGAGTGTTAAAATAGCGAGCACAGTAGCGTTCTTAATCAGCTGTGTTCGTACTGGTTAAAAGTGCGTTAACAGAAATAGCGAACTTTTTTTTTTAGGAAAAGCAACGGATATAGAATAAGTGAGTCGCACACCACGTGTAAACATAAGCTTATAATAGATACATTCAATAGAAAAAGCCAAAAAATTATTTTTTTTTTTTAAAAACATTTTTTTGATAATACAAGTGTGTAGGTTGCTTAAAATTTAAATATACGCTGTGTTGCGTAGAAAAATATTGTACTGCTCTCTATTCTGGTTTCATGCCAACTCAATGCAGACCGGAAACGGTAGCTAGATCACATTCTTGGGTGCCTTCCAGAAGTCATCGTATAACATCTTTTTAATCTTTTTTTCTTTACTTTACAGATATCCTAGGGCAATTTTGTTTTCATACTACTTTTTGAATTGATAGGTAAGCAAGTGATTCAACGGTCGCCATCCGTATGACGGTGATTGTCTATGATGATGGGATATTTTGAGTAGTATTTAAGAGATCATCTTAATGTTTGTATTAGAATGAATGCTAATTAATTCTAGCCTTCAAAATGAATCGTGGCCGTATTTACGACTTCATCCAGAAAGGATCGGTTTCCCTTTTGCTATTTGGAACTGTTGGTGGTACTGTTATGCTTGGTCAATCTTATTTTGCTCATAGAAAGCGCCGTTTGGCTGCTTTGGCGGAGCATCAAAAGGTATGCAATCTCTTTTGTCACAACATGTTTGCTGAAAGTATTCAATCTAACCAGTGTTAGAATTTGCAAGATGAAAAGTTTGCTGAAGATGAGTTTAACCAATTGGACTTGAAGTAAACAACTGCGTTTCATGGTTTTTGTCCCTTACCTGCTTTATTCGCAAAATCCCCGTTTCATACTTTTTCTCCTCTTCGCTTTCTTTTCTACTATTTTTCAGGTATTATGCTTTATTTTCTTAGAAACTTAAAACTTTTTTTCTTTGGTTTAATCAAGTTGCATCGCAAGGATGAGACAAGGATAACTATATTTTGATATTCATAATAACATCGATAAATTATTGTGAAAACAGGAAGACGAGTTTCGTTCATACCTTCCATCCACATGCTATATATCTTTTTACATGAAATTATTGTTTCTTACACTTTTCATACGTCTTTACCAATATTAATACTTATACTTTACTAATCTTATTGAAAGATTATCAAGAGCATTAACTTGCAGTAGTCATACAGAATTATACATAAACATAAATAATAATAACAAAGAATATTATTGCAGTCCTTTACCAAGGAAGAAAACTAAAATTCATTGTTATGTATGTAGTAGAATCCACAACAGAATAGATTTGTACACATCTTCATCTTTAACCGTTCATCCAACAAATAAAACGAATTTATAAGCAAACATTCTGTAAACACTTTTTTCTTTCTTACAGCATCTTTTATCTATTTATTTTTATTTCTTTATAAGTGTCGCTTCAATTTTTAGCATGTTCTAGACAAGCCAATTTTTGTTCTAGGAAAATGACTTACATAAGGATTAACAGCCGATCACTACCAACCTCTCTCGCATAAGCAATACTTAATGTTATAGAACTATTGTAAGCTGTTTTATTGGATCGTTAAACAGTCTACCACAATTACGTACTTGATGACAAGCCAATCGTGCCTCGGCCAATTCTATATGTAAGAATATGATTCATTGATCTTGAATTACATAATTCTAGACAGTGCAGGAATACAATATAAAAGGAGCTTTATTTTCTTTTCAAAATGTCGCCGTTCATATCCACTGCAATTTAAACCTTTTCACTCAGGATTCTACAAGAGTGAATTTCTGTATATTTCATTCTCTTTTATTCTACTCTCTTTTATTCTGAGCTTACATGACATTTTCCAAAGTGTCATCGTCTCGCGGTTTTCGAGTTTGTTTTCCTAAAGTAACTACTCCTTACATTAGCAAGCGTAACATTTCAAGATCCCCCAGAATTATGTCACAAAACGTTTATAGAACTAACACGGGCTGCCCCATTTTCAACCCAATGGCCAGCGCCCGTGTTGGAAAAAGTGGCCCTATTCTGCTTCAAGATTTCCACTTGATTGACGTTTTCCAACACTTTGATCGTGAGCGTATTCCAGAACGTGTTGTTCATGCTAAAGGCTCTGGTGCCCATGGTGTTTTTGAGTGCACCAAGGATATCACCAAGTACACTAAGCATGCAATGTTCTCTGAGGTTGGAAAGAAGACTCCCATGTTGGCTCGTTTCTCTACCGTGGGTGGTGAACGCGGCACTCCCGACAGTGCTCGTGACCCTCGTGGTTTCGCTCTCAAGTTCTATACCGAAGACGGAATCTTTGATATGGTTGGTAACAATACTCCCACTTTTTTCATTCGTGACCCCGCCAAATTCCCTTTGTTCATTCATACTCAAAAGAGAAACCCGCAAACTGACATGAAGGATGCGACCATGTTTTGGGATTATCTATCTCAAAACGAAGAATCTATTCATCAGGTCATGATTCTCTTTTCCGATCTCGGTGGAACGCCCTATGGTTACCGTTTCATGAATGGATTCTCTAGCCATACGTACAAGTTTGTCAATGATAAAGGCGAATTTTACTACTGCAAATGGCATTTTATTTCTGATCAAGGTACCAAAGGCTTAACTGATGAGGAAGCTAAGGCCTTGGATGGATCTAATCCTGACCATGCTCGCAAAGACCTCTTTGATTCCATTGAGCGCGGTGACTATCCCAGCTGGACTCTTTATGTCCAAACCATGACTCCTGAGGAGGCTGAGAAATTCAGATACAACATCTTTGACCTTACCAAGGTTTGGCCCCACAAAGATGTTCCTATGCAAGAAGTCGGTCGTTTCACTTTAAATCAAAACCCTCAAAACTTTTTCGCTGAAATTGAGCAAGCTGCTTTCTCTCCCTCTCATATGGTTCCTGGTATCGAGATTTCCGCTGATCCTGTCTTGCAAGTTCGTACTTTTAGTTATCCCGATACTCATCGCCATCGCTTAGGTGCCAACTTTGAGCAAATTCCTGTAAACAGCCCTAAATGCCCCGTTTTTAATTATTCTCGTGATGGTCCCATGAATGTCACTGACAACCAAGGCAGCATGCCAAACTATCCTTCTTCATTACAGCCCTTAGCAAAGGAGTATCATGAGCCAAATGAGAAGCATGAAAAATGGGTTGGTGAAGTTACTTACCACATGGATGAAATTACCGACATCGATTTTGAGCAGCCTAGAGCCTTTTGGTTGAATGTTCTCGGTAAGAAACCTGGCCAACAAGACAATTTTGTCAAAAACGTTGCTGGCCATCTTTCCGGTGCTCTTCCCGAAATTCGTGAGCGCCAATATAAGGTATTTGGTCGGGTGCACCATAATTTGGGAGAACGCATTCGCGAAGCTACTGAAAAGGTTGCAAAAGAGACGGCTGAAAACGTGTCTCCGCCTATGAACAAAGCCGAACCTCATATGTTCCAAAGCAATTAGGCAAATTTATCCTGAAGAAATACCTTTTTGAACCATTTTTCTTATGAATATTTATTTTATTGATTTTTTTGTTTAAGTAGATATAAGTAAACCATTTAAGAAATAATAATTATTTTCTAATTATATTGCAAAGGATAATTGCTTAGGAGTAGGGGATTGTGACATATAGCATATCTAAGGCTTCTCAGACTAAACATAAGCAAAGTCATTCAGATTCTTTCGAAATAATAGGAATATTTACGTCAGTGTAATTTCTTCCAAGAAAAGAAAAAAAAAAAAAATATGTAGCACTACTTTGTTATATAAGTTATTGTGTGACATATACGCGTCATCTAACGTTAAAATTAAATATGCAAATGTCAATGAAAGTGATGTTCTCGAAATAAAGATTGACGTTTCTCAGACTATTCTTGCCACTTAAAATAGTTATAAATAACTTAAGTACCATCTATGGCTTATCAAATAAAAACAATCGATAATGGCAGATTCAAAAAGAGTTAACGCAGGACATAAAGCTGCTTTACATAATCCAAATGTCTCTGAAGAGACTAAACAACATGAAAAAGAATACCTAGAAAGTCATGGTGCGGAATACAGCGAGTCCGGATCAGGAGGTAAAAACCCAAGAAATGTTGAAAGAGGATATAAGGCTACCACGCACAATCCGAACGTGTCTGAAGAAGCTAAGGAACACGCAAAGGAAGAACTTGAGCATAATGAAAGGCTTCATAATTACGAACATTGAGGATGAAGTCCTGTGAAAAATTGATCTTTTAACTCAAATTATCTCTGAATGGAACGACGAGATAAATTACGAAAATATAGTTATGTCAATAATGAATTACTATGCTTAACCTTATGATTTTGACTATTTTGTATGTTTGTTCGACTGTAAAAGTATCAATGTAGTTTCTACTGTTATGTTCAAAATGGAATAAACAAAAGAATGGTTCACGTACTGTAATAATATAAGAGGCCTGTTAGTTAAATCTTAGTAATCGTAGTCTTATAGTGCTTAAAAGCATGCTGAAACGTTTCTGAGCGTCATGCGTAGGAAAAATAGTAAAGTGTGATCGTTAGAATAAGGCCTCCGATATTCTTGGATTGGATATTCAAACTTAATTAAAGATGTATTACCCAAAAAACGCTTTGCTTTCGTCTTTCGTGACTCATCTTATATTACACCTTTTTTAGTTATTTAAATAAACCTAACTTGGCTGGCTGTCTATGTCTCAAAAGGTATTAATAATTATAGAGCTTCAAACCTAAAACCACGAATTTGTTACACTTAAAGCGAAGTGAGAACCTAAGAAGCTTAAATTCTACATGTAACATACTTATTGATTCAATTCAGTCTCTTGAACCTATTCTCCTGCTTGTCTTTGAACTTTTAATGTTAGTGTAAGAAATAGTTCAGCTAATAATTCTCTTAATCGCAGATTTTTTTCCTTTTCCCCTGAAAACGACTGTGGTATATGCTAAATATGCCAATATAAGAGTTACCTCTGAATTGTTTACCCTAAACACTCTTCGACAAAGCAAAAGTATCAAGTTATAAATTAACAACGTCATTAATATTATTATTCGTATATTATCTCATACAAATAGGTGTTGCTAATATTTGTATTAAGATTATTTCCCGAGAAGAGCTTGAACACTTTCGGCTGATTTTCTCATTAGACTAGTGTAGTAATCATCATTTAAAATGCTTGAAGCATGATCTTCAATAAATTTTCGTAATGCTGGAGGAACCTCAACAGGCTTTGTTTCAAGTTGTTGAGGATATGGACTAACTGGTGTTCTGTCAATAGGGGGCATAAATTCGACAGCTAATCCTCCTTTATATCCTAATTCATTCAACATATCAATTATTTTCTTCCAGTCCAAGCTTCCTTCTCCAACTGGAAGTCTATTATTGTCTGAAACATGTACGTCAACAATTCTTGTACCAGCCGATTTAATTGCTGAAAACAAATTGGCTTCTTCAATGTTTAAATGAAATGGATCTAACGCAATACCAATCTCAGGGCCGACCGCATCGGCTAAAGCAAGCGCTTGATCGATTCGATTCAAGAAATATGTTTCGAAACGGTTCAACGGCTCCAAACCTATTTTTATCCCGCGAGATACGGCATGCTTATGAACTTCCTTCAAACCTTCAATCACCCAATTCCATTCATTCTCTGGGGAGGAGGTTGGTGCAAGCTTACCTACCGTTACCGGCACGACACTTGTGATGCTCCCACCCAAACCAGCAGCCATATCTACAACATCTTTGACGTATTGTACTGTCTTTTTTCGTTGCTCAGGGTTAGAAGCCGCAAGATCATGATCACCCATTTGTAAAGTCACTGTTCCCCAGCATTTTAGTCCATACTTATCGAGTAGCTTTTTCGTCTGCTCAATTGGATACTGTTCAGGAATACCAGCCAATTCGATACTTTCATAACCTAATTCACTAGCGCGTTTCAAGGTCGTTTCTAGAGGCTCAGGCCTCATCCACGTATGAGTTGACAGATGCATATTTTCTTCGGTATTTGACAATTGGCAGATCATTTTACGCGTTGTCCATCGTCTTTATATACCACACATCGTGTCATATATTTTTACCCGTCTGAATTTCGGTATTTCCTTCGCTGATGTTCTTAAAAAGTACTAAATATTACGTATGGGACGGGTTGTTGCATCATACCTTTTTTCAATATACAATGTAAACTATTCGAATATCAGACATGACAATCGTTCTCAGTGAAGTCGTTTTTATTCCGTTTTTTAATCCAACTTAGTAAAATGCTTTTTACTCAAAACACGTAGAGAATAAAACATTAAGCATGCAATAGCAGACGCAAAAAGGATTTATATAAGAAGGACTCCATGTAAATAACTTGTCACTCGACTCATCGAATCTGGCCTTTTGGTATTTGGAACTACGGTTGTATTGCGACAACAATTGATGACTAAAAGACGATATGTGACAAAAAATAAAAGAACGATAAATGATGATGAATTGTTGAAACACCTCAAATTGTCCATATTATATTTCAGAGAAGCTATCCTACAAAAGTTTTTTTGGTTAAGACAGTTACCTCTTCATATAGCTTTTTGAAATTGCTAGCGTAATCTGTTTCTTTATTTTAATAATTCCGTGGTTTATAAACATTTTGAAAAAGTTTCCATGCTTCGTTTACTATTTGTAATATCTCATCCTTTAGCCTTATGGCATTCACTAATATTCGTCAATCCGAATAGTAAGCGTACTGTAGTCTTTGATTTTAACAAAACACCTATCATGATAATGACAATGACAGACATTTACAAAGAAGTGACAAACCTGTGTAACCTTTAATCTATCTGCGTTCCGAAGATCGGAGGACGCAACCACAACCATGTAAAATGTCAGAATACAATCTTTCTCTTCAAAACAAAGTAGCAATCGTTACAGGAGCTTCACGAGGAATTGGAGCAGCAATAGCTGAAACTTTGGCACGCCGTGGTGCTAAAGTAGCCATTACCTTTACCTCTGACAGCAGCATTGATGCGGCAGAACTATTGGTGAAAAAAATTAAGGGTTTTGGCACCTCAGCAGATGCAATCAAAATTCAGGCAGATTTACGTGATGTTTCAAGTGCTAAACATATTGTTGATACCACAGTACAAGCTTTTGGTTCCACCATCCATATCCTTGTCAACAATGCGGGATGCGCAGGTCAACCAAAACCTATAGGAACAATCACCATAGAAGATTATTCGAGTATTTTTGATGTAAATGTTCGTGGCGTCTTTTTCATGACAGAAGCAATTGTGCCATATCTTCCCAAAAATGGAGGAAGAATCATTAATATCGGAAGCTTAGGTGGAAGGATGGGATTTCCTCAAAATTCTGTATACTGTGCAAGCAAAGCAGCAATCGAAGGTTTTACAAGATGTTGGGCCGCCGAATTAGGCCCTCAAGGCCATACCGTAAATCAAGTTAATCCAGGAGCTGTTGAAACAGATATGTTTAAGGGAGTTCCAGATGAAATAATTCAGTTTGCAAAAAAAATGACTCCATTTGAAAATCGCATTGGATTACCTTCTGACATTGCTGAGGTTGCTGCTTTTGTTGCTGAAGATAGAAGTCGATGGATCACTGGGCAGGTAATTTCAGCTTCTGGTGGATGGGCCATGTATTAGATGGTTTAGAGGAAATTAAGTAGACCATCACATAAGCAGTATTCAATCTTTTGAACTAATTGCCGTTCTTTCACGTGTTGGAATCTTTTGAAAGAGTTTTTAATAACGATCGATTCAAGCCCTTACTTTAGTAAATAAAGGATGTCGTAAATGAATATATTTTTGGACATGGAGAGATATTCATTTGCGATTTTGACGTTGTCGTTGCAGACGTTTTATACTTATACTCAACTGGATTATCTAATATTCATTATAAAGAAGGAATCAACTACACGATAGATCTTGTCAAGTGTATATATTTTTCACTATTCTCTTCGTACTTAATTTAGTGCCGTGTTTAAGCTCTTTTCTGAAATGGAAATTTCTTCCGTAATGCTTCTCAATAATTATTCTATTGTAATTATAATTAAATTAAAGGTCCTCCAAAGAATCTCGAGATCGAAAGATTCCACCGATATGTGTATAAAATCGCGTTTACTGTCATCCATTGAATTTAACTAGATCCCTGGACATTACTAGAATCTATGTATGTTGTACAGCAGCGTTCAGTTTCCACCTGAAAATATACGGCGTGAGATTGCTTGTGACAGACAAGCCTACTGTAATATTTCAAATGTTTACAAAACACCTATGGTGACATTGACTTAACACCACGCAAACATAAGTGACATAAATTTCCTTGTTACTCGAGAAAATACAAATAGGACTAACCCATGGAATGATTACTAACGAAAAAATTATGATGACTAATACGATGATATTACAAATCTTTGTCTATATAAGACAGAATGACAAGCCTTTCAGAGCTTAAACCACTTTCCCATTTAAGATGTCAGAAAATAGCTTGCCCCTCCAAAACAAAGTAGCAATCGTTACAGGAGCTTCACGAGGAATTGGAGCAGCAATAGCTGAAACTCTGGCACGCCGTGGTGCTAAAGTAGCCATTACCTTCACATCTGACAGCAGCATTGATGCGACTGAACAGTTGGTGAAAAAAATAAAGGGTTTTGGCACCTCAGCGGATGCGATCAAAATTCAGGCAGATTTGCGTGATGTTTCAAGTGCTAAACATATTGTTGATGCCACAGTTCAAGCTTTTGGTCCTACCATCCATATCCTTGTTAACAATGCAGGGTACGCAGGTCAACCAAAACCTATAGGAACAATCACCATAGAAGATTATTCGAGTATTTTTGATGTAAATGTTCGTGGCGTCTTTTTCATGACAGAAGCGATAGTGCCATATCTTCCAGAAAATGGAGGAAGAATCATTAATATCGGAAGTGTTGCTGGAAGGATAGGATTTCCTCAACATTCTGTATACTGTGCAAGCAAAGCAGCAGTCGAAGGTTTCACAAGATGTTGGGCCGCCGAATTAGGCCCTCAAGGCCATACCGTAAATCAAATCAATCCAGGAGCCGTTGACACCGACATGCTGAAGGGATTTGGAAGTGGAGGCGTAGAGCTCGCAAAAAATACTCCATTTGAGAATCGCTATGGGCAACCTCAAGAGATAGCAGAGGTTGCTAGTTTTCTTGTCGATGGTAGCAGTCGATGGATCACTGGACAGGTGATTTCGGCTTCTGGTGGATTGGCTATGTATTAGTTAACATCGAAAATTAATATAAAAAAGATGTTAATGATACCATCATTTCTTTATTCGTTCAAAACTGAAAGGTACTGCTTCTTAAACTTTTTAGGTAACCATTCCATTGTTGGAAACTTCTTGCTTTATTAGTGACACGAGTCTTCAGTCAAAATCTTCAGATTGGAGTATTCGACTGGTATATAAGATCGCCTTTCACATTTTCAATTTAGTTAACCAGACCCTGGACATTACTAGCGTCTATACACGTAGTACAGCAGAGTCCAATTCGGTACATGAAGTTACAACTTTTGTTGATTATTCCACTTGACTTAACACTAATTTTACGGTTTTTGATTTCTGCCGTGACAATTTATCTTCCAGTTTTGCTGAGAGGAATCATTGAAATTAAAATAAGCAACTTGAAATTTAATGAGGATGGACAGGCAAATTTTGAACTGAAATAAATGTGGAAGTCATACTCGCACAACCAAATCAATTACTGCAAAAATACAGGCCATGACGATATGAATATTTTCACAAAAAATCAGCAAACGAGACAATCAAATCAATTGGAATTAAATGAAGACTATATCCCAGAAAAACCTTGGGATATTATGAGCGTTCGTACATGAAGCATATGAGCCAAGAACAAACTCGTATTTGAACATGATCCACCCGCTCAGTCCTGGAATAATTGAGCCAGCTGAACAATCTGTAAAATTTTTTGAATACATACCTAAAGTATTTTCATCTGACCACGAGAGAATTGCTTTTTTATATTCCAAATCCCCAGAACTTTACCAAAGACAGATATGAGAATTTGTAAAGGTACCAGGCCCACAGAGGACCTTTAAGATTGTCTCTGAACAGACGTTTCTGAAAGGAACGAGGGAAAAGTTGATTTCGTCCCGTTCCTATATATTTAGCAAAGGGAAGCTCGTGGTGAATTAGACGTTGATGTAATTCACAAGTGGCTCGACGGATTAGATATGGATACAATCAAGAAAGTCGTGGCATTCGCATCCATTCAAATTATTTTGGAAACGAGCCCCTCAAACAAAATTACGAGCATGGAAATCACGTTGCGGTCGTAACAACAATACATAATCAGGTTTTGCAAAACGAAATAAGCGTAAATCCAACAAAGAAAATCGAACTTTCGGGATTCAACGCAAGATAAACTTGATGTCAAAAGGTTTATGAGAGTCCATATGTACTACAATTCTGAAGATGAGTTCTCATAGGATGGGCCCTCCCTGAAAAATTGGGAAATTGGATTTTTTATACGCCGGCACGATAGCGGAGGAAGATCAAAAACATAGCAAATTGATGCGAAAGTTCAAGAATAAATAAAAGCCATTTTTTATATGTATTCAGAGAATACCAAGATATCGTTGCCTCCGTACTCCGTTACTACTGATTCGAAGATTGGATTAACAAACGCACCAGAAAAATCTCAAGGATATATAAACAAGATATTTTTCCTTTGCTCAGCATTTCCATTATACTTAGACTATCAATCTTGATCGGAAGAGTAACGCAAAGTACATTTGCAAGAAGTATTCCAGAAAAATAAAGGAGAAATCATAGAGATGTCAATTTTGCAATGACAAAGCTAAATCCTTTGGCCACATATTTTCTGAAAAAGGAATCGAAATTATTCTTATGCTAAGGCATTATGACCCAAAAAGACAAACTAGGTTGGAAACTGATGCTTCTAACTTTGCTCCCGGAGCTATGCTATTCTAACAACAAAGACGATGGAAATCTTCATCCAGCCGCATTTTATTCCAACATCGTTAACAGATCAGCAAAAGTTTAACGTAGGGAAAAGAAGCATATTTTATAATATCAACCATTAGAAAATGTTCCAGCTTGCTTACAGATCCAGATGAACCTTCCGAACTTTAAACATATCATAAAATTCTAACGACAATGTTTACGAAATTCGTACAGATATTGACGAAAAAATGCAAAGATGGTCCGCGAAATTAAATCTAAGTAGCTTTGACATTCGTTATTGATCAGAACGAAAGAGTGACCCATCTGATGCCGTATCTCGCCAAGAAGATCTAAAGACTTCAACGATCTATTATGTGATAGAAGCTGATCATTTGACAAACATTTCGATTACATGAGAGATGAACACCCTCCTCACAGAGAATTTCACAATAGTTTTACGGGTATTGATTCTGACTCTGACTTCTCAGTCAAAATTGGTTTTACTCGAAGGCAGATCTTAATTGGGATAGAGCTGCTACAACATATACAAGCTATGTTTGATAAGTATCATGATCAACCTACAACAGGAAGCAGTCGAAGGAAAGTTACTAAGAGACGTGCAGGTATATATGAGAAACTGCTACATATCACAATGACATTATCTAGAAATCACTAAAAATATGGAAAGTTACAACCATTACCAATAACAAAAAAGCCCTTATAACATCTTTTTATGGACTTGATTACAGGATTGCACACATCGTAAGGAAAAAGGGACTCGAATTTAAAAAATTATCAAATATTAAACGAAAGAATTGTAGGAAATAACGGTTTCTGAGAAGACATTGTGTCAGACAAAGAAAAAGTGTTTTTACTTCCGATAAATGGAAATACAACATGCAAGACCACAAAACCACAAAATACAACGTAGCCTATCTTCAAAGAAATGGCAATACTGAGAATCGATTAAACCCTCGAAAATCATCTTACTACTCAAGAACATTTGAGTAATTAGACCCTTGTTTCAGTCAAAGCTCGATTTTATTCTGACATCTCACAATATATAACAACAAAATGTGGCCTTCCTTCGATAACAGACAGACTGGGATTTTCCCTATCTACATCAAGTGCGGTTTTATTATGTACCTAATCCTTCGTTTTGATGTGAGACAATACGCAAGCCAGCGACTGAGGAAAAAGAACAAAAAATACGCTGCACACTATAACAGGGACGCTCATCCTCAAAATAATTCAACTATGCTATTGTGTCTTAGTTAATAAGGGTAATCGGATCCTTTTAACAGAACAACAAACTAGAACCAATGTTCGAGGGATCTTATACAGTAAAACAAATATGGATTATGATGCTTAAGATTCCAACATCGCACTATGTCGTACTACGGTCTTTGGTTATCTCTGCCATGTCAAAGCAGCCTATACTGGCATATAGCAGGCAGTTAATCAGTTTAAGATATGTACTGATCGCAAATTTTCCGGGTTACCCTATTGGCAAACCCTGTATTCATAGCCTTGGCTGACTGCTACTAATCTTATGTCAGGTATCTGAGTGATCGCTGCCGTCAGGGCTAGAGGGCATAGAACATAACAATCCTTAGTTACCTCGATACTGTCACAGGAAATATTCCGTATAGTTAGATGAGTGTAAGTGGAAAACAGTTGTAATTGCTTTAAATGTCAAGTTGAATACTCTAAAAATAAGTTACTAAATATCTGGAGTGATATATCTTTAGTAACGTCCTGGTTATACTAATGAATATGTTATTAAACAAGTTTATTAGGTCTGCCAGCAAAATCTTCGTAACTGAAGATTTTGTGTGATAAGAACGGGCGTTTATATAGTAATCTAAAACTAGGAAATAAAGAAACAATAAACTTAATTATTATTTAATTTTTCAGTCTGTTTTCTCAGTTTGTTTGTTTAACATTGATGTACAGTAATATACTCCATAGCATAATTATTGCAAAGTGCTTTATTGTCACGGGAGAAATTTCACACGTTATGAGAATGTAAATCGAGTGGAAGTAATAAATACAGTTACAAAGTTGTCTATTGGAATTGGACGTGTTAGTGCTACTTAGAGTAATAGTAATATGTCCAGGGATCTGATTAACTAAATGAAACGACTAAGTGTCAATCTTATTTAGCCTGATCAGTCAAATCTTCCGATCTAAAGATTTCGCTATAAAACTTCAAATGTTACTGATTTATAAATAGTACTAATTATCATACGTTAGTAAATCTTTAATCGTATGTTCTGCTTCAAGGAGAAATTTGCATTTTCAAATTTTTGTTTACTTATTATCAAGCACAATTCTTTTAGCTTATGAATATTAACTGATATTAGCTAATATTCCATTCTTATAACGGATTGTTATATTATGAATGCTAACGAGGGACCCAATTATGACACCTCCCTGCCTAAGAGTCTTTCACTTCCTTGAATTGGAAGACTCTTATTTTCATTGCGGTTCTTCTGTTGGAGAAGCGCGACGAGTAAATTCAATGAGCTTTGAGTATGCCTTTTTTCGGACGATGTCTCTAGGAACCCAGGTGACTGAGCGTTAGTCATAATCTGAAAGTTGCGATCTATATAAACAATTGTAGTGAGAAGGCTTTTCTAGGTTATCAGCTTCTAAAATTTCATCAATAATGATGTTTTGCATAAAATTGTTTGAGCTTAAGTCCGCGTTGTAAGGTTCGAGTTCGGATACATGAAAACTAGCAGGATAGCGTCTTCGTATCGTTTCAGGAAAATTTAACTCATAGTTATGTTCTCCTATTTTCCTTTTTACTGAAAATGGACCAACAATGTTGGTTCAAGTTTATTTGATTGATGGAAAAATCCCACTTTGCCATTTTTGACTAATACCTGATCGTTAGGTTGAAAAATCGAGGTGGAATTGTCTTTTGGTTGTAATACTTTGCGTATTTATCATTTGCTCTTCTGATACGTTCACGTATTTCATCGATGGATTCTGTTCTGTCCGGTAAATAAGGAATATCTAGTTCATCCAGGATTTGCGTATCCCAAGCGGTAACTATAGCTTGAATACCAAAAGCAGCATTAATCGGAGCTATTTTTGTAGCAGAGTGCTGTGAAGAGTTATAACATAACTGAGCTTTGAGAAGATAATTGACCCAATTTGTTAAATGTTTGTTCACGTAGCAACGAAGATATGACTCCAAGATTTGATTGACGCGCTCTGTTTGTCCGTTTGTTTGTGGATGATATCCTGAAGATAACATAAGGTGTATGTTATGGTCTTTGGCATATTGTCGCCACTTTTCTGAAATAAAAACAGGTCCTCGGTCTGAAACAATATCAATTGGATATCCAAAACTGGATATGATTTTGTTCTCGAATATTTCAATTAACTGATCCGTGGTTGTTGTTGTGTTACAAGCGATAAACCAAGCCATTTTGGTAAAACGATCTACAATGGTTAGAATTGCATCTTTACCTTGAGAAGGTGGTAATCCTGTTATAAAATCCATAGAATAATGTCTGAATGGTTTTCTGCAATGGGT
>NW_013185626.1:4612-10109 GCF_000004155.1 Schizosaccharomyces cryophilus OY26 | reverse complement strand
AGGTGGTAATCCTGTTAATAAAATCCATAGAATAATGTCTGAATGGCTTTTCTGCAATGGGTAACGGTTGTAATTGACCATATCGTTGATGATTTCGAGTTATATGTCGTTGACATATGTCACAATTTTTGACATATTTTTGGATGTCTGCGGTCATACCTTTCCAGTAAAACTTTTCGCGGATGCGATTTGTTGTGGACATTTTTCCACGATGTCCTCCTGAGACTGGCTGATCATGAAACTGATTGCATATGAGTTGTACAAGTTGTGGTAGTTTAGGAATGACAATTTGTCCTTGATCATTGACGATGAGACCATTTTTCACAGTGTATTGTGGGTTACGATTTATTCCATTAAGAATATTCTTTAAATTCTTGTGATGGAAATACTCCTGTCTCACGCAGTCGAATATGTTTGTGAGAATGTCTGTTTCCACGACTCGATTAACTATTTCAGTTTTGTGATCTGGACGACGAGAAAGTGCGTCTGCAGGTTCATTTTTTCGACCAGGGCGGTATTCGATTTCAAAATTGTATAAATCTAGTTCAGTTGCCCATCGCATGATTTTTGAGTGAGTGTCTGTGTGAACCTTAGTGAACATTGATGTTAAATTCTTATGATCAGTAAGAATTTGAAATGGTTTGTCAGTACCTGCCAAAAAATGATACCATTTACGTAAAGTTGCTATAATTGCATATGCTTCTTTTACCCATGTTGGCCAAATTCGTTGCCGATCTGTAAATGTCTCTGAATGAAACGCGATGGGATGATAAATTTCGTCGTCTTGTTTTTGGGAGAGTATGGCTCCTATAGCAAAATCAGAAGCATCCGTTTCTAATCTAGTTTCTCGATGTGGCTCATAATGTCTGAGCATAGAAACATTTTCGAGCTCTTTCTTAACTTGTAAGAATGCTTGTTGTTGACGATCAGTCCATTTAACTTTAGTGTTTTTCTTGGTTAGATCATATAAAGGTCTCGCTAATTTGGATAAATAAATCGTCGGCTGTAATTTACGAATTCTAAAAATGGTTGTAATCTTCTAAGAGTATTGGGTATTGACCAATTTGCGACTGCTTGAATCCTCTCTGGATCAATTTCAATACCTTTATCGGAGAATATGTGGCCTAGAAACTTTACTTTGTTTGTGAAAAAAATGACATTTTTTCTCGGTTTGCGTATAGGTTAGCTTTCTGCAATCTTTCGAAAACCTGTTGCAAATGCTTTTCATGGTCCTTTTCTGATGATGAAAATACGAGAATATCGTCTAAATAAACGATAACAAATATGCCAATAAAAGGAAGTAACACTTTGTTAATATATCTTTGAAAATTCGCTGGCGCATTTGTTATTCCAAATGGCATAACTGTATATTCAAATGATCCGAAAGGTGTTCTAAAAGCAGTTTTATACTCATCTCCTTCCCTGATCCTAAGTAAATGATATGCGTCCTTCAAGTCTAATGTTGAGAAAACTTTGGCTCCGTTTAACCAATTTATAATTTCTTCGAAGTTAGGTATCGGATATTTATCTCTTTTTGTTATCGCATTTAAAGGCTTGTAATTTACTAACATTCTATATCTATCTGTTCCCTTTTTTGGAACAATCAATGGCACACATAAAAACTTTGAAGAGCTTCGACGAATCCTGCCTTGTTTTAATAATTCGTCAGTCTTTTCCTTTATGCATTCTCTTTCCTTCTGTGTATAAGGTCTTAATTTTGGCGCATACGTTGGTAATTCTTCTGTTAATTCTATTTTCAAATCACTCTCTGAGTGTTCAGGTATTGGAGTCCTAGTAGGTTCCTCAAAAATTTCTGAAAAAGGTTTCATAATTTTTTTAATTTCCTCATTATTCTTAAAATTCTCATCGTGGCTTTCTTTTATTTCAATTTTGCTTAAACCTTCTAATTTGTTCATCTTTTCAATTAATGACCAACCGATAATGGCGTCTTCTTCAATCCTTGGCGATATAGTTTATGTTTCGTGGTATTTTCTTCCTCGGATTTCCACTGGTAATGTTAACTTCCCAGTAACTTTTAGAATGTGTTTAGTTATTCCTACAAATGTTCGGTCTTTATCAAATTCTTGTGTGATTTGTTTTGGTCTGTAGTGCTGGACAACAATCATCTAGTCATTCCAATTTCTTGAATTTTGGTTTATCGTTCTCGCTTTTCTTAAATTCGTCTTTACTAGGAAACCTTTTGTTTAAAGGTTTCGTATTTGAAAATGTTCGCCCATTATGTTTCTCATATCTTCGGAAATTGCCGTAACGAAATTTTTCTTTCGTGATATTTATTGACTTGTCATAATCACCAGTTTCATAATTGTTTCTAAGAAGTTCTTTTCTTATAGCAAAAGGATGTACCATGAAAAGATGCATTTTGAATCTTGTTTCGTTATCTAATTCTTCGAACCAATGTCTGTACTCTTGCGTATTTACTTCAAGTTTCAATGCTTGATCCATGACTGTATGTAATTGAGTCAACCAAGTCGAAAATTGTTCTTTCGAATAAACTTGATTATAAATATTTTTGAATGTTCTATGTGGTCCCGGTTTCTTAACGGATTCTTTTATCTTTTCCTTAAGATTTTCAGGAGATCTGTTATAAAGATATCCTATTTTCTCTCGATCTGAAACGAATACTAATGGTAACAATTCGAAAACATTTTCTAATTTCTTTAAAAAGACTTTTGTCGATTCTTTCTCAGAGTCATATAAGTCGGGTTCTTTCTGATTTAATCGTGAAATGTATACGTGAGCGTTTTCTCCATAAGCTCTGATGGTCATTCTGATGATGTCAGTGTATTCGACGGATATGTAGTCTTCATCAATTTCCATTTGGGACGTTAGTTCTTTCTTTTTCTCTTCCTTAATATCAATCATTCCTTGCGTCACTAGACTCATTCTAGTCGTTAATTCATTGATATGCTCCTCGTATTGTTGAAAATATTCGCTGAGAATATTTGGACTCAATGCGTTCTGAGACATTTTGGCTTATTGATTTGCGTATTCGGATCTAACGATTCCACTTCGGTTAGGAAGATAATTATTTGGATACTGTCATGGGAAAATACTCCGTATAGTTATAAGAATGTGAGTGGAATACAATTGTAATTGCTTTAAATGTCAAGTTGATTACTCTAAAATAAGTTACTAAATATCTGGAGTGATATATCTTTAGTAACGTCCTGGTTATACTAATGATTATGTTACTTAGACACGTCTATTATCCTCTGCCAGCAAAATCTTCCTAACTGAAGAATTCGTCTGAGAAGAACGGGCGTTTATATAGTAACCTAAAACTGGGAAGTAAACAAACCATAAACTTTAACTAATCAGTGACGATCGTTCAACCTATCAAACTGTTTTGTTTGTTTGTTTATTAACGTTGATAGTTGTCTTGTTTATATTATAAATATAACAATACACTATCATAAGAGCATATTTCTAAGTATTAGCAAATGCAATAAGACTAAAGGATAAGGATAAGATATTACAAAAGGTAAACAAAACAAAGAAAATACGATTTCAACAAATCGGAAAGCCTTTCGGAACGGAAGTCTTATATACAGAGAAAGTTTGTTATACAAAGAGATAGATTACTTTAGTTGTTTCAGCGAAGATATATAAAGTATGAATCCACAGTCGAACTCTTCAGATTGGAAAATTCGACTGGTCTGGCTAAATAAGATCGTTTTCCTACTTTCAATTTAGTTAACCAGATCCCTGGACATTACTACCATCTAGATACGTAGTACAACTAAGTCGAATTAACGTATACAATTCTACAATCGTAGATATTAATTCCACTTGATTTTTATTCTCATAGACCGTGAGAATTATTAACGTGACAATAGTAAGTCATATACTCCATAGTATAATCATTACCAAATGGTTTGTAATTTTATTAAGGATTGCTCTGACAGATAGAAGCGCAGACATCTACTATTTATTTTCATCCGACTACAAAATTCTGTTTATCCTAAGCTTACAAGTTTTACCAACCTTTTTCTAGCATAGTGACAAATAAGTGGATACTAATTTAAGATGGATGCAAGAGTTTTTGTAAATGAATTCAATATTCCTCCGCCCACGACTGAAACATCTGAGGATGTTATGAGGTTTTTAAAAGACTTTGAAATTGCTACCAAGGGAAGGAGTATTGAGAATGAGGTTAATGTTCGTCTCCAAATGCAACAGATTCTGAATGTAGCTTCCCAATTCAGACAAAGAGAGCGTACTCTTGAGGATACACCTCCAAGATGGTTTCAGATGTGGGTGAATGATGAAAATGGATTTTCAGGACTATTTAACAGAATAGGTCGAATGGAAGCAAGAATTGACAGAATAGCAAACGTTCAGCGAAGATCCTTAGGGTTTCCTATCGACGTTGTACCTTTTTTAAATGGAGAGGAACCTACTGAAAAATTACCTCAAATTAGATCAGTTGAAGATATCGATCTGTTAACAAAAGATCAGTGCACTTCTTATTTAAACGGGTATGGAATAAGATTTAACCCTAATGAAACTATTAAATTGAAAGAAAGGCTCCGCGATGTTGTCGGTTTAATGAGTGCTTATGATTTAGCTTATCAGTTTTCTGGATTCCCTTAGGATCTATGATTATGAGTATTGAAGAATGACATCCGTAGAAGTATTGTTGTTTTGAGCATACTGCTTTTGAATGCCAAATATTTGCATTTGTCGTGAGCCAATGATATCGGCATATTCTGCACTTCACGAAGTTGAGCTAGTAGGATTGCTCTGAAGCCCCAATTATTTACTCGTAGTCGTTCGCAGTGGTAATGGTACATAATCCTTTTGTTGATTTCTCAAAAGCATGGGCGATGTTGTGTTTCAGTTGAGCATTTAAATTTTAATCCAAGGAAAATACTATAATAATAGTTTACAAAGAAGCAAAACCATACCACTAGTAATCTCGCGACAACTCATTCTATCCAAGTGAAAACCACATAAATGCAAGTTCTTACTAGAAATGCACTATCAATAACATTTTCTGATAAATATTTTTAATCTACTTACATAAGAAGATTCCAATCAATAGCGACCGTATTGTTAGCTAAATTAAAGAAGCACTGTTCGCCCATTTGCTAACTGATAGAATATAAATTATAGAAATGGTACAATGTTACACAACACATACGAAAGCTAAAGCTGCTGATTAACAACGTATTGTACTTGAACCAATTGAATTTTCCGGAAATGAAAATCTGTTAGCTTCCATATATTGATGCAGGGAGTATAAAAGACATCGGATTCAGCTTTTATCGGATTTTTTCTCCTATGAGTTTATTCGACGGAAGCTTTTTGTTTCCTTTTTGAATGTAAATATTCTCAGTTCCACTAAATGCGAAGTTCAAGAGAACTAAAGGTAAAGTCGAAAGCAATTTACTTGTTAAACACATCCAAAATTCCAATCGTAATAAGTAAAATTGAAAGAATCTGGTTTCAGCTGGAAATTCGGTTCCTTTAAGAA
>NW_013185626.1:3637-4512 GCF_000004155.1 Schizosaccharomyces cryophilus OY26 | reverse complement strand
TCGCGACAACTCATTCTATCCAAGTGAAAACCACATAAATGCAAGTTCTTACTAGAAATGCACTATCAATAACATTTTCTGATAAATATTTTTAATCTACTTACATAAGAAGATTCCAATCAATAGTGTTAGCTAAATTAAAGAAACACTGTTCGCCCATTTGCTAACTGATAGAATATAAATTATAGAAATGGTACAATGTTACACAACACATACGAAAGCTAAAGCTGCTGATTAACAACGTATTGTACTTGAACCAATTGAATTTTCCGGAAATGAAAATCTGTTAGCTTCCATATATTGATGCAGGGAGTATAAAAGACATCGGATTCAGCTTTTATCGGATTTTTTCTCCTATGAGTTTATTCGACGGAAGCTTTTTGTTTCCTTTTTGAATGTAAATATTCTCAGTTCCACTAAATGCGAAGTTCAAGAGAACTAAAGGTAAAGTCGAAAGCAATTTACTTGTTAAACACATCCAAAATTCCAATCGTAATAAGTAAAATTGAAAGAATCTGGTTTCAGCTGGAAATTCGGTTCCTTTAAGAATGGTCAGATTTGGAGTCAGAGAAGGTATGCAACTAGTTTCATTATCTAACGTTTGTTTAACCCTCAATAAACAAATTAATAGTCATCCAACCTTTTTCACTACTTTTAAATACGTAGTATTTCTATACTGTAAATTTTAGACACCTTTTAATTTACTTAACTTCAAGATAATCAAATTAAAAAGTCGCTTGGCTATTTCTTCTTACACATTTTGGCTCTTTAAAGGTAAAGCAAATGAATAATAGCATAATGTAAAGGAAAATCGATTTAAGAAAGATAAAGTTTATCATGTTTAGAAATAGAAATAATGTAGCTTTAAAAAATTG
>NW_013185626.1:0-3537 GCF_000004155.1 Schizosaccharomyces cryophilus OY26 | reverse complement strand
GCGAAGTTCAAGAGAACTAAAGGTAAAGTCGAAAGCAATTTACTTGTTAAACACATCCAAAATTCCAATCGTAATAAGTAAAATTGAAAGAATCTGGTTTCAGCTGGAAATTCGGTTCCTTTAAGAATGGTCAGATTTGGAGTCAGAGAAGGTATGCAACTAGTTTCATTATCTAACGTTTGTTTAACCCTCAATAAACAAATTAATAGTCATCCAACCTTTTTCACTACTTTTAAATACGTAGTATTTCTATACTGTAAATTTTAGACACCTTTTAATTTACTTAAACTTCAAGATAATCAAATTAAAAAGTCGCTTGGCTATTTCTTCTTACACATTTTGGCTCTTTAAAGGTAAAGCAAATGAATAATAGCATAATGTAAAGGAAAATCGATTTAAGAAAGATAAAGTTTATCATGTTTAGAAATAGAAATAATGTAGCTTTAAAAAATTGAAGCTTGATGTTCTAATTTAATAGGGTTATTAACTGATGTGTAAAAAAGGGATCAAGTTTATGATGGATCTTGTAAAGGATATTTTCTTCACTATTTTTTCGTACTTTATTTAGTACAATTTCTATGCTTTCTCCTAAAATGAAAATTAAATGTGGAACAATGGAAATTTCTCTTAGGCAATATGTCAACAGACAGCAAATGTATATGTAGTTCTCGATTTTTTATAGCATAATAAGGAATCTTCTCGTGAAAATAATACTGTCACAGGAACGATAACGGAACTTTCTATTAATGTGAAACAGAATTTAGTAACTACTTTTAAAATATTTTAGCTATTAAATTGATTAGAGGATTACTTCAGAAAAGAGCTTAAACATTGCACTAAATTAAGTACGAAGAGAATAGTGAAAAATATATACACTTGACAAGATCTATCGTGTAGTTGATTCCTTCTTTATAATGAATATTAGATAATCCAGTTGAGTATAAGTATGAAACGTCTGCAACGACAACGTCAGAATCGCAAATGAATATCTCTCCATGTCCAAAAATATATTCATTTACGACATCCTTTACTAAAGTAAGGGCTTGAATCGATCGTTATTAAAAACTCTTTCAAAAGATTCCAACACGTGAAAGAACGGCAATTAGTTCAAAAGATTGAATACTGCTTATGTGATGGTCTACTTAATTTCCTCTAAACCATCTAATACATGGCCCATCCACCAGAAGCTGAGATTACCTGCCCAGTGATCCATCGACTTCTATCTTCAGCAAGAAAAGCGACGATTTCAGCAATGTCAGAAGGTAATCCAATGCGATTTTCAAATGGAGTCGTTTTCTTTGCAAACTGAATTACTTCATCCGAAAGTACCCCCTTTAACATATCGGTATCAACAGCTCCTGGATTAACTTGATTAACGGTATGCCCTCGAGGGCCTAATTCGGCGGCCCAACATCTAGTAAAACCTTCGATTGCTGCTTTGCTTGCACAATAAACAGGCTGCTGAAGAAATCCCAACCTTCCAGCAACACTTCCAAAATTTATGATCCTTCCTCCATTTTCTTTTTCTTTTTTGGGAAGGTGTGGCACTATCGCTTCTGTCATAAAAAAGACACCACGAACATTTACATCAAACATACTGTTATAATCTTCCATAGTTATTGTTCCTATAGGTTTTAATGGACCTGCGTACCCTGCATTGTTAACAAGGATATGGATGGTAGGACCAAAAGCTTGAACTGTGGCATTAACAATATGTTTAGCACTTGAAACATCACGCAAATCTGCCTGAATTTTGATCGCATCCGCTGAGGTGCCAAAACCCTTTATTTTTTTCACCAACTGTTCAGTCGCATCAATACTGCTGTCAGATGTGAAGGTAATGGCTACTTTAGCACCACGGCGTGCCAGAGTTTCAGCTATTGCTGCTCCAATTCCTCGTGAAGCTCCTGTAACGATTGCTACTTTGTTTTGGAGGGGCAAGCTATTTTCTGACATCTTAAATGGGAAAGTGGTTTAAGCTCTGAAAGGCTTGTCATTCTGTCTTATATAGACAAAGATTTGTAATATCATCGTATTAGTCATCATAATTTTTTCGTTAGTAATCATTCCATGGGTTAGTCCTATCTGTATTTTCTCGAGTAACAAGTAAATTTATGTCACTTATGTTTGCGCGGTGTTAAGTCAATGTGTCACGTTAATAATTCTCACGGTCTATGAGAATAAAAATCAAGTGGAATTAATATCTACGATTGTAGAATTGTATACGTTAATTGGACTTAGTTGTACTACGTATATACACGCTAGTAATGTCCAGGGATCTGCTTAACTAAATTGAAAGTAGGAAGACGATCTTATTTAGCCATACCGTAAATCAAGTTAATCCAGGAGCTGTTGATACCGATATGTTAAAGGGGGTACTTTCGGATGAAGTAATTCAGTTTGCAAAAAAAATGACTCCATTTGATAATCGCATTGGATTACCTTCTGACATTGCTGAAATCGTCGCTTTTCTTGCTGAAGATAGAAGTCGATGGATCACTGGGCAGGTAATCTCAGCTTCGGTGGATGGGCCATGTACTAATTGTTTGGGAAAAGTTTTTGAGGAAATAATCATATGTTTTTTCTTGCGCAGCAATTTCCGTTCTCATCTTAATTACGCATAATAGAATAAGTTATGATTTATTTTTTTAATTTATGACATTTAATATATATAAACAGATAGTAATAAAAACAATCGACTCAAAACCCTTATGATAAATTAGGATTTCTCTGTATGAAACGAGATTTTCTACAATTACGATTCTGAGTTACACTTAGGAATCCCAATGCTCTATTGTCATAATTAAATACTTGAAGAAGTTATCAGCTTCCCAATGAAATTCTTCAACTCCCTTAAGTATTTTAGGACTTTTTAGTTGTCAAAGGGGTATTGAAAAAAACCTGTCATGGCAAGAAGTAATGAATATATATATAGTCCCTGAATCAAAACGCATATTTTTTTTTTGGATTTACGTGATTAATCAATTTACTTCACCAAGTTATAGCTGTAAGGTCTAATGTATTTCTCACGGTGTTAGTGGCCGATCGTAAAATTTTTTTATGAAGATTTACTCTCGGAATTCCTCTCATTGATTATCCTGTCCGTATTTTTATTATTTGAAGGATCTAATAAAGATTACGAAACTTGGCTAATTGTAATTTATGGCTGTTTTCTTCTCAATTCATTATTCACAATCGAGGCATTTATTATAGTTTACTCTAGCCCTACAGAGCTCCAATCTATCAAGAAGTCAAAGTATATATAACACTGTACTTTACTGAAATTTTTTATAATCAGTCTTTTCCTTGAAAGGATTCATTAAGTCATCATTCTATTTAGACTTCTCTCTAATAATCATTTAATTTTATGTTTCTATAAACCTCAAAGTGTATTTACTTAAAGACAAATGCATTATCAAAAATAGTAGATACAATAATGCTCATACTTAAGAAGATCTGATTCTTTTATTATCAATATTTTAAAGTAAAAAGATACTTAGTCTTTGATTTTTACAGTAATAATCAATTGAGTTTTTG
>NW_013185625.1:1790399-1792748 GCF_000004155.1 Schizosaccharomyces cryophilus OY26 | reverse complement strand
GGCGTATCGGTTTTCTATTGTTTTCATTTTTTTGTTTCTTGTATAATTTTGTTGCTGAACTCTCGAACTTACTCTAAACAACATACGTTTTGCCTAACAAAGAAACAGATTACGCTATTTTAAGAAAAGCCATATAATCTGTATATCTACAGTCGAAAATCTTCAGACTGGAAGATTCAAGAATGCTGGATACAACCTAATTAACCTTTAAAATAACATACAAAAAAAAATCGATATTTCAAAATCAAATTGCAATATCCTTGGAAAACAAGAAAATAACAACTGTCTTGTTTCCACACTGTTTGTAACTGACGAATGGAATAGAAGGTAACATACAAATTAAGTGGGAATATGCGAGAACGTTCGTTCCTTCTATCGTACAAAAGAGGAATATTTAAATCATATATCAGTTTCTAGATATATCTAGAACAGCGAGTTTAATCAGATAAACAAGCGAAGCATTCATGAAAGCAAAAGATAAAAAAACAAGATTTAATAAATAAATAATTAATTAATTAATAAGGAAGAGTAAGAGAAATCAGCAATCTGAACGAACTACCTCGAAATCTCTGGAAGAACCCCAAGTATCCCAAGTCATCATATTTGGAAAATACTAGAACTCATATAAAATGTTTGTTATTTTCTGTATGCTCAGGTATAAATAGGAGCGAAGTAGAGACGATTCGACAACAATTACCGAAAAAGAATAAGTGTGATTTTGATTCTTGCGTGAAATTAGCGAGTGTTGTTTACAATGTCTCTTCAACCATTCTTCGATTTATACCCATTCCAAGACGGACTTTCCGACTTTTTGAGTTATTCCCCTCGCGTACAGCGCCAGAATCGTGTTGGTGACTTGTCACCTGCCATTGATGTCCATGAAGACAAAGACACGGTTGCTGTTGATGTAGAACTTCCTGGTGTCAAAAAGGAAGACGTTCAAGTTCATTACGACGAAGGAAAACTGACCGTTTCTGGAGAATCATTCAATGAACGTAAAAGTGAGGGAGAGAAAGGAAACCAACGTTGGTCCGAACGTCGCTTTGGATCCTTCTCTCGAACAATCGGCATCCCCAGCAGGATCGATTCCGACCGTATTAAAGCCCAATATTCCAATGGCATTTTGAGTATTGTTTTGCCCAAGATTGAACAATCTCGCTCCAAGAAGCAAATCGCCATCAATTAAGCTGAAGGGCTAGCGGTACTGAGTTTATGATGATATGATTGTATTCTAATGAGAATTTATAATGGCATAATGGATTTTTAATATAGCATAGCGTTTTAATGAGAGTTTATCACACTTTAAAGATACTCATTTCAATATTGTTTATAATAAGTAGCACTGTGGCTAAAAATAATGTGAGCTATGAAGTCTAAAATCTAAATTGTTTAGTCGTTGTGACTCTTTATTCTTTGCATAATTTTGCAATGTAGTCTTTAATAATATGCTCATTGATGATTTTATTGGTGGGTGGTATTTTCGGATTACTGGTTGGTGATTACAGACTGTTCATTCTTAGCTTGCTTAGCGTGTAGCATTTCAATTCATTTAGGGTAGGTCGCAAAGAGCTATACCTATATCTATTTCTTTCTTTCTCTCTCTTTTACTTTTTTCACACAATTGTTTTTAAACCTACCTGTATAGCTAAGCTACCCGACTAATATATTGTCTATTGTCTCCTTTCGATGTTGTCAAAAGTGTGTGACTTGTTTTTACGATTTCAGTCGCACTGTTGGGTATAAAACAAATGTAAGTAATAGTGAGATTTGTTTCAATACAAATTTATGTTGCTAAAAGAGAAAAAAGAACAAAATGAGGAGCCTACAGCACCCCGGATTCCCATGTTGTCTCCAACCATAGTACTAACGAGGCCCTCAGACGCTTAACTGCAGTGATCGGACGGGAACTGGTGTTTTCGCCTAGGTATGGCCGTAGACAACTACATGTACATAATAAGCTATATATATAACATAAATTACACAAGGTACTTGAAATAAGAGATATGAGAATATAAGATTTTTATGAGATACCACATAAATACATATCACTCATTAATCGAAATTTTGTAAAATTCATATACTTCTCATACCTGAATGACATGTAAAATTTCAGGCAAGCGCAATAACAATATAAACCTTGAATTTTAGTCGATAACACCGCTACTTGTTATGGTCATGTAAATAGATTGTGCGTTCATAGATGATGCTACGAAGTAGGAAATGAAATTGAAAAATACATGTAACAATATGTTCTACAGTTGCAAAAAATGTTGGTTTATCGTTTCATTCTTTTCGTTTATATTTCGTTTATACAAGTATGTTAATGAGAAGCTTTCCTTTATTTTAGTA
>NW_013185625.1:1787301-1789838 GCF_000004155.1 Schizosaccharomyces cryophilus OY26 | reverse complement strand
TTATTCTGTATTTAACCTTTAAGATTTGTAGTTTCGCTTTCCTACCATAGACACTAACTGTTCCAACACCTTTGTATCCGCCGTTCGTTTTAAAAAGCAAGGATGTGCTAAAACAAAGTAATCTACAAGTTGTGAAAGAATGTTTAATGTTACTTATTGATAAAATCCTAATATTCCTAAGTATTACCCGAAATTCGTAGCGCTGAATTATTATTAGGTATTACATGAATTGGAGACAAAAGAAACGAGAAGTGTAAACACAAATTCAAACACCAATTATATTCACATGATTAATTAGTAATTGTATTCGAACAGAGGAGGAATAATTACCGAGAATGTTTCCAAACAAAATCATCAACGAGGGTGATTTTTCCGAGTAAGTCCGTATATTTGCGTTAACTAGCCAATCAATTTTTTTCTATACTAAGATTAGCAATAACCATATATTCTAATTCAGTTTCAACTTAACAGATACAATTACCAATTACGAAATCCACACTCAACTATATTAATACTCATCAAACATTACTTCGATGAATGATAGCAATAAAAATTTTCTGAAAGGTTACTTCGTCGCTGACACAGTCAACATTATACCTTTATAAATAGGTATCTGAAGGGAAATATAGTTTCGCTCTTGATGCTAGTTTAAATAGGGCTGTTGTACATTTACTTATATATTTTTTACTTCCTTTTATTCAGTCCATGTGGCAGAAAGGGTTTATAATGCGCTAGAGACTCTCGGCGTATTCTCGATGTAACAGAGTTGTAAACTTTTAAAAAATAAACGGTTCTCTGAATATCTAAACGATATAGCCAAAAATATTAGTTTAAATGCTGTACTAACATAAGCGGGCATGTGGTGTAGATGGTTATCACGCTTCCTTAGCATGGAAGAGGTCCCAGATTCGAGTTCTGGCTTGTCCACTTTTTTACTACTATTTTTTAAGTGGATATTTTTTGCATAAACGAATGTCTCACGTTATTGACAACGCAGTCTATTGTTGTGTACATAGCAGATGTCACTAATCGTGCGACTCTCTCAGCACCCTCGATATAACATAAGATTGTTATTTTTTATCGTTACATTTTTTAGTTACCTTGAACAACATCAATTGATCATCGACTTAATCGAACTCTCTACTAATACCTTACTATGCTCAGTAGGTATTATGCAAGTAGATACAAGTGGTTTTTCATAGGATAAGTACAGAAGTTTAAGGAGGTTTCAATGTAATCTTAAAAGGTGTGGACGATTAGTACATACTTTTTAGATTCAAAGCTATTTTTTTAATTCTTTACGTAAATGTAAAAATAAAATTACTCATTATTTTTGAACAACGGGGTCACTCACTAGAGAAGCAGAAGAAAATACCTCGAATAGATACTTTTTCACCATAGCTAAAAATAGCTTAACTTCTGCATTTAATTGCTAGTATCCTTTTAAGCAAGGGAATAAGTTAATTGTCATAAGGACGCAAGATGTTCCATTATACGAAGAGAGTATTTGTTTCGAGATGTTAGAAAGCTAGCTTAAAAAAAAGTCATCAGCCTTCAACAAACATTCATCCCATAAATGTATTGGTGTCTTCTTTACAACTATGGTTAGCTAAGGTATCCATTTCTGCATTAAATTAGCCAAAGAAGCGGAATAAAAGAAGCAATCTAATTCGCTTGAATACATGTTATTCTACATCATTATTGGCAAGAAAAATGTAAAGGAATGTACTAACGAGAAAACATTGAAAATCGAAGACGAGGAACCTACAATCTATGTATGTATGTTGTTTATGCAAGATTTAAGTTTTTATAGGAGCTGGCACTTATTTGATATTCTTTCCATTGTCGTATACGAGTAAAAAAGCTAGCCGAAGTGCTCAGCTTTTGAGGACTCAAAGAAATATTACTACTACTCTAGAAATGCAAATAAAAAACCTTTATAAGTCTACTCATCTAAAAATCTCAAACTGTGGAAAAAAAAAACAAAAAAGAAACTGTGTTCTATAAATCTCGTTTACTAAAAGAACATTCAACAGATAATCAGATTAGAAGAATCAACAAAAGTTCTGTAAATCTCACTTTTCAATTTTTAGTCAAAACATACAGCGTGCTCTAATAGTACGTCGAAATCTCATATATTATATTGTGCATTATAATAAATCGTCTTGTAAAGGTTGAGTATCAAAATAAAGCATAGTTTATTATATTGAATTTACTGTATAAAGTAATATATGTACTGTACTGCGTAGTAGTACACAATACTACGTCAAAGTTGCGTTATACTCAATTTATATTATACTTACTATTCGTTTCTTAAAGATGAGCAAAAGATTTGATATACCACCATAAGAGATGATACTGAAATGAAACAAAACTGTGTTGTGTGAAAGCAATCCATAGACTGGGTTTTCAATCCATTCTTCTTGTCCTTTAAGCTTGTAAAATATAATACTGGCTTCAAAAATAAGCAAAATTGTCTTAGAAGGTTAAGACCTTTCGTTTCAGTATGCAATATGCTGTCTAGTACGTATTTATGT
>NW_013185625.1:1697097-1787201 GCF_000004155.1 Schizosaccharomyces cryophilus OY26 | reverse complement strand
AACCATAAGAGATGATACTGAAATAGAAACAAAACTGTGTTGTGTGAAAGCAATCCATAGACTGGTTTCAATCCATTCTTCTTGTCCTTTAAGCTTGTAAAATATAATACTGGCTTCAAAAATAAGCAAAATTGTCTTAGAAGGTTAAGACCTTTCGTTTCAGTATGCAATATGCTGTCTAGTACGTATTTATGTAACGAATTGACAAGAGATACACTACCATAGAAATGCTGCATGCAAGACCGTTGAGAAATTATTCGACTTACTTTTTTGTAAAATAGTGCTTTCTTTGTGAAATAAGAATTCAAGACAAGCTAATGATAGAGTTACAATGCTTGCTACAGTGTGTGTTGTGCAAATTAACATTAGTATTAAAACAGTATATAAAGAATATAACTGTAAACAACACAAGCAATTCTTCCTTAGTATAGGGGTAGTACACCAGCCTGTCACGCTGGCAGCCCGGGTTCGAATCCCGGAGGGAGAGGATTTTGTTTTTGCTTTGTTATTTTTTTCCCATCTTGGGTTTTATGATTTACGTTGTATTGTTTTTATTAATTTTTTGTTTCAATATCGTAATTTCTGTTCTTCCTGCTTTCCTACTTTTGTTCGAGCTGGTTGAAGATCTTGATTTTTATCTCATATAGTTGTATGACCTGTGTACGCAAGTAGGTAGTGGGTGATACAAACGAAAGAAAGCATTATTAAGCAAGCTCGAAAAGAAAAGGAAAGAAAAGGAAAGAAAAGAAAAGCAAAGAGAGAAAGGCAGCATCCTGGTAAAACAAAACAACAATGAAAAAAGAAGGTATGGATGACCGTGCCAAGACTCGAACTTGGGACCGTCTGCGAACATTAAATGTTAAGCAGAAATTATAACCATCTAAACCACACGGCCTTCGCTTATTAAGCTGGTGCTTATAAATTTGACAAAGGTATAAGTTATGTTTCATTCGTGGATGTTTGACACTTTTAATAAATCCAGAGGAAATCGATAATCCATTTAGAAATGGTAGAAATAAGATGATTTATTACTTCTTTTTGAAAAAATACACGTACTGACTTATGACTTGTGGTCGAATGTAAGCAAAGTTTATATAGCTTCTGATAAAATAATAGCGAATAAGCATTTCTGACATCTCTTCTAAGGCAACCATCTCGATCGTAAACAGCATTAATCATTGAGTAGACTACTTACATTCCTGTTAAAGATGAAGCAATTTCTTTAACTTCCCTTGTGTATTAGCTTCACTTGCGACGAAAATCAGATAATGCGACTTAATAAGGAACACCGAAAAGAGGTGAAAATAGCCAAGAAACGCATATTCCATCATGACCAAATTTCCTAACACTTAAGAGCTATCCTCTATGACTAATTAATTTTTCGCTTCAATCTGGCGATATTATTGACATTTAAATAGGTTAAATATAATTACTCCTACTCTATTGTTATATAATCATCACATGCTTAAAATAAAATATATTAATTAACTATGCAACTTACTTAACACACACTAGTCAAAACTTGTTTTATACGTCCTTTGGCATCTTTAGGCTTTTCTTTATCTGTAAGATCCTCATAAGTATGCAGATTTGTATCCAAATCAATGTGAGCTAAAGATGGTATGCGTGATCTGTCATAGATCTTATATCCAATAAAAAAGAGGACGACCACAATAGCGGCTAAGTAACCTTGGAAAAAGTCACCCGCATTAGGTTTACCGCCGACAGGAAAAAGTGATACATAAAACTGAGCTATTAAACATAAAATGTTGAAACCCAAACCAATACATGAGCCCCAGATGCCCATAGGTGACACAAATCCGAGAGTATCTAAAGAGCGACCTTGCTTTTTCATGGCAAGTCTAAAGACAATATGGCACAGGTTTATACTACCCCAAGAAAAGAAGTTTGCAAGACCAGATATAGCAAGTAACCAATTGAAAATCGTTGTACTTTTACCTTTAGCTTCGTTAATATAAGCGAAGAATCCAAACGAAAGAACTACAATCATGGCCATTAAAGGGCGGCCCAGACGATCTGTATAACCAAAAAAGGAAGGTGCATGCTTATTCAGGGCAAGAGCGTGCAATGTACGGCTTGCTGTAAAAGTACAAGCATTCGCGACTGAAATAACAGAAATTATAATGACGGCATTAAAGACGGAAGGCAGCCCTTTTATTCCAGCTTCTTTGATAGCAAGGACAAATGGGGAAACACTATTGCCACTACTGTTATTCATCAAATTAGGATCATCAGGACTAACCAGTAAACCAACCATAAGTAAGCCAACAACATAAAAAATGGCAATACGCCAAAAAACCTGACGTGTAGCGTGAGGTAAGGACTTCTGGGGGTTTTCAGCCTCAGCAGCCGCCAAACCGACAACCTCGGTACCTGAAAAGGAAAAAGCTGCTGTGGTAAACACAGAGCAGAAACCTTTGAAGCCATGTCTGAAGGGTTGATTCTTAATAATACTACCACCGATATAACCTCTATGATCGGTTGGGACACCGCCACAATTGATAATGATTGCTAAAATAATAAATCCGGTAGTAGCTATAACCTTGATTGTCGACAAGAGAAACTCGACTTCACCATAACCTTTGACGCCAAACAAGTTAATAATAATAATTAACAATAGAAATATGGTAATCCAGGCAGCACTGTTAATTTCCGTCCAGTACTTAAAAGTGATAGCACAAGTGGTTAACTCTAGAGGGAAGGTGACGAAATAATTAAAAAAGTAGTTCCAACCACAAGCAAAACCCCAAGCAGGGTCAATAAAACGCATGACATACGTATAAAAGCCACCAGCCAGCGGATAAGCAATAGCCAATTCACCTAAAGAGTATACTGTAAAAAACATCATGATACCGATCAATGTATAATCAATGATCACAGAAGCAGGACCGCCTTTAGCAAGCGAGCTACCGGAACCCACGAAAAGACCTGTACCAATGGCACCACCAATGGCAATCATCTGCATATGCCTTCCTTTGAGTTTTCTTTTTAAGGCAACACCATCGTCACGAACAGAAGTTGCTGGTTTAAAATCGTTAAATATACTTTCGAAAAAGTTTTCCTTTTTTGGTTCTAAATCTAAAAGTTCACCATGGGCAACGATATTTTCGTTACTTGGACCCAACTTCTTTTCATCTTTATTGTCCTGATAATGCGTTTTGTCTGAAGGGTATTTTTCGAGACCAGTTTCATTTATAGATTGCGACATTTTTTATAATTCTTCCAAAGGGTAATAGAACGTATGCTTTCCCGATTGACACGGTGCAAAAAAATTAAAATGATGATATAACAAAAAAATCAATGAATGTAATCAAGGTCTATCTTCCTTTTGGCATCAATTGTTAATGGACAGATATTAAAATTGCAGAATTAATGGGTAAACAAATCTCGCAGGTCAAGTCAAAACCGAATGTTTAAAGAATCCTACTCACAAAAACAAACCTTCAAGGAAACGAAGACACGAAAAGCTTAATAAAAATTATGAAAATGTAATTTTTCCTTTTCTTGAACTAAAGATAAAGAACAATTGATATGACTAGAAGACAAGGGCTTTTCTTTCTTTAGTAGCTCACCTTTTTGCAAATAACAACCCTTGTATGTATATACGGAATTAGAAACTATCTATGCACATTTTTTTTAAATGAAACGATATAAATACTCAAAATATGTGCAAAGATAAGTGACGTTTTTATGGAGCAGATAAGATTATGCTTGCGTAAAAACGTCAAAGTTTTAAGAGGCGAAATATTACTTTTGTTTCATTAACTTAATAAGTATACGTACAAATATATATATGTTAAGATATAAACAAAAGAACACCAGAAACAATTAGTGTTATTTTTCACTTCTTGTGAAGAGCACTATTGTTGTTACCCTGATAAGCAAATTTCCTTCAACCCCTCGTTTACAGTATCTACCCCAATATCCACATATGTCTGTTCTCTGATAGTTGAAGATCTCCATATGAACCCCTGACAATCAATTTAGGAATGTGCCGAATAACCCTTCTGGTTGATATAACCATCAGTGCTCCATACAAAAAAACAAAAAAAAAAAAATACTGAAGACTTACAAATACTATCAAACTGTCTTTATGAAATCGAATTTAGTCTATGAAGCTTTATTCAAAATTGCAATAGTTTTACAGCATCCAGTAACAAAAATTTTTATTCCCCTTTTCCTACTTTTGTTTAAGCAAGATTAAAGCTAGCATCAGGGAAGTGTTCAAACTTCTCATCAAGGTTACCACGCTTGTTCAAAAACTTGGCGTAGCAGCCATCAGGGATGACTTCACCGCGACTACGCTTCTCAATGAATTCAGAACGGTTGTATTGAGAGAAGCCCCACTTCTTGGAAACAATAATTTTTTGTTGTCCAGGGAACTTGTATTGGCAACGACGGAGGGCTTCAATAGCAGTATTACGGTTGGAGTCCTTGGTACGGATAGAGATCAAGATTTGGCCAATCCTGACACGGGCAACCAAAGCGTTGGGTTTACCAAAAGCGTGACGCATACCTTGTTGCAATCTATCGGCACCGGCACAAGAAAGCATCTTGTTAATACGAACAACGTGGTAAGGGTGGGCACGGACACGAAGGTGGAAGGCGTCCTTACCAGCCATCTTCACTAAGTACTTGTTGGAACTAATACGAGCGGCTTCAAGAGCTTCGGAAGTAATTTGTTCCAACTCGTTAGATACTAAGTGAATACAGAGGGGGAACTCGTCGACACCGGCACGCTTACGACCCAAGTCAAAGATTCTGATCTTGGGATCAGGAACGGCACGGTTATAACGAGATTTGGGGTAAGGCTTGTTTTTAATGTAACGATAGCAACGTGCGGGTCTACGGGCCATTTTCGATTCAAAGGCTTTATGGGTTTTTCTTGTTTTTACAATTCCTTTCCAATACCCATCTAGTCTTTCCTCTCGATGAACAAAAAACAGTCACACCTTTTGTTACCTCAGCGGGTAACGTACAGTTTGTTTTTGTAATAATTTTTTTGACGATTCTGTTTAGCCGTTATAGGGATATTGTTTGTATTTACACATAAAGAAACAAACACGGACTGTTGATTTTTGACTTTAATATTTATAGAAAGTCACTAATTTCTGGGAACTATGAAATTATCTAATAAGTAACTTTATAAGTCTCCATTATACAATCTGTTTTCTTTTCATGTAGTACTTGATACCTTGCGTAGACAACCAATATTAGTAGATCTTGTAATACCTAGCGAATGAACGCCGTATCCGTTATGGTTCGGGAGTAATTTTACATAATGAAATCTATACAATAAAGAATATAAAGCTTAAGTATTGTCATTATTTGAGTTTTCATCTTATCTTTTTTTGATCTAGTGCTAGACTTTCGTCCACAAATTGGCAAGTCGGTTCTGTCAGTAATTTTCCACAACACACCACAGCATAATTTAAATATGAGCCAGGAGGCTCTCACGACGGAAGAATACACCCAGCGCCTTGAGCGCTGGTCGGAAAGACTAAAACGCCAAACCATTTCTCACCTTCCTGCGGATTATAGCCGCCCCGTACCTTCAAGATTAGTGGAAGCCGTTTCTGAAAAGACGCTCAATGATGAGACGAAGGCTGCATTGATCAATATTTATGTTACTGCCCAAACAAAAGGAATTAATGCTACTCCTTTCAATATATTGCTGACATTGTTTATCGTCCTAGTTAGTCGTCTGACAGGTGACGAAGACATTAGCATTGGAACCAGCTCTGAGGATGCTGTTCCTTTTGTTTTGCGGACTTTTATTCAACAAAATGAGTCCTTCTTTGGACTTTTGGAAAAAGTGACAGACCTTGAAAGGTCCTATTCGGTTGACGCTGTGGATTTTACTGATTTGATCAATCATTTAAACAGTAAACTAGCGGGACATGATGAAACTCGTAAAACTCTTGCTCATATTCGTTTTTACAATGCACCAGATACGCCATCCGAAGGCTTTTTATCTTCAACCAGCATGGATGTCGATCTGACTGTCTTAGTATCCCTCAAGAAGCCGGCGGAAGAGCTTTCTTCTTTACGTTCTAAATTTACTTTTCCTGATCTACAACTGAAAATTATTTACAATCAACTTCTTTTCTCTCAAAATAGAGTCAATATTCTTGCTGACCAGCTTTTCCGACTTGTTATATCTGCTTCAAAAAACATTGAAGACTCCATTGGCTCTTTAGATTTAATGACTGAGTCTCAAAGCTGCGTTTTACCGGATCCCACAGTTGATCTTGACTGGTCTGGTTTTCGTGGTGCTATCCAAGATATTTTTGCTCAAAACGCTGCCAAGTTTCCAGAAAGAGAATGCATCGTAGTGACTCCTTCTGTTACGGAAAATGTTCCGGTTACTTCTTTTACCTATCGCCAGATTGATGAGTCTTCAAATATACTGGCTCACCATCTTATCCAAAGTGGTATAGAAAGAGGCGATGTTGTTATGGTTTATGCCTACCGTAGTGTTGATTTGGTAGTAGCTGTCATAGGTGTTCTCAAAGCTGGTGCTACTTTCTCCGTTATTGACCCAGCCTATCCCCCAGCTAGGCAAATTATTTATTTGGGCGTTGCCAAGCCAAGAGGTTTGGTCTTTTTGGCTGATGCCGGCGTTGTTTCTCCCACTGTTGTTGACTATGTGGAAAAGAATCTAGATCTTAAAACTTTCGTACCCTCTCTGAAGTTGTCGAATGACGGTACTTTGACTGGTGGTGTTCTTAAAGATAGTAACATTGATATTTTATCAAGCGTTAAGCACTTAAAATCCCAACAAACTGGAGTCGTCGTTGGACCAGATAGCACTCCTACACTTAGTTTTACTAGTGGTAGTGAAGGCGTTCCTAAGGGTGTAAAAGGACGCCATTTTAGTTTAGCTTATTATTTTGATTGGATGTCGCAAGAGTTTAATCTTTCGGAGACTGACAGATTTACGATGCTTAGTGGCATTGCTCACGATCCTATTCAGAGAGATATCTTTACCCCTTTATTCCTTGGTGCATCTCTTATTGTACCAACTGCTGAAGACATTGGAACCCCTGGACAACTTGCTGAATGGGCCAACAAATATAAAGTGACCGTTACCCATCTGACTCCTGCAATGGGACAATTACTTTCCGCTCAAGCTGAAGAGCAAATTCCATCTCTCCATCATGCATTTTTCGTGGGTGATATTCTCACTAAACGTGATTGCCTTCGTTTACAAGTGCTTGCTACAAATGTCAATGTTGTTAACATGTATGGTACCACCGAAACACAGCGTTCTGTTTCTTATTTTGTGGTTCCTGCTAGATCAAAAGACTCTACATTCTTGGAATGTCAAAAAGAAGTCATACCTGCTGGTAAAGGTATGAAAAACGTCCAATTGCTTGTTATCAACCGCCATGACAGTAGCAAGATTTGTGGTATTGGAGAAGTTGGTGAAATTTATCTACGTGCTGGTGGTTTGGCAGAAGGTTACCTTGGCAATGAGGAACTGACATCCAAGAGGTTCTTGCAGAGTTGGTTCGCTGATCCCTCCAAATTTGATGATCGCACTCCTGAAGATGCCTTATGGAAACAATTTTGGTTTGGAATTAGAGACCGCATGTATCGCTCTGGTGACCTGGGACGTTACCTTCCATCTGGTGATGTAGAATGCAGTGGTCGTGCTGATGACCAAGTTAAAATTCGTGGTTTTCGAATTGAGCTAGGTGAAATCAATACCCACCTTTCTCGTCATCCTAACGTACGTGAGAATATTACACTTATTCGTCGTAACAAAGATGAAGAGCCTACTTTGGTTTCTTATGTCGTTCCTCAAAATATGGAGAAGGATGATTACGGTAGCGGTACTGATACGGACGATGTAGTGGTTCAAGGTCTTCGAAAGTATAGAAAGGTTATTCAAAACATTCGAGAGTATTTGAAGACCAAACTTCCTAATTATGCTGTTCCTACAGTTATCGTTCCTTTAAATCGTATGCCACTGAATCCTAATGGAAAAATTGATAAGCCGGCTTTACCTTTTCCTGATACTTCTCAATTAGCAGCTGCCTCTATTTCTCGTTCTAAAAACGCGGTTACTGAGGCACTAACCGTTGCTGAACAAGAAATGAAAGATATCTGGCATAGCATTATTCCTCATGCTACTGATTTAAATAAGAAAGCAAACTTCTTCGACGTTGGAGGACATTCAATTTTGGCTACCCGCCTTATTTTTGAGTTAAGGAAGAAATATGCTGTTAATGTTCCTTTAGGTTTAATTTTCCGCGAACCTACAATTGAACGGCTGGCTAGAGAAATTGGCAAACTTAAATCCGGAGAAATGGTTGATTTATATGATGTACCTAAGGAAGAACCTAAAGATAAAGAAGTTGCATATGGCAAGGATGCCATCCAACTTTCAAATATACTTCCTCAGTCATTCCCTACCTTCTCTGGTTTAAAGGCTGAAAGCCCCGGGACGGTGTTACTGACTGGCGCTAATGGATATTTGGGTGTTTTTATACTTCGCGATCTAATGACTCGTAACTCAAATATTAAAGTTATAGCCTTGATTCGTGCATCTTCCGAAGAGCACGGCTTGCAGCGTCTCAGGGATAGCGGTATTGCTTACGGTGTCTGGAACGAGAACTGGGTTAAGTCGATTTCAGTGATTAATGGAGATCTTGCTTTAGAAAACTGGGGAGTTGCCAACGAAAAGTGGAACAGCTTATCCGAGGAAGTTGACGTTATTATACATAACGGTGCTTTAGTACACTGGGTTTATCCTTATTCTAAACTTAAAGGACCTAATGTTATGGGTACGATCACTGCTCTCAAGTTATGTTCATTTGGCAAGCCGAAGTCATTAAGTTTTGTTTCATCAACATCTACTATTGATACTGAATATTATGTCAATCTTTCTAATGAAATTACTTCTAAAGGTGGTGATGGTATCCCTGAGTCAGATTCTCTTTCAGGTTCAGCTGATAGTTTACAAACCGGTTATGGCCAAAGCAAATGGGTTGCTGAATACTTAGTTAGACAAGCTGGCTTGCGCGGTTTACGAGGAGTTATTGTCCGTCCAGGTTACATTTTAGGTGATTCAAAAACAGGAGCTATCAATACTGATGACTTTTTGGTTCGAATGATGAAGGGTTGCATTGAGTTAGGGCTTTATCCCAACATCAATAATACTGTGAACATGGTTCCTACAGATCATGTTGCACGTGTAACGACAGCTTCTGCATTTCACCCAGGTGAAGGAGTTACTGTTGCTCACGTTACTAGCCATCCTCGTCTTCGATTCAATCAATTTTTGGCAACGTTGAGTAAATTTGGTTTTGGTACAAAGCAATCCGAATATTTGAATTGGCGAATTGCTTTAGAAAAATATGTCGTTCATGAATCTCATGACAGTGCATTATATCCTTTGCTACATTTTGTTCTTGATAATCTCCCATCGAATACTAAGGCTCCTGACTTGGATGATGCCAATGCTCGTGAGATCTTAAAACGTGATACAGAGTGGACCAAGGTTGATGTATCGGCTGGAGCTGCTGTACTTGAACGAGAAATGGGACTTTATCTGTCTTATCTTGTTTCCATTGGATTCTTAAAGAAGCCTACTCAAGAAGCTGAGAAGGAATTACCAAAGATAAAATTGGATACTTTAACTATGGAAAAGCTTGCCAGCGTCGGAGGACGTGGTGGCGCTCCTGTTTCTAAGTAAAACATATTTTGGGCATTAGTGATATATTAAAAGTTCTTCAAAAATTTAATCTGTTAGTTAGCGATGTTTTTCATCATATTCTATGCAAGAATTATTAAAATAAATATCAGAATTAAATGCTGGAGATATAGGTACTTCCAACGCCAAGTCTGCTGGCGACAATGGGGGTTTAAAATTATTGTCGTTAAATTGCTTAGTGTCGTAAGTTGTATTTTGAAAATCGTAAACATCAGAAGACCTTAAAGGTACAGGAGGCGGCGTGCGGTTTTCCATAACCGGAAAATCTAGTGAGTCGAAAGGTGACGTGATTATAGCTTTTTTTTTAAATAGATTTGAAAATGTAAAAGTAAAAGTTTTCAAGACCATGAGTTTTGCAGCATCAGCCAGTAGAGCAAGTAAACCTAAGGCACAAACAGCTAACCATAATAAAATAAACAATAATGATTGTTTAGTCTCAGATATTACTGACTTTTCAAGGGTATTAAGGACTTTAGTAAGACCGCTTGAAGTAGTTTGTGAAAGTGTCGAATTTGACATGAGAGCATTCTTTAAAGTTTGATTACTGATGGGTTCACTTAATACGTCCCCAGGAAGTAGTGGTAAGTTTATATGAGACTTATTATGAACCCAAGTAAGAACTTAATCTGTTAGCAAATGTGACATTGTATGGAACGAACCTTTTTCAAAATTTTCAATCTTATGATAGAGTAAACAGTTTAAAACATTTTGCACGGCTTTATTCAATATTGTATCTTCAAAGATAGAGGATACGGTAGAATTCACTTCATTCATGAATACACTTAAAGTGTGATTTAAAGAAAGTGTAGTATGCGATATCGACCCAAACATACCGTCGTTAATGCGCCTTTGGTTAGCTAAAATAGCCTGGTTTGTATTATTGGACCAATCATATGATATATTTTGTAAAGTATATTGCATGTCTTGATAAGATATATTAGAGAACGTGCTGTGAGACGTCTCTAAATTGTTCAACTTCCGCAAAGCCAATAATTGGCACAAGCAAGAACAAAGGGAAGCAATTCCTACAAATAGTAAGATGGTGGCAGGCGGATAAAAAATGTATGAAATAAACCATCGCAGGCGAAACTTTAAATGCGCGGGAATAGGCAGAAAAGAAATACTTTGCTTCACATTCCAAAGCAAAGGAGATTCCAAATAGGTCACTAGATCTCGAGTATCTTCGAACATGTTCTTTTCTATATATTCGTCAATGAGAGAAGCTCTCCGCTTCAGTCTGTACCATTTCCAACCTTCATAGAAAAAGTTTATCAAGATTAAACCAATGATAGAAATCAGTAAGCTTATAAAAATTGTATATTTTAAAGTAGTTAATACGGTGTAAACTGAGCTTGATGAGTCGTCCGCATTATTATCGGAACAAACGGTGAATTGTGTCTGTTTAGGTTGAGATATTGACGAATTGTCGAATGTAAAATTTCCAATATCTTTCAAAATAGAGTACCTAGCCAGTTTTAATGGGCCACTGATTGCATTTTCTGTGACGTTTATAGCATGATCAAAATTTATAGAATTGCGAAGACTTTCAAGCTTGGTATCATAATAAGAGGGAAGGCGTAAATTTTTTAAGGATTGGATCTGTGGTATTGAAACATTAGGCAAATTGACGTCTTCGCCTAACCAGGAAGCGATTTTTCGAAACGAGGATTCAGCTTTATATAATTCACTGTTAAAGCCGCTAACAGTGTCTTCTATTCCTTCAGAAACTGCTTTAAGAGTACTATTTACAACATGTTCTATTTCTTCTCCTACGTCAACCATTGCATCTAGGGCACCGTTTAAAGCCAATTGCAACAAACATAAATAGGTACCGTAAGTGAATTCAATAAAGAAAACAATGGTTTTCTCAGCTGCTTCTATTGTATCAATTAGTCCAGATAAAAGCAAGCCTACAGTAGAATTGATGCTTTTCTCCGTAAGCTTAACAACAACGCTCGCAATCATGCCAGGAGAATTCAGAATTGAATTCACTTTTTCTTGCATTATATTACAAGAATAACTTTTAGCTGCCGCCTCGGATTTGGATATATCATCTATCTTTGATTGTAAGTTTCGGTTGAATAGAAGAAATTGTAACAAAATATATAAGCAACATATTGTCCACGGAGTAATCCAGGCTTGGGAGAGCCTTGCCTTTAGTCCCAAGTAAGAGTTCTTCATCTATGAGCTCTATACAGGGTATGAAAAAAGCAATTTCCTAGTTTTGGTCGACATATCGTATTGTGGAGAACAAAGAAACTTTTTCTTATGGTATGGGACTTAAGTCTCTGACGTAGGAAATTATACATAATAAGGAAAAAAGTAATGCAAAGAAGAACCCGATTAATTACGCACAAGACTCACATGGGAAATGTCACGGGAGAAATCTCACACGTTATGAGAATGTTTATTGAGTGGAAGTAATAAGTACAATTGCAAAATTGTCTATTGGAATTGGACGTGTTAGTACTACGTAGAAGAATAGTAATATGTCCAGGGATCTGATTGATTTACTAAATGAAAACGACTAAGAGTCAATCTTATTTAGCCTGATCAGTCAAGTTTTCTGATCTAAAAGATTTCGACTGTAGACACACAAATATATATTGTTGTATATATTTGTAATCGTAATTGGCTTCCTTGATTAAAAACAATGATTATGTAAATTAAATATAAATCAGTATTTCTGTATTCAAGTCGGAAATCGCATATTCAATGTTTTGTTTACTTATTATAAAGCACAATTCTTTAGGCTTAATCAGGCGCCTTAAACATTGGGCCACAAGACCTGTTATAACTCATTTAGGTGCTTAAACAGATTTATTGTAATAATTTTTTTTTTTTTTTTTCCACAGTTATAAGTAAATAGAAAGAGGGAAGAAAATCATTAAGTAATCATTGTTGAATGCGTTTATTAGAAAACAATACAGTGATTCTTCCTAAATGCAATTATGTGAATTTTTGACAAATAAACCAACAATCGACGAACAGATAAATATGTTTGATTATCAAAAGACATTGACTAAAATAAAACCAGTAAAACCGGTTTCATCATTCCGGTAAATAATAGCTACAATAATATATAATAATAAATATTATTTTTTGGTTTTTTGGTTGCAGAACAAGAAAACAAAAGAAAAGTTGAACCTATACGCTACATACTTCTTTGAGAATTTTTGACTCTAGCCAACAATCAATATTCCGGATCTGTGAATCCTTAAATCATAATGGATGAAACTATTAAGCCAAGGTTTATCGATAAAGGTGACATGAAATTGCAAGTAATAAAAGTATTTCAGACAATGCAATCTTTGAAAGAGCAATTGAGAATTTTCATTCAAGATAGCATCCCGAATGAGTTTATAATTATCAACATTTTTTTAGAGTCCAACTTTAATGAAAAAAAAGAAAAAATAGTAATTGAAAATGAAAAGGCTTATTGTTTTTTAACTAGGTACTGTCTGTTTATATCACGAACAGTCGCTTAATCAAATGTACAAGATAAGGTTTATTGTCGTTAGCGTGAATATGTTGAATTTCGTTTGAGAGTGTTATCGTATTTAATAAATAGTGATTTTAACGTTTCCAATATCAGTTTTACGTAGATAATATTTCTTTGCTAATATAGATAGGAGTGCAAACTTTTCGCTTGAACTTGGCATCTTACCTATACTTTCCCTGGGCAATTTTTTTAAACACTGAATTAAGCCCAAATTTGGACTCTACTTTGGAAAACACCCTCTTTCGATACTTTTTTGTAATTCTTTTTCACCATGAATTCTGCTACAGTTCCTGAAGAACTTCCTACTTCTGTAAGTAATATGCTTCGCTTTAAATCAAGTTGGCTTGTCCATGCTAACGAATACGATAGGTTTCTTCTTATTTCGATACCATCCTGATCCTTGATTTTGGGTATGTAACTAAATATGTTCGTGCTTGATATCATGCTTATTGAGCAAGTACATTGAATTACTTCGCGCAGATGCCGATTAACCCATGATTTTTGATTGCGACAGTTATTAACATATCCTAGATCTCAATACAGCCATTTGATTGCTAGACGCCTTCGTGAACTCCATGTTTACGCTGAAATGTTACCATGCACTCAGAAGATTGCTGAGCTTCCTTTTAAACCCAAGGGTGTAATCTTCTCTGGTGGTCCCTACTCTGTATATGATGAAGGTGCTCCCCATGTCGATCCTGCTGTGTTTGAACTTGAAGTTCCTATTTTTGGTATTTGCTACGGTATGCAAGAGCTTGCTTGGTTGAATGGTCGTGGTGTTAGTGCAGGTATTGAAAGAGAATATGGTCCTGCTATGGTTACCATTACTGGCGAAAGTAAATCTGAGGTTTTCCAGAAGTTTTTTGAGTCTATGCCCAAGGAGTTTGAAGTATGGATGTCCCATGGTGATAAGTTGAATGCTTTACCCACTGGTTTTGAATCAATTGGTCAGACGAAGAACTCCCCATACGCTGTCATTGCTCACAGCACTAAGGCTATTTTTGGTATTCAATTCCATCCCGAGGTTACCCATACTCCTTTAGGCTTGCAATTAATTAAGAACTTTGCTCTTGGAATCTGTGAAGCTAAGCCAAGCTGGTCAATGGAAAACTTTGTTGACAAGGAGATTCTTCGTATTCGTAAGATGATCGGTCCCGATGAACATGTTATTGGTGCTGTTTCCGGTGGTGTTGACTCCACTGTCGCTGCCAAAGTTTTGAAAGAAGCTATTGGCGATCGTTTCCATGCTATTATGGTTGACAACGGCTTGTTACGTTTAAACGAAGCTGAAATTGTTCGTGAAAACCTTAGAGAACACTTGGGTATTCAATTAACCATTGTTGATGCTTCTAACGAATTCATTGGAAAATTGAGTGGTGTTACTGATCCCGAGAGAAAGCGCAAAATCATTGGAAACACCTTTATCCACGTTTTTGAACGTGAAGCCGAGCGTATTGTGAAGACTACCAACGGCAAGGTAGAATATCTTCTCCAAGGAACCCTGTACCCTGATGTAATTGAAAGTATTTCTTTTAAGGGGCCTTCTCAAACCATCAAGACCCACCACAATGTTGGTGGCCTTTTGGAAGACATGAAACTCAAGCTTATTGAACCATTGCGTGAACTTTTCAAGGATGAGGTCCGTTCTCTTGGCGAGCTTCTCGGAATTGAGCGCAGCCTTGTTTGGCGTCATCCTTTCCCTGGTCCCGGTTTGGGTATCAGAATTTTGGGTGAAGTAAACCGTTCTCAACTTGAAATTGCCCGTAAAGCTGACCATATCTTCATCACTGAAATTTGCAATCATGGATACTATGACAAAATCTCTCAAGCCTTTGCTGCTCTTTTGCCTGTTAAGGCTGTAGGTGTTATGGGTGACAAACGTACTCATGAACAAGTTATTGCTTTGCGTGCCATTACTACTTCTGATTTCATGACTGCTGATTGGTTTGACGGATTTAGCGTCAAGTTTTTGAAGTTGGTTAGCTCTCGTATTTGCAACGAGGTTGCTGGTGTCAATCGTGTTGTCTATGACATTAGCAGTAAGCCCCCTGCCACGGTTGAGATGGAATAGACACCAGGATTTGATTTCATTTGTTTTCGTTACCCTCACTACTGTAATTATAGCTTTTCTTTGGTTGAAGAAAAAGGTTGGGAGAATTAAGGAGTAATAATCAGGTTTAGATTTATTATATTGCTCAAGCGGTTTTACACATATAATTAAACAGATGGAAGATGAAGAAAAGATAAATTTGACTTAAGCATTCATTTATCAAAACTTGTAGTATAATAGAAATTCAATTAATATTTAAACAATCGTTATACATTAATCATTAACCTCTTTGTTTTTATTTTATCCTTTTTTTTGATAACTTGCAGAGGGCGTAGACTAGTAGTCAAACGTTATTGTTTTTTTTTTCTCGACTACATGAACATGTCACTAGAACCGGGAGGCATAAACTCGTCATTATCGGGCTCACCAGGAAACTTAAATCCCTCACCGGGTCTTGTTTTTCTTTGTGAAAACCGATTTCCAAAGGGATCTTGAAAAGCTCGCAAATCATTGGGCGATGTTGGATCATACCTAGCACCAGAAGGTACATAAGGAATGTTTGGAGGTCCTTCTTCACCGACAGTACTTGTTCCTTCCTCAGGATGAAATATAGGATGATTAAACGTAGGATGCATTCCCCCACTGTTCCCGGAAGCGCCAACACCAGCTGGATAAAGATCATCAGCACCAATTGATGGAAATAGAGGCTTCTGGTTAGGCAAATTCCCAAAAGGAGCTAAAATTCCAAAAGGAGCATCGCTGGGCTGTACATCTACGAATCGAGGATGGGTAGTAGATTGTATCGTGTTCTTCGGTTCCTCAGATGACGGTTCATCCTGATTTTGAGCCTGAATATCTTCGTTTGATGGGAGCACATCATCAACTAAAGACTTAAGATTCCAATCATCTGCCAGTTGTTCGTTGTGAAAAGCCCGAGTAGCTGTTTTATTTGAAGTCGTATTGAGACACAAAACATAGAACCAATCTTTCCAGAAAACAATCTTTACCGAAATATCAAAAACATTATTCACATTGTAAATAAATTCTGCACCATCTGTATAATCTTTTGGTATTTGTGTTAATACTTTTCCATCTGGCAAAACACATTTTTGGAATGTAGTTCCGGCTATCAAGAGTGCTCTATGAAACTTTCCTTGAACTCTCTCAAAATATTGGTTCTTATCCATAGCAAAAGTAATAAACCCAACTCTAAGGTACTTGATATGTCATATCTTCAAGTGCTAATATATATATATAGCAGACATTTAACGCCTTCATACTTGGATAATCTTTATAATATATATAATTATAGAAAGGTTTTCTACATGCACTGTATATATATATATATATATATATATATATTTGTATAGATTAGTTAAAGGCGAAACTTGGCTTACTATTTCATGTGTATAAAGTTTTATAAAGTAAGAAGTTAAGATTGGTAACTAGACCATAAATAAAGCTGACAAGACACAAAGACTGATCTCCAGTAGGGCTCACATTGCCTAAAACATGGATTAAATTCGTGGAATAGGGATATAATGATGATACATGATGAAACAAATAAGGAATCTTCTAAATAAAGGCACAACTTCTCTGTATTCTTCATGATTAAGGCTACACAGGATTAATCAGAGGCTTGTTGTAATTTAGCAAGCATCGTCGATAACTTTCCATTATTACGAAGCCTTGTAAGGTCTGAGTTTCCTGATTTTAGTTAGCATCCACAATAAGTACACTAGATTGAAGTAGCACAAAAATTCTAGACATACCCCCAATAAATTCATTCTTGAAGAAGATGCTTGGGACAGTTCCTTGGCTCGTCTTTTCCATAAGATATGCTAATGAAAGGTAAGACTAGGAAAATATAAAAGTCACTCATGTTAGAATACCTTGAACTTCGGATCCAGAATCTAAACCGTATTAATATACAACGAACCGTTTTGCAAGATACATTTGAAGATGTTCATTCTACTCACTAAAGGAAATTCCTTTAATGATCATACATACCTAATAAGTCTAATTCATAAGATTTGAAAGGAGCAGTATAGTCAGTTAAGGTTTTTTTTGCCGCTGAACAGTAGGGACAGTAAGATTTGCTAAAGACGGTAATCGGATTGCTTGCAATCGCTTTTTCTACAAATAATTTTGCTATAGAGCTCATAATTATAGATTCTACTTTTATGAGTAAGGGTTGGGCGAATAGATATAGGTTTCCGTGCAGAATACAGAGGATGATGAAGAGTTTCGTGTCGTTAAGCAGATACAATGCATTCTGATAATGAACGAGAATTAACTTACTATATTTACAATTCTGCAGCGATAAATAAGAAGATGCTTACAAGTTACTAGGTTAATGAGAAAAAAAAAAGCAACAAGAAGGAGGAAAAGATAATGATCAAGAAAAGGAAAACTTAACGTTGTCACCTCTTTATGTTATGAAAGATGTCAAGACACGGTAGTATATATTTTATTTTCTTTTCTAATGGACAGCTAAAGACTGGAGCTTGTTAGAAAGCTCAATATTTTGATCATTTTCCACAGAAGGAAGGCCCAAGTCTTTGCTACAAAAGTGTTAGCATATGTTAGTTTTGACAAAGACAAGAGTTTTCTTTTAAATTAGAAGCGGCCAATTCATCCACTCTTTTTTTAAAACTGTACTTACTGCATTGCGTAGGCGTCTTCTCCATCCGCATAGTATTTACTCTCGATCCCTTGAACACTAAAGAAAATGTTAATAGGATACCCAGAATTTTTTAGCATACTCAAATTTCAAACTGTCACGGTACAAATGAAGAGCAGCACGATTGCTCTTTCTCACATGAAGACTCATGTACCTAGCACCATATACCTCAACCATAGCTCTTTCTGAAAACGTTAGTGGGGTCAAGATAGTAAAAAAATGCAACCATATAAAGAAGGTATCAGAGGCTGTAGCTTTGATGTAAATTGCCCAATTTGCCTTGGTATTGGAGAAGGACCTCTCTCTACCGAAAGAAAATCTCGTCTAATCAAAGCGAAAGAGGCTCAAATAGATTTTTTTCCAACTACCATTTCTTTTATTTTTGCTTATGAAATATAAGCTTAAAGCGCTCTGATTTCTTCAACATATAGAAAACTGAACTTACGACTCTGAACCATCAATCGTTTCGCAAGACCCAACTGTCTATAAGAGCGCATAACGGATAAGCTAGTGACATGTCCATGAGGAATTCCATCTTTGGGTTCTTCCTCCATTTTGGCTAATACATAGCCAACGATTCTGCCTTTTGGATTTGTAGCAACATAAGAAAGCATAGGCCAAGATATAGCATGATAAAGATCTATAATGGAAGTTAATGTTTAGATTATCAACGTAACTGGAGTTATTTTCCAGGAAATAGTCAAACTTGAGATTGTTCCTTACAATATTTCAATTGATAGTTTTCCGGCAAATTATTAAGATTGCAATGTTGCATTCCCACCAAATCTTCAACGCGAGCAGGACGAATATCCATTTTTATCAAAAAACTTGGTGCTAGTATCCACAAACGTGTTTTCTTATATTTTGGTGGTTGACTTTTGGTCGTCTGGTGTATCTCAGAATGGGTAATACCACATAACTTATGGAAGAGCTTTTATCCGCACTTCTATCTTTCTTTCTTTTTATTCAAGTATTTACTACATGCTTTGAAATCAAAGGGTAAAAAAGAATTTAGTAAAATCTAACACTCTAGGAGTTGACAAGTATCGCTTATAAGCCATTCAATTTTAGGTAACCTCCTAGGAAACAAACTCCTGGGAACTAGCTTCAAAGAACGACCTTAACGATATTGAATTCCAAACTCTCCAGAAATGTTCATTGAGACAACTCAAAGTTTGTTTATCAATGAAATGCAGTGCCATCCAGTAAACGGATAGCGTAATATTCGTAAACTCCTTATTAAACAAAAGAGTACTTTCTCAACTATAGATGTATGTACGTTTAGAATCCAACACCGAACACGAAGATACATAAATGGACTGGATGAATAAAAACAACCAGCTTTACATTTCTCTGGATGCTTTTAAAAGGGTAAAGGTAAACAATAAATATGGAAAACAACGATCTAAGTATCCACAAGAAGTGAAAAAAAGACAGCCACTTCAAGATAAAACGAATCAAACAGCACCAATACATCAAAACAAAGGTTATCCAAACATTCTACCGGATGAATTTTCATATATCAAAACTCCAAAACGTAAAGGATCAGCAAGGTCATTCCAGGACAAGAGTTTTGTAGATTTAGCACCGCTGGATCCAGATTTGTTAAGAAGCTTTCGACCTCTAGCAACGTCGACGCCCAAGAAAAAGGTTAAAACGAAGCCAGAGCAAGCAAGGAATTTAAAAGATCAGGAAGAAAGTGAATTTGACGAGTTAGCAGAGTGGTTTCAATCAGCTTCTAATTTTGAACTCGACCTTTCTGAACCTTCTAGCCAGAAACAATCAAACTTAAATTGTCAAGAAGTCATCTTAAACAAATTTGCTCCTTTTGAAACAGAAACAGATGAAATTATTTTGTTTTAAACTTTACATCTATGCACATTGCAGCTTATGGGCAAGAAAACTTAATGTATTCTGCAGGAGGAAAACATTGTGTTGGTGTGTTTTCCTAAAGAAAATATCGAGTTGCTTTGATGCAAGCAACTCCAAATGAAAATTACAAGGACAAGGATATTTAAGGTAATCAAATTAGGTTTTTATTATAACATTCCTTTAGTGTCATGATAAATCTTGAGCGAAGATTCTCGACTCGCAGTAGGCCCATACATTATTTAAATTCAAATTACACAAGCTAGTTGTAGGCGTATATCGGTCATTGCAAGCAAACGAAAGAAGAAAAGTAATCATTCGTATTCCTATGAAATGAAATAAGTCCGCGAAATTACGTTGAAAGCCTAGTTATAACTAATGATGAATTAAACTTATTCTGGCTTTCTGTACTGCATTTTTTCCACTCGAACTTCTCCATCGAAAATTCGGTAAACGTATAAAATAAGAACAGCCCCCTGAACATCCATTAATACGAAACTGGGTGTTATTTTGGTATCATCGTTAGCAGCCGATACGGTCGGTGCTCCTGTTGCGGAACCAGGATTCACAAAGAAGCAATTATCCAATTCAAAGGCAGAAAACTTATGCGTATTTCCATAAAGAACAATATCAGCATCCATTTCTCTAGCTAGTATACTTAAAGCTTCAGGACTGTCCTGAGGGACAATTAGGTGCCCGCTTGTGTATGCTACTTTGAAAGAGCCCAATATCAACTTTCCAGCTATCGGCGATTTGTTTTCTATGTCATAAGCTCCTCTTACTAGTTTTAAATCTGCGCATACATGCTTTAAATAGTCATATATAGATGGACTCGTCAGGTTTCCCAAACATATAATTTGATTGATTTTTCCAGGAACCAAAAGCTGCCGAAACTGTCAAAGTTAGTCAATTATGCTTCAACCTAGAAGAGCTGAATTGATTCGTTCAATTCACCTAATATCATGCATACCTTTTCAGATAATTTTGGTGATCGATTAGGAATATGAAAATCACCAATTACTAGCACAAGCATTCTATACTATTATTCCTTTATCAAACTTTCAATTCTTCGCGAATTAAAAAACTCCTCCCTTTTGTGGTGGTTGTGTACTAGTCACGTTTAACTATAATAGCTATCAACGAAACTCCATTCGGTCTTTTGATCTTTTTCAAATCCAATCTTTTCAGAGGATTTAGTAAATGCTAAATTTTGTCTTTAAAAGAATACAAGTTAATCCATAACCTTCCTGTGTGGGTTGTTTCCAAACAAATAAATAAACAACAGTCATTGTTACTGAGCATACCATTTTCCTAATATCTTTGGAAAACTGAACCTTACAAGTCTGTATATCAATTGCACTTTTTATGACAGGAACATTTCATAATAGCAGATTATGGCTAGATGGCTGTTTAGATTTCTTCCATTATGGTAATACTATTTTCATATGCTTTGACAAAAGGAAAATGTACTGATATGTGAATGATAGGACACAGTAATGCTATTTTACAAGCTAAGCAGTTAGGCGACCAACTAGTTGTAGGTGTTCACTCTGATGAAGAGATTACACTTCATAAAGGGCCTCCTGTGCAAAACTTAAGTGAAAGATGTCTAGCAGCAATTACTTGCAAATGGGTAAATGAAGTCGTTCCTTACGCCCCGTATGTATTTGACCTTGCGTGGATGAGGAAATACGACTGCCAATTCGTGGTACACGGTGATGATATCTCTACTGACGCTGAAGGAAATGATTGTTATCGTCATGCAAAGGCTGCTAATCAATACCTTGAAGTTAAGCGTACCCAGGGTGTCAGTACTACAGAACTCTTAGACAGATTATTAAACTCGCTGCCATTATCAACTTACACCATTTCTCCATCGAATATAAGGACTTATGAACCGTTATTAAAAAGGTTTGCTTCTGCTCCTAACGGAACAGATCCCTACACTAATATATTTATACAATCCTCCAATGGTCCTGAAGAATTAGTCTCTGGAATATTTTCCGATAAGGTAAAGTTGAGAAAGTCCGCAATCTACCTAGACGGCGACTGGAGTTTGTTCACTGGGACACATATGACGGCTTTAAAGGCTTGTGCAGAGGCATTTCCTGATTTACCGATAGTCGTTGGAGTATTTTCCGATGATAAGTGCTCTGAAAAGCCAGTATTGAATCTTTTAGAAAGGACGCTTAACCTTTTGCAGTGTAAATATGTTTCGGCTGTAATTATTGATCCTCCTTCTGCAAGAAGCTTTGATACATTGAAATACTTGAAAGCGAAATTTGATGGTCTCATTGACAACTTTTCGTATCCTAAATTCTCTGTAAAGGAACAAGCTACATTTCAAGTGACTCTTAACAGGAAACCAACTGATAGCTTTCAAATACTGGACAAGCAAGGATCTGACACAATTAAACAGCGAATTGTGTCAAGAAAACATGAGTATGAAGAACGTCAACGCAGGAAACTTAACAAAAATGGAACAGAAAATACCACTATTCGCGCATGCGTCGCTAGTTGATTATTAACTATAATTATTCTACCTTCTACAAATTGTCAACTAAATGTTGCATTAAGCATCATCACTTCCTCAACATTTATGGAAGCATCATTAAAATAACCCAAATTAGACAAGTGTGATAAACATCAAAAGAAAGCATAGGTATTATACACTCATTTTCATCTTTATGGGGCCCCAAGGTTCGTATCCTTCAATAATAAAATCTTCTATACTAAATTGATCAATTTCTCCAATGTCAGTTGCACCACGTCTAAATGATAACGTAGGGAAAGACTTTGGAGTGCGAGCCAATTGGGTCTGGAGTGCCTCAAAATGATCATTGTAAATATGGCAATCTCCCATGACATGAATAAATTCAGCAGCTTCATAGCCACACATATAAGCAACCATATGGGTAAGGATAGAATAAGATGCAATATTGAAGGGAACTCCAAGACCCATATCAGCTGAGCGTTGATACATCATGCAAGATAACTCCAGCTTCCCACCAGGCTTACTTGGTTCATTCACATAAAACTGGCAAAAGATATGGCATGGGGGTAAAGCCATCTCAGGAATTGCTAGAGGATTCCAGGCTGATAAGATTATACGACGATCATAGGGGTTTGTTTTCAATGTATGAATTACTTGTGCAAGCTGATCGACACCCTTACCCCTGTAATCGGCATCGCAACCGACATAATCAGCACCAAAGTGCCTCCATTGAAACCCATAAACTGGTCCTAAGTCACCGGTTCTAAGGTGATTCAAGCCTCGCTGGTCAAGGAATTCCCTACTTCCATTACCATCCCAGATATGAATACCTTTTTCGGTCAAGTGGTTTGCATCAGTATCACCAGATATGAACCACAAGAGCTCTTCTAAAACACCACGTAAAAAGACACGTTTAGTAGTCAGTAAAGGAAGAGTCTGATTGCGCAATGAAAAGCGCAACTGAGGAGGGGCAAATACAGAATGAGTACCAGTGCCGGTGCGATCAGGGCGAGACCTTCCGTACTGCATAATATAACGAATCAAATCTAAATATTGATTTTCTTCATGACTGGGTTTCGAAGGAACTCGAATGGAGGACAAGCCAGATTGAAGAGGGGGCTGAGATTGAGCAAGCTGACCCGAATGTATGCTTGGAGCAACAAATTTCGCAGACGCTTTCTTGGCTGAAGAAGGCTGAGAAGTGGGAGGTTCTATAATGGACGAAGAGTTACTAGAAGGCAAAGGAGAAGCTTTCGGAGTAACGTCAACGTAAGAAGGCGGATTGTTGTTCTCTTCATTGCTTTCACTATCTTGTTCTTTAGAGTCTTGTTCATCATCTTCGTTGGATTCTTCATTTTCTGTACCGCTGGACTCATCTTCATCCTGATTCTCAATATTTTTCACGGCATTCGGCAACACTTTCTTATGTTCAAGATGCAAGTGTTCCGCTACTTTAGCTACAATGTTTCGCCATTCAGCCATGCCACCCATTCCAATGTCTCCACAAGCAAGGACTTTTTCAATAGGCAAAATGATTTCTGTATTTTTGTAAATACGGCCAATTGTTTCCATATGTTCTTGGGTTATAGGGTTGGTCCACATCATCGTGTTCATAGCGGGGGCAAGCAGCATTGGTTTATGAAGCGCCCAAGCTCGTACCAAAGAAGTTAGAAGATTATCACAAATACCATTAGCAATTTTAGCCATGGAATTTGCGCTCAAAGGAGCAATCAACAACAAATGAGCCCAGCGGCGTAATTCTATATGCGTGATAGGACTATCCAAACCGTTCCAGCAAGTCCAGTCATCAACGTTCGTATACACCTTGACTCCAAGAGACGTGAGGGCTTCGGTTTCCACAAAATTGCGAGCTGGGTCTGTCAAAATAACTTGCACATCGACGCTATCGTAAGTTAAGAGCGCCTTAACGATCATAATCAATTTTATAGCTGCCACCGATCCTGTAGCTGCAACTAGGACATGATGCTTCGAATCCGTAAGTTGATGCTCCTTTTCCATAATCATAGGATTCTTGACAGCTCGCGTTGCAAACCTTGCATGTAAGGGTTGAGACATGCTGAAAATGAACCCAATCTTAGTAAAAAGAAAGAACCTTTATATTATAAATGACCTAAAACTGTCTTGGTGAAGAAAAGGATGTTTCCCTAAACAAGTTGTTTTAGCGACTTCTTTAACACTCGCGTGAACGATTGCGCAGCATACACTAGCCTTCGGTATATATAAATAGAATTTGAATGTGGCAAACTACAAAGTACAAAAAAACATTTAGTCAGACTATAAAGCATAGAATTTTGAAAAACATAGTATTATCGACTGTTTGATATTCTAAACATATTCATCTTAATATATCTGTTTGGACTGTACAGATCACTACAACGAACAGCTGAAAAAAAAATTACATAGTGGAAACATACATAAGTAGAGCAATAACCCCTTCTAATCGCTACAAAACAAATCAACAGCATACAAATCTTAACCGCAAAAGATAACAAATCCATTTATTGCTAATAAGCTTAGAATTGGATAGCAGCACCCTAAAGTATGTTAGTACAAGTTTACCAGACATTTCCATTGAGGCCTTGAGCAGTATTTCATATGTTCGCAATATCAAAAATGGTGAAATAAATTGTGTTGCTCGCACAGCTCTCGCTTTTGTATTACATACCTTGGTCTTCTTCTCACCACCAAGCTCAAAGTGCTTGCAACGCTTCAAGCAGATTTGGTTCTTGTATTTGCAAGCAACACATTCTAAACGAAGGACAACCTTCTTGGTAACCTTGGCCTTTCTGTGGAAGACGGGCTTTGTTTGACCACCGAAACCACTTTGCTTGCGGTCGTAACGACGCTTACCTTGAGCAACCTTAGAGTCGGGACCCTTCTTGTATTGAGTAACTCTGTGCAAGGTATGCTTGTGGCAGTTCTTACCAGGACAGTAGGTCTTACGAGTCTTGGGAATGTTCACCATTTTTTCTTGTTTAGGGTTGCTGGTTGGCGGTGATTAAGAGCTTGACACTCAAAAGTTTCGACTCAAATTGAGTGTTATGCCTATGTGACTGTTTTTATACACTTTAGGGTAGGTTCATTTCTGGACTTCATTGAACTTCTCATTAAGATATTTACCGTACACAATCGTACTGCGTTCTACTTGACAAAATCATAGTAAAGTAAAATGATACTATGAATCAGTTTTACTGAAGTTAGTTACACCAAGTATAAAAGATTTCATTCCTGTATTATGGATGCACTGCTTCTATATATCCTGGTAAAGCACTTATTTATCAATGTTGAAAGTCAAATATTCAGTAATCCCAACATACTAGGTTTGTCCATGAGGTAAGGAAGTGGGTCCTTCTGTTAACTGTGAACACGGTTGATATAATTTACCTTACTAAAGCCTCTTCATATGCAATGTTTGAAATGATGTAAGTATAGAAAGGCAATCCAATGAATCATTGACCACTTCCGTATACATTTCTTTTGCCAGATTTTACGTCAAGGTGACGACTTTAGCTGTTTTTATAAGTTGTTCATAAAAAGCAGAAAAGATTACTCTTCTTCATACCGATTGTCCTTGAAATATTAGTTATTCAATTTGAAAGCTACCATTGACTTCAACCACCGTTAACGAAAATAACATACTCCTTGTTTTTTCATTATGTCTTTAGTATATAGCCTTGTGCCTTATGTTCGTCCTAGTGCAATTGTCTTAGGTGTTGCCTTTGACCATGCTGCTTCCTTTATGGTTTATGGACCTTTAATGGGCGACCTTTGGAAGAAAGCGTAAGTTAAGACCTTTGCTTTTCGGGCAATAGACGCTCTTATAGGCATGCAATACTAACTTTGTTTTTCTAATTAGAATGTCCCCTACTCCTCAACATGTCCATTCTGCTCCTTGCAGTCCCATCAAAAAGGCAACTATAACCTATTCGAGTAATCTCATAAGCGCATGCGTTCAGACTTATTCCATTGCTGCACTCTTGCAATTAACTGGAACCGTAAGTATGAAAGGTGCTTTTTATGTAGGCCTTTATGTCTTTGGAGCATCAGGATTGCCTGATATGGTTGACTACATATTTACGGAAAAGCGAGGATGTTCCTACACATTGGTAAAAACAATTTCTTCGTTTGTGAAAACTGTCGGCATGAGCGTTGTCTTGTTAGGCTATGGTATCCGCCAAAACCGAGCTTAACGAAATTTTAGTACTTTGTTTTCCATCTTTTCTAAAATTTAACTTTAAGGAACGTACAAATCAGTTAGTAATGACTAAATGAATTTATGAACCTCGTATATTATAAGTATTGTATTTTGTTCCTAATTTATCCATCTCTTTGATATTTGCAAAAATAAATTATAGAGGCCAAAACTTCTTGCCAACTTGTCTTTAAAGAACATCCCTTTTAACATTAAATTTATGTTAACGAATTATTCTCATCTTCAGCATCCTGAAACGCTTCGTAGTCGTCTGTCGAAAGGGTATCGTTTCTGCGATGATGTCCAACCCTGGCAATATCTTCCTTCTCGTTCAACGTACCTTTCTCTTCAGCGTTATTGGGATTAGAAAGAGTTGTAGTCGCTGGTAAAACAACATCACTTCTATTTTCTACGTTTTCCGGTAATTCACTTGAGACTCCATCGTGCTCATTATCTATTTGAGAAGGATCATTTTCCTTCTCGTTTAATACATCTACCTCTTCAGCGTTATTGGGACCAGAAAGAGTTGTGGTCGGCGGTAAAACAACACCAGCACTGTTTTCTGTATTATCTTGTAACCCATTTGAGACATAATTATACGCCGTGTTTATTTGAGAAGGATCTAGAATACCCAAGTGAACATCAGTAGGTGAGTTTTCATCCTTTCCTCTTCGCTTCTCTTCTTCTGTGGAGGTAATAGAAATCTTCTCCGTATTGTTAAAGGCGTCCTTCCATAAAATTTTCCGATTTTGCTCATCTTGTACTGAGCGACGGCGTTCAACTTCTTCAACACCACCAATATTTCGTAAATTATCATCTTTAATAAACTCTTTTAGTTCTTTTGCGAACTCATCTTCATGAAATAGAACTTTCTTTCGTTGGAAGGCTTCAAAACGTTCAATAGCCTGAAGTCTGACATCGCTATCAGGCCTCAACTTTAAAACATCCATGTGAATCTTTTCACGAATTTCTTTCATGTCTCCTGCAGAGGGCTTCACGGCTAAAGGCTTGCTTTTTATAGAAGACTTTGCTTGAAGCTCGGCGATGGCAGAAACATTTGATAAAACAGTCGTAATCGAGTCTAAATCTTTGTTCAAATCGGTTATAAGGTTCGTATGATTATCCAAAAACTCTTGCTCTTGCACAATGGCATTCAACTCTTTTTCCCATTGCTTTTTCCATGTCGGTGTTACTTCTTCTATTGCTTTTTGCAATTCATGAATACTACTTTCAATGGATTCCTTTTCCTTAACCAAATAAGAAATTTGATCCAAACCAGGGCGGACTTTTCGAAGCAAAACGTCAGACCTCAAGAGCTCAATTTGATCATTAATGTCATCGAACCTTTCAACTAATGATTTAGCAACAGCTTCAATGGTATCTTTGCTTTTCAAGATATATCCACGGTCAAATCCAAATCCAGAGGCCTTCTCATTAATTATACCCATCTGTTTTCTAAATTCATTCAGTTGTAACGGAATTTTCGTGAAAGATGCAGCAAACACTTGCTTTAAAGAAGCTAAATCTAATTGCATGTTTTTTACTTGTTGATAATTCGTAGCATTTGTCACTACTTTATCACTTTTAGCGGTTTTGGAAGCAGAGGAAGACTGGATTGTTGCATTTGTAATATGCTCACTGCCTAACTTCCTTTCTATAACATTCAGCCGTTGAAGTATTTCCTCAAATATAGAAGAATTATTTATTCCATCGTCTTTTGAAAAGATTTCATAAGGCCGAGTGGCTTCGCCTACAGCTTCAACATTGTCAACCGGTGATTCTTCTGGGACTTTTAATTGTTTCTGAGCAATAATTAATGATTTAAACTTCATGTCTGAGTAGTCTTCTAATAAATAATTCACTTTAGTATCGTAGTCTTCAATGTAAAATTCAAAGGGGACATCTTCGAATTCATTCTCAAATTTAGACTGAAAAAGGGCTTGTAATTTCTCCTGGGTATCAACTGCAAAAGGAGAAATCGCTTTACGGGTCCTGTTGTTTAGTTTTAAGAAATAAACGAAATTCCTGTGAGCTTGTTCAAACTCTCCCTTAACTTCCCCTTTCTTATCCCAAGGTTCATCCTTGACGTTAGCAAAATTCTGAACCTCCTTTGGCGTTTGCGAGTTATCGTCTGCAAGTTCAACAATGCCAGATGGGGACGGCCGTTCATCACCAGAAGTGTAATCACTATCGTGCTTTTCTTCATTATTGGATGTTGTTTCGTCCTTATCCTTTGGCAATAGTGTACTATTGTTTCTAACCAAACGATCCAGTTCTTCAAGTGAATCGTTTTTTTTGCTTTGATACATTTCATTGATTGATATTTCAGCGTTTAACCCAGAAGAAATGGATTCTTTTGTCTCAGCGTCTCCTATTTTAAGCTGATCCTCAGTTTCTTTATTTTCTCGAACCCGAGTTGATTCTCTATTCGGTTCAAAATTACTCTTCTCAGATACTCGTTTACTTTGTTGTAAATCGTGTAAATCTCTGTCGCTCTCTTTCTCGACTTTGTTGTATTCCTCAAAAGATTCCACTTCTTGTGAAGGCCTTCTTATTTCCTGCGAATTTTCAAATCTCGATCCTAAACTTGTAGATGCTTCATTCGGAATTGGGGAAGTGAATGAACGGCCTCTCGGTAATAATACAGGAGTACCAGAAGGTAAAAAGTTGGGAGAAGCAGTTTTACCGGAAGAAAAAGACCTCGTTGCAGAAGAGGTTGTCATAGATCTTTGAGGGGATCGTTGATCCTTTTTCGGCGAAATGGGGGTATTTAGATTATTCATTTCATAAGAGTTATAATTACGTTGACTAGGGTAAGAAGGAGAAAAAGATTGCCTATCTAATTTCATTGAATTAGACCGGGAAGACCCTCTGTTAAGGTTTCGACCTTTATTGAGATCGTTCCAACCAGTTTCTTCAAAAAAAGGGCCTAAGGTTACAGAACGAGGTTCTATTGTTGGGTTACTGACTGAAGAATTCGGGGGCTTGTAGTCTGCTACTTGCGAGTCGTTCAATAAATCACGCACAGATTCAACCGTTACCTCGTTTTTCTGAATAGTATCATTTAATCCTTGTTGAGTATTTTTATTCATCTTAGAAAAGCGTTTACTAGCTCGTCGTTCAAGAGAGGATGATTGCTTAAGAGCGTCTAAAGCATGAGGCGTATCAGAAAAAGCTAGAGGGTTTAGAGAGCTTTTTTCAGAATTTAAGCTTTTATTAATGAAATTATACTCATTAATTTCTCTCCTTTGAGTATTTTCTTCCGTCGACTCTCGACTTGCCTGGGACTCCTTTCGAGGTCTCAAATATCGTGATTTATATAGAGACTGCTTATATTTTAAGCTTTTGAGAAGATGTATGATAATCTCTCGGACATGTGGAAGATGAGCTTGAAGGGAATCCGTTGAAGGATTTTCAGCTAGTGTTTCTTCAAGAATAGAACGTAATTCAAGGGGAAAATCATCCAGGTCTAAACTTTCTATTCCCACTTCTTTAAAAATTTTTATAGTAATGTTGAATTCTGCAACAAGACGGACATAAATAGATGAGACATCGTCGGCTCCTGCAAGCCCTTTGCTCCACCTTGTTAAGCTTTCTAACAACTGTTTTGTAATCACCAGTAGTTTTGTAACGGAGGCTTCAATTGAGTTAGCTATTGGCATGAACTTATCGCCAGAATAGTTTCTAGCAGAGATTATTGATGGTGTCCTTTGTGAACTGGTAACTGAAGGATGACGTTGCGGCGCTGAGCTTCTGGAATTCGCTCTCTGTCTTGAAGAAGATAATTCTTGGTCATTGTTTTGAAAAGACATCTTAGAATTACATGAAAAGTCAAGCCTTAAGCCAAAACGATGAATAAATATTTATACGCATAAGATAAAAACAAAATATTAAGAAAATAAAATGGATGCACTGAAGAATATAGATTTTGCTATAATCTGGAGATGGTTGCGGTCCCACTCTGATAAGCTGTCGTGAAAGAGAACTTAAGGGTATAAACGAAAATCAAGCTTCAAATTCGTCAATACTTATCAAAATGAAGAGCTAATATAGCAAAATTCTATCTTAAACTTTTAAAAGTATACAGGCGTTAATGAGAATTAATAAAAGTACATTGGCAAAACTAACTTCATTATGAACGAAAGGTAGCTGAAGCAAATCCAGAATCAGGTACAAATAAGTACAAAAGCATAAAAGTATGTACATATATATATATATATTTAAAAACCCAGGAAACCGTGTACAATTACACATTACCGTTCGCTAATCAATATAGACAAATCATAAAGTTGGGTATTAAAGGGTATGAATATAACTTTTTGAAATAAATAAGAGAAAAGACAGCTGACCTTAGCTATCTGAATTCTCAGCTACGGGTTCTGCTGTTCTGGCACGTCTTTGCTTTCGTGGTTTGGCATGGTCAGTAGGCAAATTAAAATCTCTTCTCATTTTTGTGCGAAGCCCTGGAAGGGCATAATTGACACGCTTTTTCTCTCGTCTACTCCTTCCATCATTTAATTCCTCAGAAGCGGAGCGACTTGGCTGCTCAGGGCTATCGGGAGACACCGTTTTATTTGTACTTCCTGGAGGCCTGCCTCTCTTCGATTTTTTTACCGGTGGTTCTTCTTTTTTTTCCTTCTCTATAATGTTGTCATCTGCGGCGTGCGTTTCGAAAAATCTCAAATTGGTAACGGTGGACAGTAATTGGAGGTTATTATACGCAGATTCTTCATTTTGCGTTAGATTTAATGTTTCCTTTGTGGAACCTCTATCAGGTGGTGCACGGTTGTTCAGAATGCCCTGAAGCCAAAGCGGGTTAGAAGCTGTTGAGTCGTTCCTACTATTTCCAACTTCACCGTGTCGAGGAGGCTCACTTGAATATCTATCATTCGGTACCCTTAAGGCACTTAACGGCTCATCGCTATCTGAAGTATCTGAAGCAGCAGATATCCTTGATAATGAGTTTTTCCTCTTTTCCGGTAAGATGTGTGAATCCAGATGAGTACTTAATCTATGAGATTCTTGTACATTCATGTCGATAGTACCTGGATTCTGCCCCGATGTAGGAATTGGTTGAAAAGCTAAAGTCCCAGGGTTTTGCATGATCTCAGAATCAGCAGGATAGCCTGATGCCGTATCAGGTTCTTTTGAAGGCAATTGTTGAGGCTCTATAGTAAGGCTAAACGGATTTGACAAAGGAATATTTGGATTTTCATGACCGGTGTGATATGAATCATTACTTACTCCAACTTCCTGGGAACTCTTGGATTTTGAATTTTGAGGCAATTGCGTCTCAACAGAAGCTTCATTAGCTGTATTGCGGGAAGAAGAAGCTGAGAGGTGTCGTTCATTATTAACAGGGACAGTATTGGAATTTAACACATTAAAATTATCCGAACTTTTGGAATTTAAAACGGGTGGCTGGTTGTGCAATTCATTACGGACATTGCTTCCATTTGTTTCAAAAGATTCCGGGGCGTCGGGAGTTATTTCGGCTGAATATTTGACATTCGAGGAAACGTTATTTTCTTCTCTGGACTCGTTAGATGATCTAATGATTTCGGAAGGATGACTCCTAGTTTTTTCTTCAGAATTTTCTTGCTTTTCGTTTCCTTGATGCTTATCAGTGAGTGAACTTAATGATTTTTTTGGAGCGTTGGTCGAAGGCTCGCTTTGATGCCCATCACCATTTAATAGACAGCTTAAGTTTTTTATTGTTGCATCCTCATTTGCCTCTTTTAATATATCCTCAGTTTCTTTAACAAAGGTTTCCTAGTAAAATGGTTAAAATGGGTAAACAAAAGTTATAACCTTACCTCATCCAGATCTTCTTGGTCCGTTTCATACTCTCTTGACATTTGAGATTCCGAAGTTCGAAACAAGTCTATTTGACATTAACAACTGAAAAATGGATAACAGCTATCTTACCTTGCGCATCTTGGCGATATTGACTTAATGATTTTAGAAATGACTCAGCTCCACCTTGGCATTCTGACAAAATAGAATTAAGCCCCTCTTGTAATCTTTCGTTTTTAATTTGTTGGGACTCTAATTGTTCTTCTAAATTTATTGCGACTGATCGAAGGTCTATGTTTTCTGACAATAACCTTTCATTTTCCAATTGAAGTTCTTTTATACGAGCCGATTGGGCTTTGCTTATTCTAGATTATATGTTAATTAAAAATTGATTAGTATAATGAACAAAACTTACCGTATTATTTCCTTGTATTGACGAAGCTGTTTCTTCTTAGCTAGCAATGTTAGCAGGCGTTATTTCAATTCACGTACATTCTTCCAAAGTCAAAGAGGGAGATGCTGTTGACATGTTCTTTTGTTTTTCTCATTTAATTCCATCTACTATTAAATTTTAGTCCAAAGTATAAATGCGAAGTGCTGTGTGCTTGTCAGTTGGTGTTGAGGTACAAGCAGTTGACGCTACCATTCAGACCGTCCAAGTTGAAAGTTCGCGTGTTCTTAAGAAAAACGGAAATATATGATAAATAAAAGATTGAAAAAGTTACAGTTAATATTGAAATAGCATATTCCTTATTATAGAAGAAAGTAATAAGTTCTCGACTTCGAGGTAAACTCATCGGTTATTCTACTTTACAGATAGATTGCATTCTTTATTTCTCAACATAGTGTACCATACTTTAATTTTTCAAATGAGCTCTTTGTAAAACATAATGAAAACAGAAGAAAGTGATCAGCATTATAATCCCCAATTTTCAACCTCATTGCTTAATTCTTCTTCGTTATCATCCCATTCTTGCATCCACTCCTCATCAAGTTGATCTTCGGTTTCAACATCAAATGCAGCAGCATCAGATCTTTCATGGGCTAAAATATTATTTGCTAACTTTCCTTTGGTCTCTTCATCGTTGTTTGAACCTTGAACATTAGAAGATCCTATAGAACGGTTTGCGCTGCTTTCTTTTGGTCGGGGTGTGGATGACGGACGGAAGAAGATGTTAAGAAAAGAATTGCTAGATACTTCAATTGGTTTGTCTTCTTCACCTTTGTTAAAGTCTTTGATTCGATTAAGAAATTTTTGAGTAACCTCCTCGGATGAAATGCGTAAAGATCTAAAGCAAGGTTAGTAAACAAGAAGTTTTTAAAGATTTTTGGGTCTCATACTCATTATCGTCAATTAATAGAGGCACCACGCACGGAAGGAATTTAGTAGCCAGTTCTTTTGTTGAAAAATAGCCAGCCGTGGCTAGCATAACATCCAAAGCGGCTTTTCGGGCATCAGCAATAGGATCCCTAAGTGATTTAGACAATGCAGCTACTAGAACACGTATTCGGACCTAATTGAGTTAGAAATGTCACGCATTAAACGCTTACATGTTGGTCCAAGTATTCTGAAATCTTCCCAAGACAAATAATCGAGTTAATTCTAATGGAGGGTTGAGGATCATTCTGTAGTAAAGCAAGCGTCCGCAGTAGGTCGTTATTTAACGCTTTTTTAGAAATCTACCATAATGGTTAGAAAAATACATCATATAATTTCGTGGCTTACTTTCGGTGCGATTGCGGAATAAAGCAAGATTGCCGAAAATTTTAGTTTTGAGTCATTAAATTTGACAAAATTGCAATATAACAGAAAAGCGTCATCACTTGTTAAGGTTGGAGGCAGAATATCATTATGCTTATACAACTCGTTCACCAGTAAGCACCGTACTCTGTTATTCGTAGTCTTTAGACAAGATAAGAGAGGGATTCCAAAATCCTTTTCAAAGTCCTTATTATCATTTGTAACAGATGCTATAGAAAATAAAATTTCCGAAGCATCAGTAGATGTATCTGCTGTTTTAGCTACCTGTAAAAGTAAAGTTAACATACCTGACTTAAGGGCTAAAAATATGACAGGCAATATTCTTTTTTGAACATAATTGGAAGACAAGAAAGACAAATAGGTTTTAAGCAATCTGTAAAAATGATAAGCAAACAATACTTAGACAAGCAAAACACATACTCAAAAAGCTTTTGACAATCACCCGGATTTTGGATTTGCAACTTGTTAATCATATCGACCATGACGATAAAATTGGATCGAAAAAATCCACCAGGTCTTTCACCAAGCCGTAAAAATTCAGATATACCGATCTGTTGTTTTGGCTCTGGCGAGATCAATTTTTTTAATGAGTTGTGCAGATTCTATATTAGTTAGATAAGACTCTTTATACGTAAAGAATAAACCGAATGCTTACAGCAGGTATGTTTTCTCTTTGGCTAAAGTCGACGGCTTTAGTATAAGTCGGATTAAAAACTTGGTAGACCAAATAAGTAAACTCGATACGGTCTACTTGTGAAAAGTCCCTATGCACAAGTTAATGCCGAATTAATATATAGCCTTACCGATGCAAAACAAGATCCCTCACAATGGAAGAGGCTAATGAGGTAAAGGGATTTAGTGCTTGAAAGTTTTTCTACATTTAGTTAGTATTTCCAATAAAAGTTTCAAACATACTTTGAAGGTGTCAGGATTGGAGCTAGTCAAAAAGAAGTCACCCAAAACCCATTCAAAAGTCTCACTCAAATAAATAGAAGACAATTGGACATTTCCGTGAATGCAATTCTGTTCCTCAAGGAAAGACAGTGCAGACTGTGAATGAAGGTTAACATGATTAAATCCAGCGATGTATTCTTCATCAACGTACAGCCATTCTCCATAAGCCACATATTTTCTGATAATTATTAAGCGAGCTCAACTGATTTGACAATGGTTGGACAACCTCGGTAGCTATGTAAAGTGTAGTAGACTAAGCAAAAAAAGTAGATTAGCAACCAAGTTCTCCCATCAGTAAAACATACATCTTTGTGGGTTCCCAATATTTTAATTATACAAGGATGTCGTATACCTTTGAGTTGATCAGCAGATTGTTCAGCAAGCCTTGTCAACTCGGGACGAGCTGCTATTGGAATTGAAAAGATACTGCACGTCTGACCTGTTTGCTATATATCGTTTGTAAGCATAGATATCATACTTATTATCTTTCAGCAAGCTTACCTTTATTTTTCCGTTATGCAGAGTCCACACCGATTCAGACGCCAATGGTACCTTTTGATCCAAATCATAAGGAAACAGAAAATTCGCCTTTGAAATGAGTGATGCAGCAGACTTAAAGAATTCCATTGATTAAAAGTAAAGCCTTACAAAGATTGAAGAATAAAAAGCCTAAGAAGTCTATGACTATGTGAAATTTAGGTTTTCAAAGAAAAGCAATTTGAACAAAGGTAAACGAAGTAGGCTCACAAATATATGATTTTCTATACAAATCCTCAAATAGAAAATTAGGCAGCTTCCAAGAGCTGAAGAGGTAGTGCTCTAAATACCTCACTCGCAAAGTATTGTGAAGGTGTTCGCCAGTGTGAATGCACAAAAAATCAACTCATAGAAAGCTAGAGAGCCTACTGGTTTTCACTCATACCCTTTTTAGTTTAAAAGTATTTTACTTTTAGGAAATATAGAGCAATTCTTGTGAGATCGCTTGTCAAAAATTTTGTTTACATCAATTAGTGATTGCTCTCTTTATGATATATATATAAACTAATGCAATATACGTATAACAGGCCGTGTGGTTTAGATGGTTATAATTTCTGCTTAACATTTGATGTTCGCAGACGGTCCCAAGTTCGAGTCTTGGCACGGTCATCTATTTTTATATCCCATGCTCTCATTGTAAGCATGAAGGCTGCAAAGAACAAGTTTTTTAGATCGTTTTTGTTTTGTAAATTTATACTGTTCGAGATATTAAAAAGAACAGTATGTTTAATAATGACTCTAATCATATTGTCTTTTTACATAAAGTAATATGCTTCTAAAAACGCGTTTAGTATTGCAAAAAGTATCTAGTAATATGTTTATTATGAAATGCTATATCATATATATATGCTTTTAGCTGCCTTCATTGTCAACAATTCAACAAAAGCAATAATGAATGGGTATTATTTTTTACTTTTTTATGAATCTCTCACGGTTTTACGTACTATTATTTACTTAGTAATTTTTCATTCTGTACAAGTACATCCTTCCATGCCTTAATCAAACATCAATACTGGATGGTTAGACTACTCAATTTTTAGAAAAAGTAAAAATACGAATTTGATTTTTTATAAAATATATAGAACAAACCAGTTTTCGTGTTCATTAAATTGTTTGCTTGACGTACCTAACCATTTTGTACACTTCTGTCCTTTCACAAATGGTTAAGCCAAGGCTAGTTTTCTTGGCTATCGCAGGACCAAAAAATGAACAATTGTACCTAGAAGTTTTTGATTCTGTTGAAGATTCTTCATTATCAAAGTATCAATATTTGAGCGAACTAAGTTTGGATGTTATTCAAGATTTAATTCATGATTCAGAAAGGACTTCTAATGATTGCTTCTTAGGACTATTGGGCGTGGAAGAGGATATAAGTACCTACGCATTTTGTAGTAACACAAATGTAAAATTCATCTTGGCAGTCCGTTCATCTGATTTGGTAGTTCGTGAATCAGAAATCCGACAGGTAAGAATAAGCCAACGTACAATGTTTCTCTATAAAATCTGTGTATTAATGCGATTGACTTAGCTATTGCGAAGAATTTATACTATCCATACTCATGCTGTGTGTAATCCATTCTCGCTAGAGCTAACTCCTGACACTCTGAAGCATTCCCTTTATTTTAATGAGACCCTACGGCAGCTAAATTCTGATTGGAGTAATCAATAAGTGTTTACGTGAAACATCGTGCTGAAGCTATTCATATATTCAATTGTGTTTATTCCAGTTCAGGACGCAGTTTAGATTAACAAGAATCACTTTTCTTTCATAAACTATATGTACATCTATCCATTTCGTGTTTATAGCCTAACTTAAATATCGCATAACTTTACCTTTTTATGTATTAAGTGATATGATACTAATATTAACCGACAAAAAGAACCAAGCAACATACAAACCCTTTTTTCCTTAAGCCATGTCATAAACCTGCAATGAGCCTGAATCTCCAGAACGGGTGATTGATGACAAGACCATCTGTCGCAACCAAGCGTTACGGACCGCATGGTCATAACGCTTTTGACTTAGGAATTGAGGACATCCTCGAATTAATCGAAAATCGGTTTCCCCATGTATGTCTAAGTATGGAGCGGGCACGACCATACCGGCACCGCTAATTCCATCTAAAAATAGAATTCCACACATTTTAGTTAAAAAGTAAATACCTATACCATCAGAGCATTCTCTAGAGTGAATATTACATTCACCAGGCTGTCTTTGTGCTGCGGTAGTAGTTTGCCGAGCACTAAAGCAAACCACACTTCCACATTGCAAACAAACCGCTGGTAAAATTGGAGTCTTATGACACATGCAGCAAATAGATTCTTGCATTATATCCATCAAGCTCTCTAGCCTAGATGGAAGCTTCAAAAGCTCGTATATACCAGGATATTCCAGTCTTGGTTTATTGACTTTTGTGTCGTTTTCAGCATAATGCTGGCACCAACCATTAATTAATTGCAGTTGTTCTGAGCACTGTTGACTTCCCAACCTTGTATATACTTCATCCACCATGGGAAGCTCCATTAGCTCGCAAAGTTGGGTAAGTTCAGTCTTCTCATAAAACGTTTCATCAATAGACTTTTCAAAATAGATATTGAAAAGACTGTAATGCACCAAAGAAACCCGCCTTAGGAATGGGAGCATAAACTTCTCAACCAATGTCAATAATTTCAGAAGAGTAGCTTCGCTTTCAAGAATGTGGCACTTTTCTTCAATGCCGCATGCACGGAATACATGTCCACAGAATTGACAGAATGCATTTTTAGCTGCATCGCTATATTTAATGGAAGGTTCGGCAAAAGTCTCCGTTTGTTCGACGTAGCAAGCAGTCTCAACCACAATTTTGCAGATATTAGCAATATAGTAAAGTTCAGAATAATAAGAAATATGTCCCTGCTTCTCATAAATAATCATTAGAGATACAGTTCTAACAAACTCATTGAATACATCTGAAGAAAGCAAAGGTTTAAAGCTTCCTGCTTCCAAAGTATTCTGGTTTTTGAGCAAAAATTCCTGAATATCTGATTTTCCATAAAACAACTTGCCAAGTTGACGATTTTGAGTCTTAATTAAATCGGAAGTCGCATCATCAGAGCTGTTAACCTTATGGCATAAACTTTTCATGACTGCTTCAGCAAAAGATAAAAGAAATGCCGAATTAATAGAACCGATGTTGCTAATCCAGACTGGAGCTTCATGGCTCTGACTGCTAGGTGTACCACGATAGATTACTTCTAATGAAGCAAGGCTATAACATAACGAATCTAACAGTTCATCTGGTAAGCTTCCTTTTGACAAATTGTCATCACTAAGCTTTGATGCTGAAAATTCCATAACAGAAAAATAGCGCTGGATAGCATCTTGGTTATCGTCCATACGGTTTTCCTCTTTCTGGATAACAGCACTTTGATTAGTGTTAATCCAAGGACGGCTTAAACAATTTTCAGCAACCTTTTTAGCAACGTCCTTCTCTGTGTTAGCCATACAAAATTCGAAACTCTCATTATTTTCAATAGTAAAACTGCTTAAAAATGCTTCCAGATTTTTATGGATGCCAAAATCATTAAGACGAAGACAAAGTCTAGGTGTATGAGTCGTGGGGATTATTACATTTGATAAATAACCGCAAAGAGGGCACATAAAATACCGAGTAGCAGGTGTAGTTTTATGCTTGTCATTTATATATGTTGAAGGGTCACTTCTTCTGAGGAGCCTTGAACTGGTGTATGTGTTAAAACACTGAGTGTGCATAAGATGACCACAACTAGAAACGTAAAGACCTTCAATATTATGGTTAACGGGATATGCTCCCAAAATGCGGCTCTTCGTTTCATCTAAAGCAACCTTTTCAGTTTTTTCGCCAAAAGGACGATCAAGTACTTGCGCATTGAAGTTAGAAGGTATAACAAATAGCTCTCGAAGAACCTGCTTTGTATCCGCTGTATCCCTCAAAAATTTGCTCTTTTTTATGGTACCCAGCATCCCATATGCTGCTTCTTCATTACAACTTTCTTGGCACAATAAGCAATTTCCACGCAGGTGCTCATGTTGCTTAAACGGTGGTCTGTACGTATATTCACCATACTCATCCTCATCATCCATGTTAAAATCACTATTTTGTGCCATAAAGGAGGCTTGCTGGGCTCGGAATTGCTGCATAATATTTTTCTGTTTTTCCAATGCAATCCGCTTTTTCTCTTCTACACGTTTCGCCTCATCAATAGCTGGCTCTTCACTGCCTAAATCTGCCGAGTTTATTTGAGTATGTTGTAGAATGCTAGCGCAAGCAGTAGAGTCGGATTTTTTCAAGGAACTTAAGAAATGATTAGCTTTAGCATGTAATGATTTTAACTTTGAAGAATTTATGACTTTAAAACATAATTCTGCTAAACAGCAGCTGGAAGGACCGGTATCTTCACCATCTGGAGAAACTGACTGCTTCTCATGACAACACTTCGTGTAGAATGCTGTAGAACCAGTAAAGTCATTGATCCTAGAGGAAATTAAACAAAGCTGGAGGACCTCATTAATAATTGTCTCACTAACGTCCACATTTTCCTGTTTAGCGGAAATAAGAAGAGCATACTCAAGAGAGCGAAGAAGGGTTAGATAAAAAACATCAGAATTTACCAGCGCAAAGAATATATCTTGGCCGTTCTTCTCTACAAGCTTGAAGTTGGGTTCAATAACAGCAGCTTCTAAGGGGATGTTCTTTTTATCAGACAAGCGTTTCTTCAAAACAGCCTCGGCCTCTTCTCTTTCATTCTTAGAATAGTAAGAACTATAAGGGTTTATTAAATCAAAGTACTCATCCTTCAGAGTATATAAACCAAAATCGTGAAGCCCATCAGGAGGTTTATAGTTAGTCATCTCTTCTCTAATGGAATCAAATGATGAATCTTCAACTAAATTGCCTGAAATTTTATATAAAAGCGCCGAATAAGCTAAAGGTCCAAAACATAGTTCGTGGGCCAATCTAACCCGTATTGTGTCTTGAATACTCATTCTCAATAAGCTTTCACGTTCCGTTGTTAAAGTTATCATAAACTTCAACAATGAACCAAGAAGTCTAGGGATTTTTTCGGAATCGTAATGCTCATGTTCATTAAATTTCCTATCAAATACCCAATCCGTAAACTCAATTCTTTGTAATATAGCCTTCATCCCTACATCAGGATTTACTTGCGAAAGCACTCTCTGAATCAATAGTATATCTTTATCAAAAGTATACTCCCTGTTTCCTGGGAAGGGCTCACGGAATTCTTGAAGGTACACATAAAGTTGACGATAGAAACGAGTAGTAAGCAAAAGGTTATGTCCATTTCGAACCCAAAGATTAGCATCTACCTGCATCAGGAAAGCAATTACTCTCAATGGATGATCAATCAATGCAAAAAAGGTTTCCTGATCAAAAGATCCTAAAACATCCGAATCACAGTAGGAAAGCACTGTCGCTAAAGCCCAATGTAGAGGATGATTAAGGCTTATAGGGTCAACTGATACAGAAAAAGGTTTAAGAGGAAACCGGGAATTGAATGAATCAGACGGATCATCAGGAACACATTCCAACGGTTCGCGTGGATCGGAAACATCATCTTTAGGCTGAGTAATGGCAATTACCAAGACCTGAACAGCCTGAAGTAAGTCATTGCTTGATGCAGTCTCATAACACGAAGCGACTTGCTCACTCAATTCCGATAATCTATGCATCAAGAAAATATTTTTTAAACGCGTAACATCCCACTGGACATGAGAGTGCGTAGCGCGTTTTTGAGGAGAGTTACCTTGGAAAACGCGCAACAAGTCTATCCACTGATGGATATAGCGAGAATCTTTAGTAACCAAATTTTTTACTTGAGGAACTTGAAGCAAGTATTTCAAGTCGTGGAATAGATTAAATGTTCGGCGGCTCTTTAAAACTTGGTCATTTAACTTTATCTTTTGTACCCCTTCGGTTTCACCAGCACTTGGTTGCACAAGAAGAGAAACCGCGGCTGAATTAATATCCGTTAACAAATCATAATCCTTAACGACAGCCTCGGCAATACTAGGAGTAGTAAAGAACTGAACCGAAAGGAACATGACTGAACGATCAGGTTCCCGATCAGCTAGAACGAACGCACTGGCAAGATGCTTGTAATGAATAGCAAATCTAATACCCATAAGCCTTTTAAAAGCCAAGTTTCTGTTAAACGGAACAACATAGAGTCTTGATAGCAGAGTCCGCAATTCCTTCCAAAACTTCAAGTCAAAAACTAATAAATAATCTAAACGAAGACTAAGATATGGAGATTCAGCTACATCCTTAAAATTTGAAGGTTTGTAAGTAGGAGGTTTTTGCCAATATGAGTTTTGAAGAGGAACTTGAAAAGCCATATTGGGACGAGGCCTTCGGCGTGCGGTAATGATCTGACGCAAGTTGTTTAGTAGCTGGGGATTGAATTCCGGTCTTATAGTTACTACAGTCTGAGCAGTATTTGGTGGAGGAGGCAAAGGCGTTGTAGCTTGTTCTGGCGTTGCTTGTTCAGTATTACCATGCGTAACATTGTTTTCCTGAACAGTAGTATTTTCTTCTTCTTCTTCTTCTTCTTCTTCTTCTTCTCCTTCTTCATCTTGTTCGTCATTAACGTCATTCATTGGGGAATCTATAGCATTTTCGTCGTCTAAGTCATGTAGCAGCTCGCGCTCTGCTTCTGAATCCATAGTAATGGCATTTTCATCATCGTCATTTTCAGCACCAGTAGCTCGGTTAAAATCTATTCCGGCTGTTTCTGCCTCACCATCATTATCTTCAGTTTCCATGTCGGTAATGTCAGTGGGTAGATTATTATTCTCAAGGTTGGCAATGACTCCCAAGAGTTCTTCTGCAGCATAGAACTCATCTTCACTGTCATCGTCATTAGCAATTTCCATCGGAAGATTGCTAAAGTTCAAAGACGGGTCAGTGGGTTTCTCTAAACCGGGAGACCACTGCTTCAGCATTTCATTACAAAACACAGTCTGGATATAATTTGGGAAGTAGCAGACATGAGAATCTAACAAATCCTCAAGCCAGTGTAATAAAGTACTGCAGTCATCCTCGCGAAAAAAATCTCTAGCAGAACGAACATTAACGGCGAGATTATTACTGGAAATAATTCTGGCAATTCTCAATAGCTCTTGGATAGAGGTGGAAGTTTTAATAGAAAATCGACCGATAGAATCTACCCGTTGAGCGACTTGTAAACCAAAGCTTTCGCTGGCTGTATTCACAGCACGTTGAACGCAATGAACGACACCTTCAAAGGTGTTAAATTCATCGTTCCACAGCATTACACGGAAAACATCACAAGATTTATCAACGGAACCATATTTAGCAGTGCTTAGGCGAGACGCCTCCTCATCAGCCAAGACACTTTCGACAGACTGTTGGGCTTTAAGATTGATAGATGAGCAAGAAAAAACATCAAGTACAAAGTCAAGTACAATTCGAACTGTCTCAGAAATCGATTTTTGTAGCTCAGCAGGAATGCATTTCTCAGGAGAACTATCATCTTTTGTTTCTGAGTGGCTGTGAATTTTGCAAGGGAGATCGACTTTCCATGCCTCAGGATCTCCGCAATCACATACGCCACTGAAAGAAGTTGATATAGAAACATGCGTTTCATGGCCTTCATGATTTGTAGAACGAAAGCAGGGTGCACACAATACGCAGGTACTGTCACTCCCGCAAGTTTTACAGCGATATATAACTTCGCCATCTCGGAAAACATGGCCACAAACTTCACTGCCGGTTCCCTTGTTTTGTAGTTCATCAAAATATTCAGGTTCAGCTCGTTGCGAGCTAGAAAGAGAAAAACTTGATGTAATACTTTGTGGCTGCCCTTTTAAGAAGTACTTCCAATTGTTTTCGTCATAATTCAGCAAAGATAGATATACTTCTTGTAAAAGATGAGCTTTCGATTCATCGTTGGAATCATAAGCATGTCTTTCCGCACTCTCCAAAAGATACCTTTGTAGTCGGGTCGGAGTACTCTGCGCAGACTGCTGTGAAACGTTGTGTTCTAGCATGAACGCCAAGTGGTAAGCTGTAAAACGGGAAAATTTACAAAATCCAAAAAGTCAGGACAAGAAAATGAAAAAGTGACTTAAGTAATAATCCTTAAGTGCCTTTCTCTAATATAAAATAAAGAATAAAAAGGTACTATTCAATAGATGTAAAGTCTTTTGCAAAAGTAAATTTGAAGTATATTTACCACTTCCTTAGTAACTAACTAAAGGAATAATAGAAGCACATATACTGAGGTTGCTGATCTCAATCCAATCGACTAAGGATCCTATCAGTGCTTTTTCGCAAAAAAAATCAATATAATCTCTCACGAAATACCGTCAAACAAAACTTTTTTTGCTTCCTATTTCTCCTTACCCTTTATGGCTAAATGACAATCGCCTTAATCAAGACAGGAAAGACGTATTATGAAGGGTAACATTGTAACTCGGGAGTAAAGTTAAAATTTTTAAAGTGCTGCTATCAATGCTGGATTTATCAAATTGATATAAATGCTTTACGAAACATCTGTGACCTAGCTACGGGTCTTCAATAAACAAACCTGATAACTTTTGGAACTTGGAGTATGTTTCAGCGAGTAAGAATGATATAGCGGAAATAGGTACATGAATTTTGAATTTATTTTGAGTAGAAAAAGAAACGTATCAACCATTTCAATATTGATTTCATTAACTCTTGAGTTAGAATTAGAACCTAAGAAAAAAAGTGTCGCGAACCGGGATCGAACCGGTGACCAACAGATCTTCAGTCTGTCATGCTCCCAACTACACCACCGCGACTTTCGTTGTAATCCCTTTTAGCATATAAGTATTTATATAAGACAGTAATGATGTATGTTTTTTGAAAGTGGTGGCTGTTAACGTGGCTGTTAACATAAACAATCCAGATGCAGACCAGGAGGACGGAGTGATCCCTGTTGAGAATGACCGCAATAAATTGGACACTTTACGTTTACTTTGCGTTGAATATCATTTCGTTTAAAAGTATGAACAAGATGAAGACTGTGTGTGTATGATAAATTTTTTTTATTTTTTGGATTCTCAATTAGAATAAATAACAACAGGTATCATTTCTAATAAAGAAGGAAAATACGAACATATTGACTGCTTGTAAAAAAAAGAAAACAGAAAAAGAGAATTTCAAATGAAATTTACTATAGGTTGCTCTAGACATTTATTTCCTTTCTACTTTTTTATATTTACTTACTATACAAAAAGTAGCAATAAAAAATTGATGAAAAAAAAGGGCCCAACCGGATTTGAACCAGTGACCTGGGGAGCTGCAATCCCTCACTCTACCACTGAGCTATGAACCCTTAGTTATGATATGATAAATGGATAAATTATATAACTTAAGGGAAAATGAAGGCACGTAGCCAACATGAATAAAAAAGTATTGGTTTAAACTAACAATCTATCTTTGTTCTTCTACAGCGTCAATTGCCCTTATGAGATCTGCATTATTTTACTTTTAGGATGCTTCGTTTTCTAATTTCGATCAAAAGGAAAGAAGCAGTAGATCATTAAAAAGCGAACATCTAGCGTAAATACTTTGTTTGCAAACGACTACGGTACATCCCTGGTTACTATAGAATATACGTCTTGTGAAAGAATCATTGCCTTTTTCAACTAACCAATTTCGTAAACAGTTCATATGCTAATGATATCAATTGCAATTCATTCCAGCCCGCCTCCTAATTTATACTAATCTGATTATTCGGGCATTTCTAAACAATATTGGTTGTTACAACAAAATTTGAAGAACCACCAATTCATGAGTTTCAAAGTTGACCTCCGAGTGATATGTCTTTTGAAGCTAAATTAGGTTTAAAAAAGCTCAACCATATTCAATAAGGTGTCGCTTGGTATTATTTCATCTTCACAATGGGGAAGAAGATCGCAAATCTTTTCAAAGGTTTCAATCCGAAGTCTCCTTAAATCTTCGAATCCCAATTTCTCTTTGAAAATACCTGTAATCATTTGAACCCAAAACGTTTGATGTTTTTTAAACTTTGGCTGTAATTCAGTTTGTAAGTAATAAATGGCCTTAACCGGATCCTTAAATTTTAGCTCATAGAACCTGAGAAAAGTTAGCTTTGGTTCTACAATCCTCATACCTTTGGATATGCAATTCTAAAAGAACTTGTTCATATACTGTATCTTGACCCCATTCTTCATTAATTTGGAGTTTCCAAAAGTCTTTCAGTTTCATTGGTTTTAAAGGATGAGAGCTAGCATTTCCACCAGAAATGTAGAATGTTTCAGTCTCCCAATTAACTGCCAAAGCATGACCAAACCTGTCGTAAATTAGCCCCTTCCTGAAATTTGAAAAAAATAGATCTTACCTTGCACAAGGATGCGGATTACCGATTTTCTCATTTATATCTATAACCTTTTTCCACTGCTTCTGTTCGATATAATAAGCCCATATACTTGGCTGCAGGATTTTATGATACTCTCGTTGTTCATATCCATAGAAGGCGAAAATCCTCTTTTTTTTTTCATCAAGTGAACTCCGTTGACAAAACGCCGGATATGGACAATCTTTGCCACATTGGGACCAATCATGGCTTTGCGCTTCCCAACTGGAAGTGTCAATAATATGCATGTCTGCAAGGAATTCCTGGTCATGGGTTTGCCCGCCAAAGACATAAATAAGATCTTCATCTGCTGCGTATTCCATACAATGGCCCATTCTTTCGGTAAGCAAATTCATGTTGGCATTCAAAGATTTAAAAGCAATCAACTTTCTTTCCCAAATGCCATAATCTACATAATATAAATAAAAGGTCTCAAAGACCAAGTCCCCTGGATCCCATTTGCATCCTCCACAGACATATAGTATATTCTCCTTTTCGTTCAAGGTCATAGCCTGGTCAAAGATAGCCATTGGACCTTGCTCTATAGATGTGTCTTTAGACAAGCAAGTCCAGTATCCTTTTTTGATATTGTATTTCCAAAAATCTGGTTTGACATCTGGGCTTACAAGACTTCCTCCTGCGGTGCCGAAATAATTACCAAGTAAATAAATACATTGCCGCGAAGAATCTAATACCATTCGATGACATACACGTTTTCCTGGAGGTCTTAATCTGTTAGAAATATAAAGGTGACTAAAATCATACTGATTAGGTCCCAGGAGGCTCCAACTTTGAGTTTCGACGGAGAATTTCCAAAGGTCAGAAAACGTCTCAATTCCGTCCCATCCACCGTAATGGTAAATACTATTGTCCTAATTTGTTTAGCTTTGTGATATTGGACTATAAATGGAAGCTTACTTGAGGATTATAAACCATCTGGTGTCCACTTCGAGGACCGATTCCACGACTAAGTAAAGAGATTTCCTTAGTGAGTATTTTTGGCTGGGCTTCCTTCTTCCATCTTTGACTTAATTCTTTCCAAACCTTCTCTTCAAATAAGCGAATGGCATCACACAAATCGCCTGACTCGCAGATTGCACTGTAAAGCAGATTTAATGGCGAAAGCATATAAGGTATTTGGTAGTGGTGAGCGATAGCTGAACATACCTGACTATTTCCTTTGTACAAGAAATAAGAAAGCAAATATTTTATCGCTTTTGTTTCTAGTTCCTTGACTCGTTGTTTTTCAGTGGCCGACAAACAATGAGGAGCATTATATCCATGCAGTTCAACATACCATATACTAAGGTTAAATTCAGGGGCATGTGCCTGTAGAGGAACGATTTTAATATATTTGCAAGCAAATGGAAAAACATTTGAGTTCTCTTTTTGTGACTGAAGAGTGAAAGCTTCTGTGTTTGAGTCATTGGTAAGACCGGCTTTAAGAAGTAGTAAAAGATGCCACTGATCTCTGCCGCCATAGACTGCAAATCTAACTTGTTAAAAACAAACTCCAAATATCGATTGTTTAGGCTTTACATACTCTTTCAAATTACAAAGATGCGGTGCACAATATTTTCCGAACAAAATGTCTGTGACCACGCAGGGTTCTTTTAATTTTAATAAGATAAACTGCGTATCTAGTTTTGAGAAGAATTTGGAGTTTGCGCAACTCCAACGGCTTTCGACTTTTCGAGGTTCATGTTTGGCAATATTGTACGGATGATATTTCCCAGAATAACTTGACCAGTCATGAATAGTATAAGGAAGAATTTTCTTTTCCATTAACTCAAATACTAAATTCCAGCCTGTTTGGAAGACTTACCTAACAAGTGGTTTTGTGTAAGTTCTGCTACGAATGTAAACAAACATGGGAAAGTGCATTTACGAAATAAAACCGAGAAAATCACACGAAAACGAAGTGAATACTTTTGGAATAGGGTTTCATTTCTAAAGGAAGAAGGTCTACTAATTTAAACGACACATTTTTGATTCTTTTCAGTTTGTTTACACGTTAAGTAAACAAAGCCGAAACAGGATGAGAGGACCATTCACAGACGAATAAAAAGATTAATCTGACCCCTTTAAAAGAATAAAAAGAGCAACAAAAAAAGCCTACAGCACCTCGGATTCCCATGTTGTCTCCAACCATAGTACTAACGAGGCCCTCAGACGCTTAACTGCAGTGATCGGACGGGAATTGGTGTTTTCGCCTAGGTATGGCCGTAGACAATTATACATTTCACTAAAAACCTTTATCTCTTGACGGGTGATTACCGTGTAGACAGTCTTATCATTGCTTTCAATATAAGTATTATGCTCAATTCTGCGATCAGTGCGAACGTTACAACACTTTCAATCCATGTTTTTTTCTGAAAGCCCAAAGTTATGTCTGCACATAAAGTGCAGTCTACTTCTTGAATCGGTTAGAAAATTTTTTATACGAACAACAACCAAGCCACGTAGAAAATTTACGCGTCATAGAGGACCTGTTGATGCCAACTCTCATTCTGTTTTCTAGGAAGGGTTGTGATGTTGGTTATTGAAGTTGGTCTTTTGTCTAGTAAACAATACTTATTGAATGAATAGCAAGGTACATTCAGACTTGCGGACTCAGTAATGAGTATGTTTACTTTTTCTTGTTTGTTTCAAAGTAATCGAAGTCAAGCTTAATGCATCTCTTCTTCTGCTTTTTTATTGGGTTTGTATTTAGCTTTGTTTGTAAATAGGAATGGATTGTTTACATTTTGTTACCCCAGCAACACCAGCTCCTTAAAGTAAAAGGACGCACACGTCTTTATTTATAAACATAACAATCATTCCTCCTAAAGATTTTTACTGCCATTATTAGGCGCCGCTATACCGTTAAGCTTTACATTTCTAAAAAATTTCACAGTGTTTTAGTTAACGGTATTTTCTAATTAACAACAATTCACAGCTTAACGACGAGAGTTTCATAAGTGTAACTTAATTTAGGCGTCCCTCTTTTGATATTGTTTTGTGCAATCGGTTTCATTCCATTCCTTTCTTTTCGTAACGTTGCATATCTTACAATTAAACAAGTCTTCTTTGTAAACATTGGATTCAGTTTTCGTTTATCAAGATTTCCTTCAAAAAGGTAAACCTTACAGAAAAGATATATCTTGGCTGTCTTCTATTTTGATTTCTGGTAGAAAGTATGGGGCTTAAACTACTTAAATTTGTGTTTATGGGATCGGCCGTCTTGTGTACCTTAGTAGGCGGTCTTTTATCCATTCTCTGTATTATCAACCAAACACAACATAACGTTGCTTTTCAAAATATATACTTCGTTCAGCTCAACACCACCTCGATGTTTTCTGTTAACAATGCTACCGAGCTTACAAAATCGATAGGAGATCAAATTCAAGGTGATCTGGCAACTCAATTGTCTTCTGAACTTCAAAATGATAACGAGCAGATTCAAGCTATAATCACGGAGCTGGAAAAGCAAATGAAACAAATTTCAGGCATTCCCGATTGGTATTCTATTGGTCTCTGGAATTACTGTAAAGGCAACGCAACAGACTACACAAATCCTACTTGGTGTAGTAAGCCTTCGCCAAAATACTACTTTAATCCTATCAACATGCTCGAAAACGATCTTTCGAATGCTGCGAAAACCCAGATCAATCTCCGTTTATCTGACGAAGCCGAATACGGTCTGAAAATTTCCAAAGGGATTTGTTATGCTCTGCGAGCTATGTATATCTTAGGTTTTATGTTTTTCATTTTCACACTTGCTTCAGTATTAATCTCTTGGTGCCCTTTTTTTGGTCCTCTTTTAGTCTCTGTAAGCTGCTTCTTCGCTGCAGCCTTTACATTTGTAGCTGCAGTAATGGCCATTGCTTTTTATCGGGTTGCTAGTTCTAAACTCGAGGAGAATCTAACTATGTTGAACATTCCAATTATCTTAGGGAAAAAAATTTACGCATATTCGTTTATTTCCGCAGCTGCTGGTTTGGCAGCTCTAGTTTTGTTCTTTCTTGCCAATTTAAGTACTTATTCCCCTGTTTAATTCTACTTATTTATTAGGTTCATCCATTTTTTATTATATGGTTCCTTCACTCAAAAACCACTTTCTGTTACTTTCGTACAATGATACAATCGTGTATCTATTCCAGCTTATTTCGCTCTTTCGCTATTTTTCTTCATATTGCTTAATTTTCATAGATTATAATAAATTATTCAGCACAAATTCCTATCAAGTAGTCTATAGTGCAAAAAGATATTGTATCAAAAGAGTGTATCTGAAATTAAATTTTCATAGTTGTCAAGGAAATTCTTTGTCCTCCGCGATTAATTCTCTGATCCATGTTAAATAATCCATTCCCTCAGTGCGTTTCTTCATGTTTGTTTCCAAAAAATTCACAAAATTTGGACGGACTTGGCTTTTCATTAAGTCTTCCACTGTAACATAGGATTTTCCATCAGCAACGTCACAAAAGGCGTACAAAACTTGACGGGCACTGTCACGATCTTCTAGTTCCTCCATCACGACTTCTGTAAAACGTTCGCATGTAACCCCTTCTTCGCCATTCGATGCTCTCTCAAATAAGGCCATACCTTCTTCCGAGTCATAAACTAAACCCAATGAAGCCAATGCAGCATAAAATTCCAGCTCGTTCAACATATTTGACTTCTTCTTCTCGAAATGACGAAAGACGGTCGCTATACCATCTAATTCTTGCTTTGAGAGTGTACGTTTCTCTCTTTCCAAAATTTCATTTTGCAAGTACTTTATTTTATGAGCAATAATTTCAGCTGTAACACTGTATTCGTGTTCCAAATCATCATAGGAAAACAACGTGTAGTCGTTTTCTTCTATACCTGCTTCCTTACAATTGTCAGAATGTACCTTCACGCTAGCTAGTTCGATTTCCAAAGGGCCCAGATGCTCTTGTAAAAACTCAACGTGCTCTAACTGATCCCTCCATTCTCCTTGAAGGTTAGAAATCTCGTTTGAAATGGTTGAGAGCATTTTTGAGAAACTGTTTGCACGTTCTGCAAATGAAATACGCATGCTTTCTTTAATTTCTCTCATACGGGTATTAATTAACTTGGAGCGATCTGCTTCCTCAGTCAGAAAATCTTTCCATTCGCGTTCCAGATCCACGATCTTCAAGCCAGCAGGAGGCTCATATATTCGAAGTTGATAAGTTTTCAAACTCGTCTGTATTGTTGCTAGTAGTGACTCAAGATCAATTTTCTCTTTTACCCATTCTCGTTTTTCAGCTGCTTTAAAACCAACGAAATCCCGAGAATGAGCCTTAACGTCAGAATATGTGTTCTCAAAAGTAGAGGCTTTCCAGTACTCACGAACTCGAGAAATACTCTCTAGAAGTCGTTTCATACGAGTCTCATAGTCTTCCTGCATCGCACGTGTTAACATTAAAACTTCAGTAAATCTCTCAACTCTCCTCGCTGCAGTCTCAACTTTATCTAAAGTAGAAAAAGCATGAAAGTATTCGGCAATGTAAGTCATAATACTGCGTTCATCGGGACGATCGACATCACAAACGTCCTCGACATCAATCAAACGAGGGATACCAATATGCTCTTGGGCAATATCAAATGCTAGTTGCATATTTTTTCGATTCTCTTTTTTGTCTAGTTCATGGTAGTTTAACAGATCTGGTCGGTGCTTGTGAATTAAAGCGCAGAACGCCAAGCCGTTTGTCCAACTTCTAGAGAAATCATGAATCTCCACCTCTGGGCGATATTTTGCTGTTTTTCGTTGACACCATAACAGCAAACCTTCTTTAGCAGTCAAACCTTCTTCATTAATATCAGCAATTGTGAATCTTAAAATCAAAGTCCAGATAAGACCGAGAATCAATTTTAGATTTCCATCAACAATGTCTAAAATAAATTAGTTTTCAATCTTATGAAAAGAGACGAAATATTTCCCTAATTTGATAATGTCAACCCCATTCAGTTACGGTTTGTCCGTGTAAACAAAGTACTGGAATCGCAAAACTTTATAGGAAAGGAGTTGTATTACCATATTATTTCTTTATTATTCATACCAGCTGGACCAATGTTTGTTAAAGGCATTCCTTTACTCTTAATATATTCCAAGGCCTTATTGACATTTTCAAGTTTGTGTAAACGGAGACGAGGCTTTCGATTGTATTTTCCTAATTGTTCATCACCTATTATTTCTAACAGCTGAATCAACAGTATTCCGTCTGATAAATCTTTCCCAAGGTCAAAAACCGCAGGTAAATCGTGTAATGAAAGTTTTGTGTTAAACCTGTATTTATTTCGCGTGTTAATTCACATCTTTTTGATTATTTACTTACCATTTTGTAAAAGTTCTATTCTGCACGTTCTGCCATTGATTTGCTTGCATCAAAGGTAACTTTTCGTGGTAACTATGTTTTGGTGAGAGTAAATATTACAAGAAGGTAGGGACTATAAGTTAGGGGAAGTTATAAGTTGTACTGATTGATTCGTATCAATTTTATATCTTCTAAAATAAATGTATTTAATAATTATATTTTTAAGCTTTATTAACTTGCGTAAAACAAGCAGCGTCCATATCCATGTCGAATTCGAAAACTTGTCAGTAATAAAGTCCTATATTCGACATACTCTTCCTTTGTTATTCTTAGATTCTTATAATATATTAGATTAAATTAGCTGCTAGAACTTGATTCTCTGAAAATGAACACTTTACATTTCTCAGGATTTGCCTAGGATGGCTCTGTAAAAAGACAAAACCACATTATTATTAAGGCAAAAATCAATTTTAAGTCACGGATAATAAAAACTTGGTTCGTAAAATTAGTTTTGCATCAAATGAATGCAATTCATTGAAAAAAATACAAGGTACGCCCTTGATATAATGCCTTTGGAAAAGTCGTCTCCTTTATTTTATTGAACTCTGTTAAAACAATATAAAACCTTCTTTTTTCCCTTCAGGTAAATACCAAATCGTGACCAAAACTCGTGAAGTCACCAATGTATTTTACGCTTGTCCATAGAGTTCAAACATATTCTTTCTGTGAAAAATAGAATTAAAGAAAGAAGAGTTGCTTGTAACCTTTCAAAATAAAGCAGTATACGCTTCACAGATTGAAAAGTCGTCCCGAACTAGAAAATCCAGTTTCTAACGCAAAAATTAAGGAATAATTAATTTTTGACCCTCCGAAAGTTCAACTTTAGTCTCTGGAGTAGTCCCTTGAAAGTCATCATCGGCGTTTGTGGAGTTAATGCCAAATTTTATAAATAAACCAGTCCATTTAGCTTCATCATCTTGTTCTTCATTCACCTGGGATTTAGTTAAAGTCTTAATCCTTTGTCTTAAAGGTACTTTCTCCCAAGATAAAAAGCAATGTTCGCCTGCAGAAATAGGTATTGACTGAAAAGCTTCCAAGGGAATGGACACATTTTCCTCTAAAATACGAATTTCTACTCCCTCAGGAACATCAACCGGGAGTAAAAGCACGTTTTTCTGAAAAGTAAATACTTGAGATGTTCCTTCTTCTGCAAAAAGATCAGTTTCCGCCAAATCGCAAACAAATGTATTAGAATCAAACTCGGCGGATATAGTCGATGTAAATTGTTTGCAGATGTCCTTTAATTCCTGTTGTTCTACAGCCCTAAAGTTCAAAGACATATTTCTGGTAGTTGAAGGATTACGCTACTGAGTGTAGCATATGGATATAGTGTTCTAAATATGGCATAGGATTTAGTAGAGCAAATGAAATTAGCTACAGTCCAATACTTTTAATTGATTAGAACAGAAAAAAAAATATTTATTTTAAACGCTTAGAATCATTATGGCATTACTAAAATATTGTATGACCTTTCTAATTTATAGGCAACGAAACTTTCACTTCTTCGGACTACTTCTTGAGACATCTCGTTCCAACAAAACGGGTTTAATAACTTCTTCGTCAAAGCGTGAAAACCATTGGGCTTGGTCATCTCTAGATGCGTGGAAAAAATGATTGAATGCTCCAGCAGCTTTTTGGTACTGTTCGAAAGTATTAGAAATTTTCTTTGAAGGACTAGCCTCAGGTAATACTCCTGCATGCTCATAATCCTCTGGCACCACTGGCCGATCAGGGACAGAAGAATCAAGAGACGCATTGGAAAGCTCCATAGCTCCATTTTCTAATTCATAATCAGCTGTGGCCTGCCATGGAAGCATGGAAAATTCGGTATCGCTATCCACATCGGCAGCTACGCCGGTCTCAATGTTTAAAATTTCAAGCATGCGAGAAGTAGTTCCACCGAAAATGATAAGAGACAGCACGACTACAACAAGCGTTGTAGCCTTCAACGTCTGGGCATTCTCACCTTCAAAGCCAGCGGCCAAAGCGACGCCTACAGCTCCGCGAAGACCAGCCCAGAAAAGCATCATTTGGTAGCTATATGGGATATGGTCTATGAGAGTTCCGTCCCTTTGACGATGAAATTTGTTCAATAACTTACTTAAAGGGAACACGTTCATATATCTAGAAGCTGTTACCGCAATCTATACACCGTTAGTATATTTTCGTGGTAGCCCATATCAACATATACATACCGTCGTGATCAAAATAAATATAGGCTTATAGACCAAATCAACCTGTGTAAATAAGGACATTCCCAAATAAATAAATATAAAGTTCTCAGATAATTGAGCAAGGACACGGAAAACGTATTTAGTGCTCAATTTTGCTTTGTAAGACATATTATAAAAAGCATAATGTTTCAAGGTAATTCCGCAAAACAAAAGCGAAACAACACCAGACATGTGACATCCATTTGAGAAAAAATATGAAGCATACGCCATAAGCAAGATGATACAAGATTCTATATGAGGGTAACGTCGCAGATAAGAATATTTAAGAACCAGAGCCGTCATAAGTCCAACGGAAACACCGATTAACAGACTGATGAAAAAAGTGATAATAAAAATTGTTATACCGTTAAATAGGGTGAACAAATGAAGTTGTTTTCCTTGAAACTGTTGCAAAGTTTCAAACATAACAATAGCAACCGCGTCGTTTAAAATACTTTCGCCAAAAATAATGGTATAAAGCTTTTGATCCACTTTATAAGAATTGAAAATAGCAAGAACGGTTACGGGATCCGTGGCTGATAAAGTAGCTCCCATGGATAATGCTTCGACAAAGGACATATGGAAGTTCTCAAAGTTCAAAAACGAGAATATGTAAACCAATATTCCCAAAGTGACCGCAGATATAAAGGTACCGGCAAAAGCAAATGTAAGGATAGTCCCTATATTTCGAAAGAAATTTGACTGTTCCAAATTAGCATTTTGAAAACCAATAGCCCCAGGAAGCTGAGTGGGCTATGAGAAAAAAACATACCTGATGCAACTCGTAGCCCGAGTTAAGGATAATTGGCGGAAGTAGAACATTAAAAAAATATGTAGAGTGAAAAGAAACCATATTTTGAATAATTAATCCAGGAGAAACCCGAATAATTAGGCCGACAACCATACCAACAAATACGGAAATGACCGTTTCGTGAATGGCGCGAATCTTCTTTGATTGAACATAGTAACTAGTAAGAAGAGCACCAATCAGGAGAACAAGAAGAATGAACAGAGCCCAGCTTGAATACAGTTCTTGTAAAGCTGGATCCTTATCATCCTCTTCACCATCAGCTCGTCGGATAACTAGGCAATGTTAGATTTAATTCAAAAGAGTTGTAAATGATACACGCAAAGCAAAGCTATCGGCTGCCAAGGCCAAGGAATCTGATGAATATTTACATTCAGAGAGTTAAAGCTTGACCTGCCAAAATCGTCAGTCAAACTCACCATTTACTATGGAAGCAGCATCCATGGGAACAAAGAGGATAAATAGTTTTAATGTGATAGCACTTATTCGTAAAGGATTCAACGGCTGCAGAAACACGGTATTTGGTGTACAGAGTTTCTTCGAGTTTTAAGAGAAAGAAAATTTCTAAAATATATATACTTTTTATACTATGAATTTATAGATATCAAATCACACGAATTTATTCAAAAGAGTAATTGGATTTCTGCTTTAATTCTTCATTAAAATCTACAGTTGAGGGAAAATGTTTGTTACTTTCAATATGTTACCTTGCTACTTGTCGCTTGAAGGATTATTTGTTTATTATCATATTTCAGAATGTGAAGTTTTTTGAGGGATTTCCTGAGTTTTTGTATAAATAATATACTTGTTTAGCTTTCTTTTTGAAAAGTAGAGACGGATGGGTTTACTGAGAGACTATCTAGATCATCTTTCATTAACTAGTCTTGTAAGCATGCTAGACAGACATATATTACGTTCTAAAGAAAGGCTATTCATTACCTCTTAGCAAGAACAGAGTTGTTTATAAGACAATCGAAGCTGCTTTGGTTTTAAGTGCGTGCTTATGCGAGTTGATTCAAGAGGAAGTAAAAAGCAAATCGCTTGAATCTGACCGATTCCTGTTCACAAAGAAAACATGACAGAGAAACAAGAAGTAAAAATAACTAATCAAGTAAAATTCCTTTTCCGTCTCCAATACAACATCACGAGGGAAGCATAATTCGTTAAGGGAAAGAAAGTATGCAAGTATCCAGAAAGAATATACTTAAACTGTTTAAGGGAATTCTTCCTATGATAAATAGCTTTAAGACGGTTCGAAAAAGTTATTTGCCATTTGCGATTCGTAAACGAGAATCAATAACAAAACAAGATGATAGCATTACCATTGGATAATTGCTATAACTCAATAAAGGTAATCATAGTTGTATCTCTACATATCCAAGAAGAATATCATTCTGCGTGAATCAAGGTTCATTTAATTTGAAAACATTCACCACACACATAGAACCCTAGATTCCGATGTTTCAGTCTCAAGAACAAGGCAAGACTGTAGAAAGAAAAGGACGGGTGGGATCTTTCATATAAAAACCAAAAAATACGTCTTTCTCATTATATATTCAACGAACAGCCACAAGATTCAGCAGCCATTTATGGTAGTCTAACAAAGCAATAAAACGAAAGCAAAATAGAAAATAGCCAAAGAATTGCATGTGTAAAAGAAGTGAGAGGGGAGTTTCAAACCAAAGGAAGATAACGTACAAGGTTGTCGGGAGCAACTTTGACAGAATCCTGTGAAAATGAACTAATTGGAAGAAGAGGGGGATGCATTTCGACCTTGCTGTTGTCGTTTATCGTCAATAACAACAATTGAAGAGGGCCATTCAGACTTAGCAGTATCATCGTCTTGAGAGTTGGGCTGTGATCCTACATAAGGATTCTGCATAGCAGGACAAGGGAGAAAAGAAGGAAGTACGACAGTCGCAGTGGCAAAGAGAGCAGTTGTTCCAAATAGCAGATTTACCAACGACCGACGCTGGGATGCTCTGAGTGTACGAAACATAGAGAAAAGTATACAATAATAAGGAATCTGCAAGGTATTACATAAGACAATTCATGTCAAAAGATTTGGGTAATACCCAAAAAAAAAAGAGAAATCGGGAGAAGGCAGGCAAATGCAAGGGTTCTGACTTGTCTTTCATAGGAAGAAGAAGAACCAATAAGAGAGGTAGGAATGAAGAAGTAGGAAAACCCGGAAGAAAAGCATGTACCAAGTTATAAGGAAAATAATAGAAAGACTTATTTATTCAGAAAATTCTTTTTCTTCCGTTCATTCTTCCTCATTTCTTCGCAAACCAGATTTCCTCGTTACGACAATCCTTACTGCCAAGCTCAACTCTTTTAAATAATGCTCCCGGCCAAAAAATCTATTGTAACACTCCCATAGTAGAATATACTTATTTTAACGGTTAATATTCCGTATAGTAATACTATTACCATATTCAAAAGCATGCGTTTAAACTTTAAGTAGATATCTGCTAACCTACGATAATTATGCTTTTATTTTAATAAGCATATTGCTATGGTAACTGAAATAGGCCGAATATATATGTAAGAATAGAAAGAAAACAAAAGAATCTCTTCGTTAGTTTTTCCTTTTATTTTTTTTTTAGTCGTTTTTTTCTTTTGTAAAAATTAGGTGTTATCCTCTTGAGTTGCTTTTATTCACCATGAGATCATTGACGAATATTTCATTTTTTTCGGTATGACTAAAAATTCCATTGACTTCATTTGAGTTTCTGTTGAAGTTTCTTTTATAAAAAAGCCCCAGTCTTCTCTCTCTGACTGCCAACGTTAGGTCTGTTCATTCAATACTCTTTTATTCAAATAAAATGACAGGAAAACCGGCTATTTCAGTAAGTAAAACGTAAAAAGTTAATTAATGCTTTTTCTTTCAAGAAAATGAATCATGGTAAAAAAAGAAAGAGCAAAAATATGTTAGAAGCAGAAGAAAACAATACCATTCCTATAAAAGCTATATACTAATGAAGTCTTTAGTTACTCAGTGCATCTGTTGCGAAAGCCCTCGACGGAGAGCTTATGTCGACTGGAGCCTTTTCCGTAGATCAGTAAGTCCTAGATAATATGCAGGAACACTAGTTGTAGACTAACCATTGCTTTTCTTTTAAGACTCATGGAATTGGCTGGTTTGTCAGTTTCTCAAGTTGTATACCGTGAATATCCCTCTTCTAGTCATGCCAAAGTACTTGTCTGCTGTGGTCCTGGAAATAATGGAGGCGATGGTTTAGTAGCTGCTCGACATCTATGGCAATACGGCTATCAACCAACCGTATATTATCCGAAGCCATCGTCACCAGATCTGTACAAGCGACTTTGCAAACAACTTGAAGACCTTGACATACCCATCCATACTACCCACAATTCCAAGATACTTCATCAACTTCTTGGTCAGTCTTCTCTGGTAGTGGACTCTTTATTCGGGTTCAGCTTTAAAGGACCTGTTCGTGAGCCTTTTGGTGAGATTATCTCTGCTATTGTTGATTCAAAGCTTCATGTAGTCTCTGTCGATGCTCCGTCCTCCTGGGGTAAGTTTTCAGTGCTTTCAAGGACTACCTGTTCTAACCTATGCAGAAATTGACGAAGGTCCTCAAAAAGAAGGCCCTATGAAAAATTTCAATCCAAATGTTTTGATTTCCCTTACTGCACCCAAGCCTTGTTGCAATTTCTACAAGGGTAAGCATTACCTGGGCGGTAGATTCGTTAGCAAAGCCATCAAGGACAAGTATCACTTGCAATTGCCCTCCTATCCTGGAATGGACCAAATTGTGGATATTACGGATCAGCCCTTAGCTACAGTATAAAGCTCTTACTGCCCTTGGCAACCTTTTTTGTCTCAAGCCCAGTCATGTTCCTCATTTTATGATTATAATTACATACAATAGCTTTTTTTAAAATTTCTAATGTTGATATGTTGTTTTTACTGAAGGTTGCTTCTTTATAGCGAAAAGAACATGTGCTCAAACTAAGGTACAAATTTCACAATTTAGTTGCATTCCAACACTACAGAATAAAATAATCAACATTTTTCCAAAATTTCGTTTTCAAAATGGACCACTGACGACTTTCTCCAATTCACTTTCCTAGCTTCACTGCTGTAGCCGGAACGTGCAGGCAACCACTACGTGGCCATTTCACTGAGAGTTTTGAAAATACCTTTTTGGAGTCCCTTTTTTTGAAGAATATCCTAATTTTCTTATTTTCCTTATTTGGATTCGAAAGATTTCTGACGAATTCTATATTTCTAGAGGAAAATTTTTTTTTCTTCTGCTGACCCATTGTCTTGGTACATCTTAGTAAGCAATAAACTACCAGGATTCTTTTTTAGGTTTTCTTATTTGAATCTTTTCATTCCACCATTTCCACCATTTCGCAGAAACGTAAAATTGAGAACATGACTGATCCTGCCAACCGCGAGGAGTTATTCCCTGAAATTGGTAAAGCTGCACAGAATGTTTCTGGCGCCGATGAAGAAGGCTCTGGAGTTCAAGAAGTCGAATCTTTGTGTATGCAATGCCATAATAATGGTACTACAAAACTGTTCTTGACAGTCATCCCTTACTTTCGAGAAATTATTTTAACGTCTTTTGAATGCCCTCACTGCGGATTTAAGAATGCTCAGATCCAACATGCTGAAACCGTTCAACCAGAGGGCTCTAGTTTTACCCTCCTTGTCAATGAGAAAGATGATTTGAACCGTACCATTGTCAAGAGCAACGAGGCCGTCGTTCGTATTCCCGAGCTCCATTTGGAGATTCCTGGACGTCTTGGTCAATTGACCACAATTGAAGGTGTTTTAAGCAACATTCACGATGATTTATCTAACGATCAAGATGCTCGTAAAGAAGCCGCTCCTGAATTGTATCAGCAGATTTCACAATTTTTGGAGCGCGTTCTCCAATACCGTAATGGAGAGGCTCCTTTCACTTTCATCCTCGATGATGTTACCGGCAATAGCTGGGTTGAAATGAGACCTGGCAAAGACGGAAATCGCTGGACTCAGGTCAAATACAAGCGTACTCTCGAACAAAACCACAAGTTGGGTCTTGTCAACACGGATGAAGATCAAAACCATGAAACTTCCAGAAAGACTGATGCCCCCGCCACTTTGGCTCATGATGCTACTGCCGTCGAGGTTGATCCCAACGAAGTTCACACTTTCCATTCTACTTGTCCATCTTGCTCGCATCCTTGTGATACTCACATGAAGCTTTTGGATATTCCTCACTTCAAGGAGGTGATTATTATGTCTACCGTCTGTGATCATTGTGGTTATCGTTCCAACGAAGTCAAGACCGGTGGTTCAATTCCTGATAAGGGTCGCAAGATCACTTTGAAGGTCATGGATGCCGAGGACCTTTCTCGTGACATCCTTAAGTCTGAAACTGCTTCCTTGCAAATTGCTGAACTTGGTTTGGACTTGTACCCTGGTACCTTGGGTGGCCGATTCACCACCATTGAGGGAATCCTCGCTCAAATTTATGATGAGCTCTATGGCCGTGTATTTTCTCAAGAGAGCGATTCTATGACTCCTGAACAAGTTGCAAACTGGCAGCAATTCCTTTGCAATCTGACTAATGCTAGAGAGGGCGGTACTCAATTCACCGTCGTTTTGGATGATCCTTTGGCTCAAAGCTATCTTCAAAACTTTTATGCCCCTGACCCTGATCCAAACATGGTAATTGAAGAGTATGAGCGAAGCTTCCAAACGAATGAAGATCTTGGTCTTAATGATATGAAAACTGAAAATTACCAACAGCCTTCTACCGATACAAAAAAGGAGTAAACGGTTAGCTAGGCAAGTTTCTTAGGCTTTTTGAGTTGTTATTATTATGGGTTTCGGAATTCCATGCATTTTTTGATACATATACAGGGTTAATAAAATAGTGCTTTTTACTTTGCCTGCTTTAGGTATTGTAGCTTTCTTGATTTACAAGTTAACTTGCTCGTCATTTTAGTAAATAATCAAACAATTTTAAATTAAGACTGTCAAAGTAGACCATAAACATTTTGTCTATTCGTTAGTATTATTTTTTTCTTTATCTATTTTACGCTATTATCATTTTTCTTTTTGGCGTAGTTTCTTTTATTTCGAAAACCGGGATTAACAGTATTTCGCTGCATTTCATAATTCCAAGTTTAAACGCGACACGATTTAATTACACTTTCTCTCTGCCATCACACATTCAAGTCGAAAATATAAACAAACACTCTTTTCACTCTTTGGTGAACTGTCTCTCTTTTTCATTTTATTAATTAATTATAAAACAAAACTTTTTACGATTGATGATTCAAGACCCTACGAATTCTCCCCGCCTTGATGCTCTATCGTCTAGAAACAAGGAAAATGTTCCTGGAAAGCTTTTCAAAAAGTTCAAATGTCCATCCTTAATAATATCTGAAAAACGAAAGGAATTGCCATTAAGAAAACGACCTAGGATTAATTACAATGAATATGGTTCTAGCGACAATGGAAGTGATTCTGTCTATGTGACGGAGGAGAGAGCCGGTCTAGCGGCCATTAAAGAAGCAAATCGCTGTGTACTTTCCCATGAAAGAAAAGATCCTGACACAGTAATAAAAAAAAAATTCTCTGTACCGAAACCAATAAAAGGACATGAAGACCTGTCCAAAATTAGTTTCAGCCGGCCACCTCCTACGTTAGGAATGAAACGAAGAGCAGACTTTATTGCTAGGCCACTATATGATCCTGCTGATGAATTTGCAATTGTTTTATATGATCCCACTACTGACACTCACGAAGAGGTTCCCGATATCAAAGAATTTTTGGCAGAAAAGCGAAAGGTTGACCAAGAAGCAAAATCCAAAAAAGGAAAAAAACAGATACTCGAGAACGAGTCTGACACCGAAGAAGAAGCTAATCAAAGTAATGATTCCACTCAACCTCTTAATGAAGAGACACCAACCGAGTCAGCAGAGTCGGCAACAACGGCCAAAGGGAAATTTAAAAGACAGAATAAAAGCTTAAAAGACTTACTTGGAATAAAAAAAGAGAAGCCACCACCACCACCCGTACCTGTTGTAATCGACCCAAAGCTAACTCGCATTTTACGTCCACATCAAATTGAGGGTGTGAAGTTTTTGTACAAATGTGTTACGGGACGTGTGGATCGTGGTGCGAGCGGCTGCATTATGGCAGATGAGATGGGTCTCGGTAAAACCTTGCAGTGTATTGCTTTGCTATGGACTTTGTTGAAGCAATCTCCTCAAGCTGGAAAGCCGACCATTGAAAAAGCAATCATTACCTGTCCGTCATCGTTAGTAAAGAATTGGGCTAACGAATTGGTAAAGTGGTTGGGAAAAGATGCAATAACTCCATTTATCGTTGATGGAAAATGCTCAAAACAGGAGTTAATTACAGCTTTGCAGCAATGGGCTCAAGTGCGAGGTCGCCAAGTTACCCGGCCAGTCTTAATTTCTAGTTATGAAACCCTTAGAGGTTATGTTGATTGTTTAAAGAACACAGAGATTGGCGTTTTATTATGTGATGAAGGACATAGATTAAAAAATAGTGACTCTTTAACATTTACCGCTCTAGACAAACTAAATGTCCAAAGAAGAATTATCCTTTCTGGTACTCCCATTCAGAACGACTTAAGTGAATATTTTTCGTTGTTGAATTTTGCAAATCCAGGCCTTTTAGGTTCACGACAAGAGTTTCGAAAAAACTATGAAATTCCGATTTTACGTGGGCGTGATGCAGACGGCTCAGAGAAGGACAAAACGATCGGGGATACAAAATTGGCTGAATTGGCAAAAATTGTAAATCGATTTATTATTCGCCGTACCAACGATATTCTATCTAAATACCTACCCGTTAAATATGAACACGTAGTTTTCTGTGGTTTGTCTGATTTCCAAATGAAGCTCTATAACCATTTTGTTACATCCCCAGAAATAAACAAAATTTTAAAAGGGACTGGCAGTCAGCCGTTGAAGGCGATAGGCATCTTGAAAAAATTGTGCAATCACCCTGATTTGCTGAATATATCGGAAGATTTGGAAGGGTGTGAATCGTTATATCCTGCTGGATTCATTCCGCGTGAACATCGTGGGCGTGACCGTAACATTGATTCTTCTCTCTCTGGAAAAATGTTGGTTTTAGAGAGAATGCTTGCTCAAATTAAGCGAGAAACAGATGATAAAATAGTATTAATTAGTAACTATACGTCAACACTAGATCTATTTGAGCAACTTTGTCGTGTACGTGGCTATAAAGCTTTGCGTCTGGATGGCACAATGAATGTCAATAAACGTCAGAAGCTGGTTGATACTTTTAATGACCCAGAGAAAGACGCATTTATTTTTCTTTTGTCTTCCAAGGCCGGTGGTTGTGGTATCAACCTTATTGGAGCCAATAGATTAATTCTTTTCGATCCCGATTGGAATCCAGCTGCTGATCAACAAGCTCTTGCACGGGTTTGGCGTGATGGACAGAAGAAGGACTGTTTTGTCTATCGCTTTATCGCAACTGGCACAATCGAAGAAAAGATTTTCCAACGTCAGTCTCATAAGCAATCTCTATCGTCTTGCGTTGTGGATGAAGCTCAGGACGTTGAACGTCACTTTTCTTTGGACAATCTTCGCCATCTATTTCATCTTAATGAAAACACTATATGTGAAACTCATGAAACCTTCAAGTGTAAGCGCTGTCGAAATGGCAAACAATTTATTCGGGCTCCTGCAATGCTATATGGTGACACCAGTACTTGGAATCATTTCACCAATCCTACTCTAGAGAAGATTGAAGATCATTTATTGAAGCGAGAATGCGGTAAGGAACAGATTACTACTGTATTTCAGTACAAATCTCATTAGCTCTGTTTGTGGATATATTCGTTTTTTCTCCTACCATGTTTGAGGAATGATTGTTTCATACACTCTGCATATGTACAGTCTATTTAATAACTTGTTTTCTATTTTTATCGATTTTTATGGTACTTATGGAATTAAGGGTTTACTTATGCTTTTTTAAGTGCAGCAACGCTCAAAAGTAATTGCTTTATTTATAACGACGAAATCTATAATATAATTTTTGTTTAATCTAATATATTTCTCAATAAATGTCACTATCCGTGATAACAGGAGTGCTTATGGAAACTATGCTGCAACAACAAAGGTATATATGAAATTTTGCAAATCATTGTCTTAGGCAGTATTACAAATTAAAGAGTATAACTACCACTGAATGCATAATATTCGAACCTTGGATAAAACAATTTATCCAAGGTATATAAGGGCGCTTCTTAACCTTACTTAAGATATAGCTTACTCATAGGAAAACTGCACTTTATAAATGTGTATTTTGTGATTTAAAGATTGCAAACATAAACAAATATATAATGTATATGATAACTAACGACATAATATATATCAATTATTGAATAATAATGTTTATTTTTAGAAATTGTACATATTTGCTCTAGCATAGCTTAATTCATCGACAAAAAAGAAGAAAGTCAAGTTTTGAGATATAATACAGTAATTTACAAGGGCTCAAGCCCAGTCCGTAAGTCCTTCACAAAAACCCTGTGTATTCAGTTTTCATCATATAGTTAAGCAACGAACAACGCTTATGGATTTGGGAAGCAGATGTTCGATAATGAGACAAAGATCACTGTGTGAAAAGCCATACGGTCCAATCTGTTTAAAATAGAATTTTTATGACGATAATAGAGATGTTAGAAAGGAATACATAAATCGTCAATGCTTAGTGAAATCTGAAGTTTCACGTTCATATTAATCTTTACTTAAAGCTTTTGCAGTACCAACGGCACCTTGCTTTTGCTGGTAAGAAGGCGTAGGACCAGATTTCCGAACACTTTTCACGACATCATCACTAGCAAAGCCAGGTAAACGGATATTCCAGTTTCTTTCCAAGTGAAGCTGGACGTCCTTCATGTCCAATGTGTCAGACTTGCGATGCTTTGCGAGACGACAGGAAAAGTTTGTTACCGACTCAACAAACTCGTCGGCAATTTCAAGCAATAATTCTTCAACTTCAGGTTCTAGACGTTGCTCAGAATCAATTTGTTGTAATAAGTCGTTTAATTTTCTTTTAGACAAAAGGCGATTGCCATTGTCAAGTTCGTAATGAGGAGCACGCGCAAGACCAGGTGTGCTAAGACCTACATTTCCAGAAGCATAACCACCAGTCAAAGTTGCACGTCCAGGAGGCATAGCAAAGGGAACAGGAGATTTCGCATCAATTTTTCCTAAGTGATTATTCGTCATAAAAGAAGAGTTTTGCATTTTGCTATCCATACTCCCAGCCTGCTGAGGAGTAGACGAGCCGGCATCTGCACCTTCTACATTCAAAGTGTTTGCCACGTTTGAGTCAGTAACAGCAGTACTTCCTAAAGGATTATCAAAAGGTGCTCTTTGCTGATTTGCATTAGGTTGCGACTGAGAACGTTGCAATTGAGGAGTGGTTGCTGCACTTCTAGCATCGTTACCCAAAGTGTTGTTTGGCGTAACAGAACCGCTATTGTTTACGGTTCCGGATAATTGTCGATTTTGTAATTGTTGATTTTGTAGCTGCTGAATAGAACGAATTCCATTCGAAATAGCAGCCGTATATTGAGCAATTTTTACAGTCAGTTCAGACTCTTGTTTCGCCAACGTATCTCGAGTAGAAGCATCAAGATTCTCATTTGTTGTTAGCTCTTTCTTGATTCTTTCATGCGTCTCTTTCATCTCTGTTAAATAATTCTGAGCAGTCTGAAGCTGCCTATGTCGAACAACTAACATTGTTTGTTCTTGAGGACTCAACTGGTGTCGAGGACGAGGCGGAACAGCATTTGGTTCTGGAGTACGCTGTTGAAATGATCCGTTAGCTTGCAATTGTTGTAATTGTTGCTGATTTGGTAACTGTCCCGATTGCGCGTGTGCTTGAAGCTGGCGGCGAATAGCTTGTGCCTGTAACAAATATACCTGACCTTGAGGAGTATTTAATCCCAAATTTTGAGCATTTTGTTGATATATAGACATAGTATGTAACAGATTTGTAAGCTGATTTGCCCGTTGTTGATTCAAAGCTGCCTGGTTTACAGGACCACTAGCTGGGCGCTGAACAGGCGTTCCTGGCCCGGAATGTTGTCCATTCATTTTATTTATTTAACCACTATACAAGATAAGATGTTGCCGAACTTCTTTTCGTGATAAGAGTAGCTTTCACCGGCAATTCCAAATTTGGCAGTCGACAGGTCGAATATAGTATGCGTATTACAACGAAAGTACAATCTTAACAAAACGTAACCAAAAGTAGAATAAAAAAAAGACATTAATTTTACTAGAATTAAGAGAAAAAGATTTTATTATAAAAGGTCAAATTCTGGTTTTTAAAGTCAACCTCATACATAGATATTGGTACAAATTACAAATTGACAATGAAACATAGTGGAGAAATCCAGTACTTAAGAAAGAAAATCGTACATTATGTGAAAGTGGTTCTAATGAACAAGAGACAGTCTATTCCTTCTTAATATCTTTGCCATCATCCTCTATGCTCTCCTGTGAATGCCACATAGAAGCATAAATCCCATTTAATCTTATTAGTTCTTCATGGGTTCCTTGTTCAACCACTTGTCCGTCTTTAAGTACATATATGATATCGCAATTTCGTATAGTCCTCAATCGATGAGCTATAAAGATACTTGTTTTCTTTGACTTCTGAATAAGGGAATTCACATTATGAAGGAGTTCTCTCTCAGTTGAGGTATCAAGAGCAGAGGTAGCTTCATCAAAAAATAGAATGTCTGGGTTTTTTAATAATAATCGAGAGACAGCTAACCGCTGCTTTTCTCCTCCAGATATCATTAGTCCTCGCTCACCTACTTTTGTGTCGTACCCGTCTGGAAAGGTTTCTATAATGTGATGAATCTGAGCTTGCTTCGCTGCTTGAATAATTTCTTCTTTTGAAGCTTTTGGATTTCCGTAACCTATATTGTACAAAATAGTATCGTTAAATAAAGGAGTATCTTGTGGAACTACCCCAATTGCGTCTCTTAAGGACTTTAATGTCATTAAAGTTAATGGTTGCCCATCAATCATAATTTTGCCGGAATTGGCATCATAAAACCGAAATAGTAGTCTTAATAGTGTAGACTTTCCGCATCCACTGGGTCCTACGAACGCAACTTTATTGCCAGCTGGAATAGTGAAAGAACAATTTTTTAAGATTGGGCGGTTGGGATTATATGCAAATGAAACATTATCGAACTGTATAGAACCTCCCTTCATTACCAAGTTTCTGGCATCTGGGGCGTCTTTAACCTGTATATTTATCTGTTTTAAAGAAAACAAATGCTCCATGTCTGTGAATGCTTGACGCATTTCACGGTAAACCGATCCTAAAAAGTTCAGGGGGATTGAAAGCTGAAAAACTAACTGATTAATCATAACTAAATCACCAACGCTTAAGTTTGATGAAACGATTCCTCGACATCCCATCCACATCATAAGAGTAAGAGCAGTCGAGAATATGATTGCCTGTCCACTATTCAAAAAGGCTAAGGATGAAGCAACACGAATATTTGCCTTTTCAAATGCGGAAAGATGTTTGGAATATCGGTTCAATTCGTACGGCTCATTGTTGAATGTCTTGACAGCTTCATAATTTATGAGGGACTCAATGGCAACAGCAGAAGCCTTGTTATCAGCTGCATTTGCTTGACGCCGAAAAGTTGTTCTCCAAGATGTCGTCTTCACCGTAAACAAAGAATACAATGCAACTGTAGCTGCTGCAATACCAGCAAAAGAAACACCATATTTGTAAGTTAAAATAGAACTGACCATGCCAATTTCCAGAGTAATGGGGATAATATGTAGCACGAGTGAAGATAAGACGAAGCTAATTCCCTTAGTCCCTCGATCCATAGCACGAGTTAGACTTCCAGTTTGCTTCGATAAATGAAAATTCATATCCAAATTTAGCAAGTGTTGATAAACATTACTGGAAACGTTTTTAATGGCACTTTGAGATACAGAAGCAAAGACGCTATTCCGTAATTCTTGAAATACGGTAGAAAACACCCTAGCTAGGCCATAGCCTACAATCACAGCACCTACGGTGGACCAAAGGGCACCCACTTCTTGAACGACTGCTGTATTCATGGTGTCGATAATAGTCTTGAAGTAAAACGGGACTTGGACATTAAATATTTTTGCAGCAACGAGAAGTACCAAAGCTGAGACTACTCGCACTTTTAGATTGAGCTTACCTTTGGGCCAAACATATTGAATCATATCTTTAACTATCATCCAGCTCGTTACGTAGGTGTCTTTCTTCTTAACTTCTGAATTAGCAGAATTTGCAGTTGACACACCAGTATGAACTTTCTCATTTTTTTTGGCTGCATCAAAAGGTTGCTTTTCTGCTTTTAAAGACCCCGTAGGGTTGGGTGTCTTTCTAAGGTAAGAAACAGTGGAAAACTTCAAAGATGTAGAATTGCCCAAAATAGAGCATTTATTCGGAGCTAATATTTGGTTTACAGAGAGGGGCCCTTTGTATACATAACGTATGGGAAGTTCATTAATAGATCGTGATATTTGCCTTGAGATAGCTGCGCACAGCATCTTTGAAAGGCCAGAGTGATTTTTCTAAAGGGTAATAAATAAGAACAATTTAATTCCGTTTCGCAAACTTTATATCCTTTCCTGGACAATTCTTACAATCAAAAACAATCAAATGAACTTGAAAGGTATGAACAATGACTCAAAAATAGACTAGCTTTCCTTTTTTGTCTTTCTTAATGTTTTGAAAAATTCAATTCAGTCTGACCAATTTTATGTGAATTCGGTGTAACGAAAGTATTGTCGCAAAGTGAAAAATAAAAGGCAAGTCCGTGAACAGATATTATATTCAAAAAATTCAAGATGTAAGCTGTTTGGTCTACTTCCAGAAGCTTGCTTCTGGATATAGTAATCAAGGAAGCAATCGACAAGTGGTAGTAGTCCTGGTTCATAGACCACTTCGTGCTTACGTTAGGAGACCTATTCAGTAAGAAACCTCGATTAGTAAGCCGTTATATTGATCAGAAAGGAAGTTCGGATAATTTTAAGTACGATCTAGATTTTTGGTCAACAGAATCGTCGAAATCCGAAGACGGTTTACGATCCATGCATTTACTGACATTCTAAGCTCTCTTTGAGGTAAAAAAAAATTATCATATATTATTCTTTTATCTTTAGTAGAAGAATTAAATCTATTGTTCGTATTAGAGGAAAAGGAATGGCAGAATTTTTAAAGCATTTGAATTCTATAAGTGTTTCTTCTGAAAGACTTATTGAACCTGAGCAGAAACCGGCTACGAGATTTACTGATGCTCTGCTTCATGTGAATTCAATTACAGATTTAATTCGAGACGCTGAGAAAGAAGAATTAATCACCGCTGAAGCGACATCTTTACCAAAAGGAATCGAGGAAAAATTCAACTCGGAGAGTCCTGCAGATCACGTTGCTTGCATTGAAGAATTGTTGGATATTTACCCTATGCAAGGCGGACGAGAATATTTGGAAGCCTTAGTTGAGAAGTACAATACACATATGACCTCTTTGGAAAATCTGGAAAGAGTACTAATAGAACAAAAGGAAAGATTACATTTGTTTGAACAAAGACAGAAGGATCAAGTTTCTGCGAGAGAAAACATATTACAGCGTGAAAATTCTGAAATACAAAGACTTGAAAACGAAATTGAAAGGGTAAAACTAGAGCTGGAAAGATATTCTTAGGTTCCTATAACCGTCGCTCTTGCACAAAAAAGCTTTATAGTCATATTTGAGAAATGGAAGGAGCCGAGTTTCCTAATGGAAGTCAGGAAAATTGCCCAGAATTTTCTGAGTTCTTTCAAGAGGATAGATTGCTTCCATTTAATATGCATCCCGATTTTCAATCGAGAGAGGTATATGAGGCTTCCCAGATACATTCGAAGCCAGAGCTGACTTTTGATGAAAGTCAAAGGCATCGAAGCGACATCCGAAAAAGTGAGACAAGATATTCCTACTTTGATGTCGATTTATTTAAGCTTCAATTAAGCCGCACGCTTTCACAATCTACGCGACACAAAGAAAGTAGCTGTATGAAACGAGCAATTACCGAGCTGGAGGAGTTTGAAAAAAGGGATGCCATTATTAGCAAGGAAAATAGACGTCTTTGTTTAGAAGAACTCCTTCAAAACTATAAAAACGAAACGCCCACGGATTGTAACCAAGAAGAGAACATTGATTATACCGATTCTAATGATATCTAAAGAGTACCTTACAAACAGAAATTTCCCGCTCTATATCAGTAATTGACTTTTGATTCAATATCTCTTTCATCAGTATACGATTATACTATCCTTTCAAATGACACTAATAGCAAGACACTAATAGCAAGACACTAATAGCAAGACCAAACAGGTAGTATCAGTTAATGAGTGCATAGCCTTTTGCTTTCTGAGATTCTCGTAAACCAACGCAAATCCATAAATCGTTTGTTTGTTTACTTTTCTTAAGCAAAGTTGGTATCATTGGAAAGGCTCGGGAAAGTTATCACTATTCTTCGGATAATCACCCCTTTTAAGAACAGAATTACTCCTTGAAGGAGTAAACAAATAGCCTTTCATTGGAAACCCTATTCTTGATTTGTTTAGCTTGTGAGAATTCATATATGTCAAACATCTGTTACTTGGGTTTGTTTACATTTGGGCGTCATAACTGATATAAAAGGGAAAGGTATTCCAGTCGATTTTCTCCAGTCATATTCATCATAATTTAAAGAAAAACCAAAGGATACATACTTTTATATATAATGTCACAGCCTACTCGTGTATTAACCGCCGATGATGGTTTAATTGACGATAAGCTTGCCCAGCGCATCACAGAGCACTTGCCTCCTAGGTGTGCTGCTGCCGAAGTATGGAAAAGGGTGTATTCTCTTGAGCACGACGGAGCATCACTTCACACTATGTATCAGAACTGTATGAAACAGAAGGAAGAATCCGGAAGCCCTAAGGGTGCTTGCATTTTGGTCGCAAAGGATGTGCATGATAATGTTTTTGGAGCCTATGTAGATGAGTATTTGAATCCACGTCCTCATTATGTTGGCTCCGATGAATCGTTTTTGTGGAAATGCTATTCTGACAATAATAGATTCCGTGCATTTCCCTTTGTTGGAGACTCAAACTTTGTTATCTATTGCACAAGAAGTTTCATCGCTTTAGGAGGTGGAAATGGTCGCTACAGTCTTTGGCTAGATGGAACTTTGGAATATGCTTACTCGGACACTACGCCTGCTTTCAAAAACTCTCCTTTAAGTCACCGTAGTTGCCAAAATCAGAGAATCTTTATTGTGAATGTTGAACTCTGGACTTTAGAATAAGTCTATTCTTTCTTCCAGATTTCACCCTTGATGTTTTTGTTCATATGCTTTTTTTAGAATCAAGTACGGAACGATGAATTGGTTTTATGTATTGGAGAAAAATCCTATAAAGCATGCGTCTTGTGATATTGAGAAATTTTTACTTACATAAAAGTGTTTTCTACTGTATTTTGTTCTCTTATGGGTACTCTGTTGATCAACACGAATAGCTTCCCTTTTTTTTTTCACAACCGAGCTTTTCAAGGTTCCAAAAAGGGAATCTGTAATTACGGAGTTGTCTGGATTTTATGAAGTTGATGATTTTTTTTTATTTACGTTGTCTGCGGCTGAATTTTTCTTTGGTTTTTCTTTTTTTTCTTGGGAATTCGTAACAAGGCTTCCATAAATGATGATGATATGCTGTTTCACTCTATTTTTCTTGATTTTATTCTGTATAAATATATTTTATGACTGTAGCAAAGGAACATTTGTAGGTGTGTTCATTACTCATTAGTCACCCAAGTATTGGTAAATGAGAGACGAAAATTAAAGCTCTGCGTTTCATCTATAAACCGGTTCTCTTATTTTATCGGTATGTATACCGTTTTATTTTTGGATTCTTTTTTGTTTACTATATAGTGACACAGAATGCAGTTTGTTAAAGAAAGGAATCTAGTAAATGAAGCCTAGCAAAAACCAAAATTTAGTTAAAATGGCTCCGTCTTCGAAAGGACTCAATGGCAAGTTAGAGAAGCCAAAAAGTGCTTTACAAGGTGTGTTTATATCGGTTTTATTAGTACAATCACTGACCGTTAGCAATTGTATTGTCGGACTCTTACAACTATCGTTTTCGTCCTTTAACATTGGATAAGCCAAGGGTAAGCAAAACAGCAATAGGAGTCAATAGCTAATGTGTTTAGTGCCTCCTTCCTTTGGCAAATACCCCATTGATTGAATACACATTTGAGTTTTTGGCCCTAGCAGGTGTACAAGAGGTTTATGTTTTTTGCTGCGCTCACGCCGATCAAATTCGTAGTTATATCGAGTATGTACTTGCCTATTTTGTATATTCTTGCTAACAAGTCTCAGAAATTCTAAGTGGAACTTGGCATCCTCTCCATTTAGCGTCCATACCATTGTTTCTCGTGAATCCCTCTCAGTTGGTGATGCTCTTCGTGAATTGGATACCAAACAATTAATTACTTCAGATTTTATTTTGGTTTCCGGTGATGTGGTTTCAAATGTGCCTTTAAAAGAAGTTTTAGAAGAGCATCGAGCAAGAAGGGAGGTAGACAAAAATGCAATTATGACAATGGTCGTCCGTGAAGCTAGTCCCTTTCATCGCACAAGAGCAAGTACAGAAAGCTCTGTTTTTGTTATTGACAAAAAGACAAGTCAATGTGTGCATTACCAAGCTAATGAGCGTGGAAAACATTATGTATCTATGGACCCGGAAATTTTTAACGAGCACGAGGAGCTTGAGATTAGGAACGATTTAATTGACTGTCAAATTGACATTTGCTCCAACGATGTTCCTGCTCTTTTCACGGAAAATTTTGACTATCAAGACATTCGAAAAGATTTTGTTTATGGTGTCTTGACGTCTGATTTACTCGGCAAAAGTATTCATTGTCATGTTACCAAAGACAATTATGCTGCTCGTGTTCGTAGTTTGCAAACTTATGATGCTATAAGTAAGGATGTTATTTCTCGATGGGTCTATCCGTTTGTTCCTGACAGCAATTTATTAAACCAAAGCTTTACCTATCAACGATACCAAATTTATAAGGAAGATGAGGTTGTTTTGGCTCGTTCTTGTGAAATAAAAGCTCGTACCCTCATTGGTGCTTTTACCAAGGTTGGAGATGCTTCCATCGTTGCTAATACAGTTATCGGCAGAAACTGCATAATTGGCAATAATTGCAACATTGATGGTGCTTTCCTCTGGGAAAATGTTAGGATTGGTGATAATTGCAGAATTGGAAAGGCTATTATCGCAAATGATATACAGATTGGACACAATTGTACCATAGAAGATGGTGCCATTCTCGCTGCTGGAGTTATCATTGGCGACAATGTTAATGTTACTGAAAACTTGCGTTTGACACCACATGAAAGCCACTCGCAAGGAATACCCAATGACCCTGCTTTGGTAGGAGAACGCGGTTTGGGACAAGAATATCACGCTGAAGCCGATTCCGAAGACGAGGAAGAGCTTATGGAAGCTTCTGGTCTTATACATCGTGTTGAAGATTTAAATCTCTCTGACTCAGAAATCTCTGAGCTTTCCTCTTCCTCTGAAGAAGACATGGATTTTATCCCTTTTTCTGCCAGACGTGATTCGGCCAACACTATGAACTCTGATGATTTTGATGAGGGAGATTTTAATAAAGAAGCCCAGCAAAGTATTGAGCGCGCCTTTGAAGAAAACCATTCTATTGAAATTGCCGCATTGGAACTGAATACACTTAGAATGGCAATGAATGCCAATTACCATGAAGTTCGTTCAGCTATCATTCTTGCGATTTTAAAGCGTATTTCATATCTTGATTTTCCTGCCAAAGAGTCTATTTCTAAAGTTATGACTCGCTGGGGTCCTTTACTTCTGAAACTTACGTTTAATCATGAAGAACAAGTCGATAATCTTTTGACTCTTCAGAAATATTGCATCCGTTTGAGTATGCAAAAGCAATTTTTGCAATTGTTGGGTTATCTCTATCAACTAGAAATTGCAGAAGACGACGCCGTCCTGGACTGGTACAACGATCCACGGTCCGCCGAAGGTGAATTAGCAGTTTTGAGAGACAATTATGGCAAGCAATTTGTCGATTGGCTTAATACCGCTGAAAGTGAAAGCGAAGAGGAGGAAGATGATGAAGATGACGAGTAACCGATACGTATTTTGGAGAAAAAAAAAGGAATTTTGACTTTACGTAAGTAATGGGTTTCTGGTTTTATTGTTTATAGGAATCAAGTTGAAGTATATGGACCTTTGGAAGTTTGAGTTTGAGATATCAATTTAGAGTAGTGGCATGAATACACAAACATTAGCAAAAGTTACTTTGTATATTTAATTTTACATTCATACTAGTGCTATAAAATGCTAAAGCACATTGAATCTTAAAAGTAAGCATATAACAATTGAACAATAGTATTAAACCCATTATAATTTTGGGGTTTCCTTTATATAAAAGAGAAAAAAACACATACCTTAACTATATTGCAGCAAAATATATTTATAATACAAGTCATAACCAGTTAAAGCATCTAGAATAAAAAATTAATGAAGCAAAAGACCTGCTTTGTAAATACCATGCAAAAGGTTGTATTGTCATCGGTATTATTGTGGAGGATGAATACCAGACTGAACAGGGTCCTGCAACACACGAGCCGGAAACATCGGTGTGTCGGTTTCTAAATAAAAAGAAACAGGCTGTTTGCTGTCTTTTAAATCCTCTCCTGGTGAGCCTGATGATAAGCTAACAGTAGAATTTTGTTGTAACAAATTCATTAATTGCTTTTTCAATGTATGTAGTAATGACGATTTGGTAAAAGGTTTTACTAGAAGATCAGTAACGCCATGATTAAAGTAATTGACAGCATCGTCCATGGATAGATTAGACGTAATAGCCACTATTGGAGTATTTTGATCATATTGGCGGATAAGGCACGTAACTGAGAGACCATCTAGTTGAGGAAGTATGAATTCCATCAAGATCAAGTCGTAACCACCACTATTTGCTTTATTTACAGCGCTTATACCATCAACAGCAACCTCTACTTGGCAATCAAAAAGAGTTAGAAAATCGATAGTCATCCTTCTTGAAACTTCATCATCCTCAACTAGGAGAATACGAGGCTGCCTTCGCCAAATACCTCCAGTAACAGACATATTAGAAGCCATTAAAGAATAGGAATCCGTTACGGGATTTGATTTTGCTAAAGACTCTACCGATAATTGGGAATACGATTTAGATATGGATGGATTTTGCTCTAGATGAGGGCTGTATGTCGGTTCAGTAGGTTGAGGAATAGGAGGGTATTTTTCATAAATAGAGAAGGCAGGGTGGTGTGGTAAATTTGGTGGTCCATTCGCAGACAAAGATGTATTTAGCGAGGTAGCAGAAGCCGTTCCATTAGTCTGCTTCTCCTTGCCAGCTAGATCATAATCTGAAGAAGGTGTCGCATATAATGATCTGTGAGTGCCTTGACTGGCAAGGGTTGAATCCATAGCAATCTTGGACGCAGAAGACGGTGTTGCCAATGGTTGAGACGCAGGAATATGAGGCATAGACGAGACAGGAGTGAGATTTTGTCCCTTTGTGATGGATTGATAGCCATCGATTAATTTTTGAAGTGGATGAGAAGGAACAAACATGGAGTTGGAAGTAGTTTGTTGCTGATTATTGCTTTCCATATCACATAAATAAGATATGAGGCTACCAATGAGTAAGTCTCTTGACTCAATTCCTCGTTTGAGTTCGAACAGCTTTAAAAGAATAGTTTGGTAACTGTTTGCAAGACCAGCAAGGTTCGTATCCAAAGATTTTTGAAAGTCATGGATACCATCAACTCGTTGCCGAAGGTTTTCAATGGCGGGAGTAGCAGCGTCACTCGACATGTTACGTTTTGAAGGAGCCTTACGCTGAAGAAATGAAATTAGCAATCTTCAGGAAGGGTGATCTATATAAGCATACCTTTATATTATCTAGCAGATCTTTATGATGCAGTTGAAAATCATCATGGCGAAATTCCCAAGCCTAAAACCGTGTAAGTTGGACATGAAAAGTAAAACGCTAGATTACTTACACCTTCACCATAAATGGAAGGAGCCCCGTCCTCATTACGCACTTTGTGAAAGTCATATCTAATTTACGGGTTAGTAACATTCATAGTAAGCCTCGAATAAAGACCTACTTATTTAACTGTCGAACAAAACTAGCAAAGTTGCTGTGCTTAAAATGTCGAGGTAAAATCGTCTTTGTAAACTCGTTCGTCTAAAACATTCAGCATTAGTATTTTATTAATACATATGGGAAAAGAAAGGACAAGCCTACTATTAGGCAGAAAGAAGAGAAGTTGAACGGAAAAAGCTTGTAGTAAAATAAAAGAAAGAAAAAGGAGAAGAAAAAGGCTTCATCAACAATTCGTGATGCAAGTAAAAAGGAGCAAAAAAAATTCAGAATGGAAATTCTTTTTTTGTTTAAAAAAAAAAAACAACAGATCATTTGCCATTGCCTTGCAAGACTGCTAAGTCGAATGATCAAAGTGTAAAAAGGACTTTGAAAGTCTGCTTGCTTTTGAAGTTGATAAAAAAAGTGAGATTGCTTTTCTAGAAATATATATATAATGATGATAACAGTCCGAATGAACGTCCAAATGAGAATTCGACAGAATCGTAATCTGCAAATTGAATAGAATTGTTTTATTTCAAAACGAAAAGCGATTTTTGTAATAAAACAACCCGATTCATAGTGTTTCACTAGACCAATTTTCTTTTCCCCTCTTAAACGCTTTTCGAGGATTTCAGAATTCTCTTTTTCTTTCTTTATTTCAACCGGCAAAATCCGTCAAAAAAGCTTACATCCAACACAATAAAAGAATCTCCAGTATCGCTCCAGCGCAAAATATGGCGATACTCGGGTTCTTCCAACATGTTGAAGAGTTTTCGCACCTAGAGACTCTGTTAGCAGCTAAACTCGAATTCCTGATGCCTGAACCGCGTCATATTCGTACAAAGTCGGAGGACCCGCTCGAAGACGGCATCTTCTCTGTGTTTTAGTGACCAAAAGGTCGATTCTCAGAGACGTTTGATATTAATTATTCGCAACAATGGTGTTGGTTCCTGGTAAGAATAGTTGACAAGGGGACATGGCTATGTTACTTGTTTGTTCTTTTTCTACTTGCCGCCTCCAGCGTTTGAAATTATTGTGAAGCGTTTTATACCTTGGTACACTTTGTTAGGTGTCGTTATATACGATGATTACTAACGAAGGGAAAAAGGATGAAGCAAAGATATCTACGTGGGTCAGTAGATACAAAGGGATTAAAAGAACAAACGGAGCATCCAATACCGGATTAAAAAAAAAAGGAACAAACAAACCGAAGAAGCAGCGATTCTATTCGGCCTTTTAAGGATTTGAATACACCGACTCATTTCATATAGAATGCTGTACACACGTTATGTTTTATGCTCCCCAGAAGCCATTTGTTGCCTACACTCTTTCCATTATAAACTATCATGAATCAGGACTGCTTCCTGTTTGGCTGAATCTCTTTTGTTTACATATTTTATCTGATGCTTGTGACTACTTACTTTACCCAACGAGAACCGAGCGACCGCTAAGCAGACCAATAACCGATTCCTTCGGCATCAGATAAAATTTTTAATATGATGATGTCAGGGGGATTTTCTTGCTTCATCTGATAATGTTTGGAGTTAAGCTGTGATGGAGCAAGAATTTTTTCCAAAATTTCAATTGTTATTCATGTTTTTCAACATTTTTTTTCGTTAATCTCTTGTTTTAAATCTTAAATTTAGTTGTTCGAGCTTTTTTTATATAATGTTTTCGCCTCTACCCTATTTCCGAGATGATCTTCCTTTTTGACTTTTCGTTTTCATTCGTCGATAGGATTGGATCATTGACATGCAGATCCACTCAGGTCAAGACCACGACTGACAACCTTTTTCTTCTTCCATTCTCTCCTTTCTAACTTAGATTTACTTCAATAGACTTATTCCCAAGTTTTGAGCCTTTGTTTTGGAGAATCTAATCGACTGGATGGAAGTATCAGCTTTATAGGCGAAATTTATATAGACGAATTTCCAAACGAAAAACTTTCCTTGAGACTTGGGTTCTCTTCATCATAGTTGATTTATTCAAGTTATCCGTCCGTCGAAGCTTTCACCATTCACTCGGTGTTGCTTGATTCAAACGTACTATCAAACGATAGACGAGTATCCATTTTCCGTGATTTGCATATCTGATTACAAAGGCTTTTTTTTTGATTGTTTCCTTTTTTGGTTCTAACTTGGTTCAACAGATTTCTTTTTTGTATCGGATTCAATTTGATTCATTTTTGGAGGATCAAACAGTTCATTTCAGTTCGTCTTTTCTTAATCGGCTTATAGATCCTTGGTTTATTTCTTTGGGCTTCATTTTTAATTCTTTATTTTTTTATTTTTCTTAATAACTGCTTTTCTGTCTTTTTATTATTCTCTCTTCGATCTATCATCATCATAATCATTCATCATGACTTATCCCACCGAAGACTATGATTACGAAGGCCTTCCCGAAAACTCACCCATGTATGCTCACTTACTTGCCGGTGCCTTTTCCGGTATCCTTGAGCACTCCGTCATGTATCCTGTAGACGCCATTAAAACACGCATGCAAATACTCAACGGTGTTTCTCGCAGCGCAACTGGTAATGTCGTGGCTTCTGCTTACAAAATTGGCTCAACCGAGGGTGTCTTTTCTCTTTGGAGAGGTATTAGCAGTGTCATTATGGGTGCTGGACCTTCCCATGCCATTTATTTCTCTGTTCTGGAAATGTTCAAGTCCAAATTCAACGCTTCCGCTGATCGGCCGCTCATCACATCCTTGGCCGGTGCTTGTGCTACTACCATTAGTGATGCCTTTATGACCCCCTTTGATGTTATCAAGCAACGAATGCAACTTCCCACTACCAACTACAGATCTCCTCTTCAATGCGCTCTTACACTTTTCCGTCGTGAAGGCGTGTCTGCCTTTTACATTTCCTATCCTACCTCGATCGCCATGTCCATACCTTATACCGCTATTCAGGTTGGTTCCTACGATGTTGGAATGAACTTTTTTAATCCTGAAGGCGTTTACAATCCCGTTTCTCATATCATTTCTGGTGGTCTTAGTGGTGCAGTCGCTGCAAGCCTGACTACTCCTCTGGATGTCGTAAAGACGCTTTTACAGACCCGTGGCTCTTCCACGATCCAAGAGGTGAAAGAATGCAAAGGTTGCCTTAATGCCATCCGAATCATATATAATTTTGGTGGTGTCCCTGCTTTCTTCAAAGGTATCAAGCCTCGTGTTATCGTTTCCATGCCGGCCACTGCCGTTTCCTGGGCTGCTTATGAAGCCGGAAAAGAGATTCTGTCTCAAGTATCCAGTCCCCCGGAAGTCTAGTCTATATTGTTTTTTACCTACTTTTTCTTCTATCCTTGTTCTTAACATCCGATAATGTGGCTCTTTTTATTTTTCCGCTCTTCGAAAGGTTTGAACTGATAGCTTTTTGTTTACAACACTATTTGTATATGTATATATATATATCTTTTGAGCTAATATTTTTTTTTTATTCCTATCTGTCCCCCAAAAAAGGCTTAAATCCGCTACTACATGCCTTGTGCTTTCTTTTATATTTTTTTTTTATGGTTATAAAAAAAAAGGGTTTCTTTTTGTTAGGTTATTAGAAGTTTCAATAAAAAAATGCATTTTTATTTATCCCTAAGGCCAAACCTTTTATATTGTCGTGTAGCATCATGTAGCATAAAAACTCAAATCCATATTAACAAAGGAGATATAAATAAAAAACGGCTGCTTTCTGTAGACGTTACTGATCCTTTTAGACTATTCTTGTGTAGCATGTCAAGGATTCATATTCATGATGACAAGTCATAAATTCCCTAGACAGAATCGTAAAACACTAGGTTTTTCTTTTTTATCTTTAATTCACTACGAAATTTTGGGAATTCTTTTCGAGTTACAGGGAGTACTATGAGGGAGCAATGGATAAAGTAGGTGATTTCCTCCTGACTAACAAACTAAAAATGACATTGCAAAAAATATAACCAATTAGATGGAAAAACTAAAAAAAAAATTAGTATAGCACAATCACACACAGTCTATCGAGCGTACAGCTGTTCTGGAGTACGAGCGTTCCTCCTTTTCTGTTCGAAAAGAAGCAAAAATTCTTCGAAGATTCTATACCTCATTAGCAGAAAGAACCATACTATTTCACATACTGGAAGCATTATTCCTATAATGTCAGCTATTATGCCTAAAACCAAATACTTGTTCGAAGAAAGAATATTCTGAAGCCCTTACGGCTATAAAAATGTAGCTCGAAATAGATAATATTATATGTACTTCCTTAATGAGCTCCATTCTTTATAATTATATTTATGGAAACAAAAGAAGGACATATTCCTACTCAAGATTGGGAAGAATAAACGGGTTTTTATACTTATTCGTCTCTATAATTATATGAATACAGAACTTGAGCTATGACTGCTAACAGATGAATATTGAACATTCGGCAAATCCAAGACGAAAGACAAAAATTGTAATCTAACAGCTCTGCAGCTACCAAAATTAGTTTATGACAGAGTGAGAATGCCCAAACTATTATGTATATAAATCATATCTTAACAACCCTTATCGAGTTTGGTCTTTTATTCCCACAAAAGGTATCTTCCAATCCGATTACCTTTCTTGAACAGGACGCCTAAGGATAAGCGTTGTCTTCAATCCATATATGAAATCAATCTTATCAAAAGGAGTGTGTATATCTTTCCCACAAGACCGAACTAAATCTGCTTTTCGGTAGAACGCTGGTTAATACCAGTAATGACAAAAAAAAAAATACGCTAGCGGAAAGGTAACCACGCATACACAGCAAAGGGAGGAAAAAAGGTGTAAAGGTTAAGAAAAGTGTTTGAGCGTTATAATTCACAAGCATTTACAAACGTTCTATAGTTATGTACAGTTGTAGGAAAAAACCATGCATAATAGACAGCCTATCAAAGTGTCCTATAAGTCGAGATATTGCTTCCATATGTTTTTTCTTTAGTTGTTCTTCATCGATTCCCATTGTGCTGGGGTGTAGCATTTCTAGTGACGATTAGTATGACAGGTCCTCATTAACAAAGAATAACTCTCGGTCGATAACAAAGAGAAAGAGACAAAAAGAAACCCCAACTTTCGTATCTATGGGAAAAGCATCTAACATACCTGCGTAAACGCATGAACCTGTTTCACAATTTCCTCAAGCTCGTGGTTGACAAACCGATGGCGAGCGAGAGTTGTTTTTCCTTCAAATAAAGGCGAAACAATGACTACTACAAAGTTTTGACCGCACCCTCCAGATAAATCTTGGATTTCCTGAAATCAGAGTTAAATCATGCTAACCCATAAGAGAAAGACTTACAACATGAGTAGGTTGTAGCTTAGATTGAATTAAAAGTTCTAATTGCTGTGCGTTTACCATTCTCAAGGTCTTGGAATATTTGGGATACTCAAGTGGTGAATTGCAGGTTTCAAGTTTGCCAGCTACCAACTGAAAGTTTGCGATTAAATTTTCAGTTTAAGCATAATGACGGAAATAGAGGTAAGAAATCTTGTAAATGAAAAAACTAATCATTCTATAGGATCGTATTCAGGGTTGGAATGATGGATTTGAAGAATTGTTAAGTTATATACCTGCAAAACTGTATTATCGAGAACAAACGACGGTAGGTGCTTTTGAACAGGAATTGACATTGAATGACCGTTAACATGCTGTTAGAACCAATGGAAGCAAAAGAAGTCGTCTTCTGAAGAAAAAAAGGAACGTCGCAAAATGAAGTTCTCTTTGGATGGTTTAAACGACGAAGAGGAATCTCAAAAAGAAGGAAAGAGACCTCCAAATTGGAGTGCTGAAAAAGATAACGGGGAAGAGAATGAAGATTCTGATCGCCGTGCTGAAAGTATGTCACAGATACGTGGAAAACTAGCTTCCAAGATTCAGGACATGCGAGAAAAGCGCAAAGCTAGCAATCTGGACCAGAAAAAGCAGAATAAAAAAGTATCCACCGAAGAGAAGAAGACTGCTTCCAAGAAGAAGTCCCCCAAAAATCAAGCTTCGTCTCGTGCTGGTTTTTAGACAAAGTTAGACATACTAGCAAAGCGTCTTACAAAGGGTAATATAGGATATTAGGAGTTGTTTACATTGTTTTTTTTTTTTGGATTTTTACGTTGCGCTCGGTTTCCGTTTTGGAAAAAGCTGACATTGCTATCTGAATGAGCAGATATTTAATTTTACGTATATTTGTTCATTAGGAAAGGAACAATAAAATATGGTTGAACGGTTCTTGTTAATAATAGTCTTTCAGTACGACAGCATGGTTTGTGATACATATCCAAAACTCCCATGTCTTGTTCGAGGTCATGGGATATTGTCATATTTATGCTAAGTTCATTCTTTGTATCATGATGTTGATATTTCTTATTATTTAAATTCATCTACAGTACAGTTAAAATCCCTATTTTCTCTGTCGTGAAACTAATCAATCGCTCTTTGTGTTTGTAGAAATCCGTTACGTTGAATTGAATCAAAAGCAAATGTAAATAGAAGTGCTTACTGTTGCAAGCTTTGAGCCCTTCCTTCATTTGTAGCAAACAAACGCAAATTTTGAAGTAAAAAACTGTTTGGCCTCAGATTTTCTTATGGGTTTTTTATTTCATCTGTGGTTTTTCTCTCTATTCTAAGTTAATTTAATTGTCTACTATCTAAGTTGGTATTTCGTCCATGGCCATATCGCTTTTATTTTCGCAATATTATGTGTCACCCTCAACATACCATATACTTAAAAATCAGATTTTTAGGGTAAACGATAGTGAAAAGTGGTTCTAAACTATTTCTCATGGTTTATTCTTATATAAGACTCAATAGTTCTTTCTGAGATTGTATTTTGTTCCATTTCTCGAAGTTTATAAACAAACAACTTCAACTCAGAAAGACCCTTAACTTGCAGCTATCTGTGAGCTCGGATTTGTATTTTATTGACCCGTTTACTGAATAATTGGCTTTGTTCTGTTTGATACAACATTCACAGTACTTTGAGGAGTGTCTCTGAAAGAGTTGGAATGCTATGGGGGTTGTTGTACTGCTGCAACCGTTCAAGGCGTAGAGCTCACGAAGAAAAATTGGTTCTTAAAGAAGAGGAAAATAATTTTTCTTGTTCGGCTACTCATAAAGAGCGATCCAGTAAAAATTCCCGTTCCAGTTTAAGCATAGAATGGACAACGGAAGCTCTTCAACAGTTTATTTACCAATATTCAGCTCGGCGAAATCTTTCCAATGAGCAAAGCATGTCTTTTTCATATTTTTCTGAGTCTTATGCACAGCTATTTAAACACATATATTACAGCGACAGCCGGTCCATGACAGAAGCAGATGAGGCTCAGGCTATTGTTACGTTTACCATCGGTTCCTATTTATACAAATACAGCAATCCCAAGTCCGTATTTTGGAAACGCTTGACCGAACATATGGAAAACATTGAGGACGATGGTACATGTACAGCGCATCAGCTAGAATTTCGAAAAAAGGTTGCACTTACACACGTCGGTCATCCGGCTTTTCATTTCCTCCCCTTCCAGGATAAACGAACTTTTCATTACATATGGTCTTTATTTGTTTCTTCATATTTTATGAATGCTGCTTCTATCCCTCCTTCCCCCCAACGGCCAGCTGCAGACAATACCGCGCAACGAAAAAATAAAAGATCCACACCACAGGAAATTAAAGAACGAGAAGACGTCGATGTTTTAAGAGAGAAATTCACGCAGCTTCTTTTAGAATGTCCTGATGAATACTGTGAAAACTGGCTACAACGGTTATATATTACATGTATTCTTCCAAAAAATCATTATATTTATGTTTTAGATGAAAGTCTTGACTTTTTAGAATCCATTGAATCCATGAAGCAGCAGATCGTTAATCGAAAAGCTGCAGCTCTTGACTAGAGACCCGTTTTAGATTCGAGCTTTCTGTGATTCGCTTCATGTATATATTCTTTTTGTCTTTACTTTATGTTTGTTTGTTTGTTTGTTTCTTTTTCCTTCGAAAAATGGGTATTTTTTATGAGAAACTATAATCGTTTAGAATATAATGACGATTCTTTCCTTGCTTGAATTAATTCATTTTGCCTTTTCTAGTCATTTGACATGAACAATTTAACAATCGACAATAAATGTCATACACGTACCAAAGTGAAATACCACACTTATTACACTTGGCAATTTTCTTCTACAACACTACTCTGCAGTCGTGTATACATACTCATCTGAAAATGGTTGCCTCCCATATTACCAGCTACAGAACAACAGTTACAAGAGCAAATATATCCATTAATACAAAAGGTAGATTTTTAACGGTTGCTCTTGGCAACACGCTCGAGTTCATCCTTCTTCTTAATGGCATAAGAGTTAGAAGAACCCTTGGCAGCGTTAATGATTTCTTCAGCCAAGCACTCAGAAATAGACTTGACATTACGGAAAGCAGCCTCACGAGCACCGACGGTGATAAGAGCGATGGCTTGGTTAACACGACGAAGAGGAGAAACATCGACAGCTTGACGACGAACGGTACCAGCGCTACCGATACGGGTCGAGTCTTCACGAGGACCACAAGCGGCAACGGCGTCAACCAAAATTTGGAGAGGGTTTTGGTCGGTCAAGAGATTGATGATCTCGAAAGCGTGCTTGACAATACGAGTAGCCAAAAGCTTCTTACCGTTGTTACGGCCGTTCATCATTAAGCTGTTGGTCAAACGCTCAACGATGAAACAACGAGCCTTACGGAAACGCTTGGTTTGGAAACGGCCAGCGGTGTGAGGAAGGGGTTGACCATTGCCAATGGTGATATAATCAACCAAAGAGATGTCCTTCACTTCAACACCCTCAAAAGGGAACTTGTTAAAAAGTTTGATGCTGCCATTCTCATCAAGAGAGACGCCCGGGGTGAGACTCGACGTAGCCATCTTGCGTTGTGGTTTTTTCTTAGTTTCCAACTACGACTAAGAGTATGGAAAGAAACTGTGACTGTTTTCATACCCTACCCTAAACAAACCTTTTCGAATGACTTTTTTAAGGAGTATAATAATTCAGGTGAATAGCGATATCGTAATAATGTATAATATCCCACGCTAGATTGCGGTAATCAACAAAGCGTGCTTCCTGTGTAATCAAAGAATTAGGAAATGTTCAGTTAAGTTTAGAAATGAAATACGAGAACCTTGTATGCCATGATAACATATTTCGTAGAAAAAATTACAGGATTGCAGACCTCTGGACGAAAAATACCAAGTCAAACCTCAAAGTACCAGAAGGGTACTATCAAAGTAATTTCAAGAAGCCATTTCCTTCTTGACTTTACCCAACAAAACACTGACTTGATTTTTCATAACAGGCTGACCATGCTTCGTCCGTTTTGACAATTGTTTGCGAGTCTCTATGCGTTCATGAATTTTTCGATCATGTTCTTGCTGTTTCTCCTGTTTCTTCTTTATGGCTTCTTCTTTTCTTCGCCTTTTATCTTCGGATACTTCGTATAGCTGTTCCAAATGATTCTTCCTTGGTGTAGGCTTAGGCGCTTCTTCCTCTGTCCTCTTTTTACCATACTCCTCAGGTTTGACTGTTTTGTAATAATGCTTTTTGGCTTTTGCTTTTAAAATCAGATCTTGCTTGATTTTTTTGGCCTTCCCTTGATAGGCATGCTCAGGAAGCACTCGAAATTTGAATCCTTCTTTGCGTTTGCTCGAGTCGTTTTTTGCCATTTTCCAACACGGCTTTTAGTTTTTTCTAATGGGATCCCTATTTACTTTTATTTCTCCAAAATTGACGCCCTAATAATTTGTATTCTCGTGAATAATATTTACAATGGCTCCTTTCCTTTGTCGCTTTTGGCAACTTCCCAGAACCACTTTTTCTTCTCAGTTTCTCCTATCGTTACGCTTCGTTGACTTTGGCAATAGTCTTTTAGCGAGCTCGAAAACATACCGTATTTCGAGTTGACAAGAACTCAAGCTCATCAGTGGCATACTTGGCATAAACAAAGCACGAAGCGAATTTTAGCTTTAATAAATATCGAGAAGCTGTCTGTTGAACTCGTCTTTCTTTACTTAAGAAGAATTTGTTCTCAAGTCTTATGCCGATTGGAGCAGTGAGATACACATCTTAACGCATTTGAAGAATTTGTTTGTATCATTATTTTTTCTTCATACAAAACGAACCTGTCCTCTTTTTTTTTTTTTTCTCTCGGTTATATTTTGACAAAGCACGGTTTATGACTTCGTAATTGGCTGCTTTCTAAATCCAAGGTAATTCTTCTATTTATTCTTTTCTGGACTTGTAATTCTCTTCCATATCGATAGTCCTATTCATGATTTGGATTCTGTTTGGTTTTACATAAACTGCATCCGCTCGCCCTCTTTGAAAAATAAGTTGCTCTGGTATCCATTCCTTTTGTATATACGATTAAATGTTATGTAAACGAATTGTCTCTCCGTACACGCGACGTTCACTCTTAATCAACCGTGCTTTAACGCTGAGTGTTTTATATAGGTGCTTGCACTTTAAGCAGGAATCGAAAAGCTTACCTTTGTCTGTAGCCGAACGAGAGTTAAAATCGATTCCCACGAGTGCACAGAGAAAATCGTTTGTAACCTCCTTGCCAAGCTTTCAGTATCCTATTTCTGTGAGCAGTGAATCTGAAAAGGTTCCTTCAAACGATGAACTCATTTACCGTTATCTGAAGACTCTTCCCGAATTAGTGTTTTCGGATCCTCATATTCAAGATAATTTGAATCAGCTATCTAATTCTAACTCACCTTGGTTTTCAGAATCGGCTATTTTTCTGCAGAAATTAGCCCCATATTTTTACCTTCCTTCAAATGCATTTCTTGAAAAAGCAAACTTGTACTTTCAATATCGCATGCTAAAAACTTCTTCGATTCATCATCTTGCCTTTGCCATTTATGATGTGTTTTATTTCTTCTTCTTAAAGAACGATAATCGAGGATTCCGCATGCAAGCACAGAAAATTGTTCCCTTTATGTCCTTTTTTATGCATATAAACATGCCCGATTATGTCTTTCATTTGTACATGAACTTACCTAAAAAATTTCGGGATAAAATTGACATTACCATATTAAATAATCCGTTTCGCAAAATTTTTGCTCATGCTTTTTCTGCTATAGAAAATCCTCTCGTTGTCTTACGTTCGCTTAATAAGGCTGATGCCAACAAACATCGTATAAGGATTCTTTATTTTCATTATTTACATTTTTTATTCGTTCATGGAGAACATCAAAAAGTTGTTGCTCTCTCTCATGAAATATTCAACAATTTTAATTGGGTTGCTAGAGGTCCTTGTCAATTATTGATGAACTCTTATTTTCAGCAAAATAAGTTGAATGCGGCGGTACAAGTATTTAATGAAGTCTCGGCCAAGAAGCACACGCTCCAATCAAACAAGGTACTTTTAAGGGACCTATTAAGAATCATTACTTCAGCTGGTTATTATAATCGAGACTCATTTCATATGGTTCTTAAGATTATTTTAAAAACTGGATATATACCTTCTCTTCAAATTTTCTCAAGGCTCCTTACGGCCATATCAAAGTATAATATGCCAGAGGATCTTTTGCCATTGATCAATCAGTATAGAACACAGTTCAACAATAGGTTAACTCCGAGCGTTTTTGTTGCTGCCGTTAAAGCGTTGGTTTATTGCGGTGATATAAACAATGTAAAACAGTTTTATCAAGAAGCTCAAGCTACCGGAGAACTTAAAAACCTTAGACATTTGTTCAATTTGTTCCTCACATCAACGACTGTAAGCCTTGACGCCTCCATGGCAATGAATTTGCTAAGAACATTCAAAAACGATAGGTCTTTTATTGATGAATCAACTTTGGTGAGCTGCATCACCTTGTTTTCGCGAAGAAAAGATTTAGATGCCATGGAAAAAGTTTATAAGTATATATCGGATTTGGGCGTTCCGACTCCCGCTGAAGGATATGCAGCACTTCTAGATGCTTATATTGAAGCAGCTAATGACAAAAAGATTCAATTATGCCTTGAAAAAATTGAAGAGCTTGGCATAGGTAATAATCCTAGTGTGAATCGCATGCTCATGAGGTATGCACTTTATAAATATGACTATGAGTTATTACAACGTTGCACTGCTGTTGCACATAAATATGATAAAGGGGGACGTGATTATCTATATACAATAATGATGCTCTATCACACTAACGTTGGTGAAGTCAAGCAAGCTCTTAATGTCTTTTCTACAATTCAAAGACCAAATGTTATTCATTTTTCAATTGTGGTTACCATACTTGGTAATTTAAAGCAGCTTGATCAAATAAGATCATTAGAGGAGCGTATGTCTTCATTAGGAATACAGACGACTCCATTGTCTTTAGCTGCTTTTATTACGAGTTACTGTAAACAAGGCGCCGAAGGTTTGGCACAGGCCGAACGATATATGAATACCATTTTTCAAACCAAAGAACGCAGAGCTGCTATTTTCAATCCACGAACGGCAAATGATCTTCGATACCCAGTATCTTTATTCTCCCCATTGATTCGGGAATATACCTCTTTGGGAGATATGGCGGAAGCAAAGAATGTTCTTGCATTGTATCTAGATTACCATTCAAAGAGTATCACTTCGCAACCTGACATCCCCTTTGCTATGGCTAGTATGCAACTGTATTGCTCTTTGCACGATAACTTACTTGCTCGTAAATTCTGGGATTTAATTTTACGGGTCGCAAGGCAGAACTTTATGTCAACGAAAGTTGAAAATTTTATATCAGGTAAGGATGACAGTGCGGATGAAGAAAGTGAAATTGTTGCTGCTCATAAAGGAAGCCTGAACACTTCAGCAGAAACGTACTTTTCTTTCTTAGCCAGTGTCAGCGCCTTTCACGAATTAGATAAAGAATGGCTTCGATTAAGAAAATGGGGTGTTGATTTTGACGAATCCTTGTTGAATAAACGTATCGTATGGACTTTATACAGTGGTCGAATAGACATGGCATTATCTGAATTTTGCGAGTATTTCCTCACAAGGGAAAAACTGTCGGAATACATTGGAGAAGAGGAAAATACTTCGCGTATTGCTAGGTTTTTGTTATCACCTAACTCTCCGGTTTATGCAAGCACCTGGGACGTACTTCGAGAAAAGATTGCTATGGCTAATGAGAACGGATATGTTCGTACTCAGAATGCCGAATTGATGGCTGCAACCCAGTATTTTCAATTTTGGAAACAAAAAAATAGATTGTTGTTTACAATTTTGTCGGGACTTTAGATACTTTTTGATTGTATAATAATGTTAATATTAATAATACTTCCATTTATAAATCCTTGGTACACAATAATGCAGTAAGAAAGGTAAAAAAAAAAAAAAAAAAAAAAAAAAAAAAAAGAATATTATTAGTACTAAGTAAACGTTTAACTTTACCGTTTGGTTATACTAATAAAAGTAAAGTTAGGTTAACGAACGGAACCTATTTGGTTTAGG